>NC_074709.1:30782965-31137733 GCF_024334085.1 Lutzomyia longipalpis
TAATAATCTCTTGCAGGTATTCTAGCGGGTCACGACAATCGAGTATCGTGCCTGGGTGTCACAGAGAACGGCATGGCCGTTGCGACAGGATCGTGGGACTCATTTTTGCGTGTTTGGAATTAAATGTAATTTATATAGCATTCAAAAGAAAAAAAAACTGAATTATGATTTAATATGAAAGAAGAAATAGATTTGAAAAAGAATTGTGAAGCAAAAAGTCAACAACAAAAAAACCTTCACTATAAAAAATTATATGAGAAAATGTCTTTAAAAAAAAAGAAGTGAAATTGAAAGTGACCAAACTCCTTGCGGAGGAGGGAGGTTGTAGATCATTTTATTTGATTTGAAAAAAAAAACGCTAGCACACATAGAAGGATGAATTTGTGAAATACTACTGCATTCATATTTAAAGTATAAGGATAAAAAATAAATTCTCTAGGTAATATAAAATATCAATAATTTATAGACAAAAAAAAATGATTCGGGGCGAGATACAGAATAAGATTTAAATGAAAAATATCCAAAAAAAATGATAAACTTTCAGTATAAACATTTTTTCACACATTTTTGCATTTCTTTTTCACGGCTTCTCTTTTTTAAATAAATTCTCAAAGAGCCCAAAAAATATATATTTAAAGAATAAACAAAGTTTTGAACGTGTGTGGAATTCAGTGAGGGATGTGTAAATGCGTTTTATTATGCTTCGTTTCTTTTCATTTCTTATGCATCTTATGGTACGACGAATGGGTTGAATTTTGAGGATTATTTCTTTTTAAATTTAAAAAAAAAAATTGTATTTATTATTATTACTCTTTTCCTTCTGTTATAATCCATCAAATTCACGTGCACTGTTATTCACTGAAGAATCTCTCCCAGGTAAGCTCCGAGTGCCAAAGAGAGAGAAAGAAAAAAATATTGAAAGAAACAAAAAAATTGAGAGAAATTATTTCAAAAAATTGAAATTAAATGAATGATGTTATTTCTTCAGGAATTCACAAAACACTGGAGCAAAGAAAAAAAAACAAATGAGCAGCATCCAAGAAATTGCACAAAGAAAAACTTTAAGAAAAAAAATTCAGTTAGGATTTAAAATCCTTTGGAGGCTATTTCGTGTTTTTCTCAATGCTTTCTTTTGGTTACAAAACTCTGTGATTTGTTTTTCTTCGGAAAAAGAAAGGAAATATTGAGGCTTTAAGCTATATTTTTAATCATGTGAATTTTAGCACAAAACAACTCGATGCTACAGCACAGCTAATTTGGATGCTAAAGCACAAAAAAATGCTTTTAAATAATTAAAGAAAAATTAAAGAATAGCATCCAAATGTTTGTAGCAATTTCAGTGTTGCAATGTGAATGACACGGGCTCAGGAAATAAATATCATTCAAATGCAATGGATTAAATTTTGAAATTTTCTTCTTTTAAAGAGAGCACGCTAAAAAAATTCTTTCTTCTTAGCTCTCGCAATTCCTTTATTAATTTTTTAAATATTCTTTTCGTTATTTTCTTCATCCTCTTCTTACTACCAACAACAACAACAAAAAATGCACTGATTTTTGTATCTGCTAACGTAGCGTTAAACACACATTACACCAAAAAAACATATTTAAACAAAAAAAAAGTAAATTAAGAATATTTAAAGTGAATGAAGTAAAAAAAAAAACATACAGAAAAGGATATCGATATGCTACACAAAAAAAAGAATAAAAAAATTAGGTCATTGTCGTTATTCTAACAAATTTATAATTCTAAGTTTTATTATTACATACATATATACTTATAAATTAGTCGTCATGTTTTTATCATTTTGTTGACATTTACACGAAGAATTAAAGAAGAAAAATAAACAAAAAAAAAATAGAGAATATTGTTGCGCAACACTGGTGTCAGCTGTGGGGTAATGCAAGATACATACATTGCAAAAAATTCCCTTTTTTTGCATTAAAAGTAAAAATAAAAGAAAATGGGTAGTGTCTCACATTTGGGGACCATACGAGCACACATTACACATTTACAACAAAAAAAAAACTCAAAAAGGGGATTTTCTTTGCATAAATTCACACAATTTTTAAAAATAAATAAATAAAATAAACAAAACAGCCACAAAACACATTTTTATAGGTTTATGATCGCGAAGACTAAACTGTAAGACAAACAAAATAAAAAGAAATTTCTGACCACTTTTGCTTGAAAGAAAGCTTAGATATCTCATTTTTTCTCAAGTCAATATTTTTGCCCAAAATGGCACAAAAAAAAGAAAACTTTGTTAAGAAAAAATATTAATAACTAAAAAAAAATAAATTATAGAATCATGAAAAATTATTTAAAAAATTGAAGAAAAAAAATTGTATCGAAACAGTCACGTCAGAACTCTCCTAATTCTGCCGAGATTATTTTGATGAGCAAAATAGGTAAAAAAAAACAAAGTTATAAATAAATTTAAAAGAAAATGATAAACTCTGCGTATACACTTTTTCACAAAAAAAAACAATATATTTAAATTTTTCTCTGAGATAAAAAAAGAAAACAAAAAATCGTCATAATCCTTGAAGAATAAAAAAAATCTTAAAATTAAAGAAAAAAAAAGATTTATACTGAGATTAATGATAGTAAAAAAAAACTATATAAGAAATATGAAATGGAAGTAAAAAGAAAAAGATGAATTACATATTGGATGAGCAGAATATAACCTTAATAAAAAAAAGAAATTGAGAAAAAATAGTCATACAGTAAAAGAAGAAAAAAGAAGCATTCAAAATGATACCAGTAATTGTAAATTTTGTATTTGCTCCTTAAAAGATAAAACAAGTCAAAAAAAAATGAATTGAGCAACTATTAGAGCGCTAAAAATGAAGTTATTAACAAAAAAAGAAAACACATAAATTATTAATTCAATTGGACATTATTATAAAAAAATAAATAAATGGGGCAGTCGAAGAGCCATTTTCACAATTTAATATTTATAATTTATTTTCAGAGGAATCTCTTTGAAAATAATTATTAAAATGAAAAAAAATAGATGAACAAAATATCGGACGAAGTTTGAATTACCATAGTGGGATGAAATTGAAATAAAAAAAATATATGTAAGTTCTGTGTAATATGATTCATAATAAAACATGTAATTGTGTAAGATGTCCTTGTTTTTTTTTGTTTTCTCTATTATTCTAGGTTGAAAGACCTTTTATTTGGTACTAAATTTAGCAAAATCGGATAAGAAATACTCGAGATATTTGACGTTTTTCAGTTGAAAATTGAAAAATTAATGTTTTTCTTCAAATCAGTTTTTACAAAATGGCAGACTGAATAATTTATTTTTTTTTCTTCTTCTACATAATCTTTTAGGTTTTTTTGGGATCTTTTATTATATCTGTATATTCTTTACAAGTTTTATCTCAAAAACAAATTTTTCTATTTCGGAAATAAAATTACTATTTCTTTTATAAAAATTTTCTTTTAAAAATATTTTATTATAAACATTAAATTTTCTTTTTATTTATGAAACTATTTTTTTTTAATGATCAAAAACTAATTTTTTTTTAATAAAATCCCTTTAATTAATTCATAAAGATATAAGATCTCTAATCCTTCAAAATGGTGGATATATCATTAATTTTTTTTTCTTCTGCAAAAATTTTCCCCGCCCCTATTTTTGACAGAAAAACGTCATTGTGACGTCACGAAGAGGTTTCAAATGTTGACAGCAAAATTTTATATGAGCTGAAACTGTCAATGAATGTGGGTAATGTTCCATCGGAGCGCACACATTGTGGAGCATTTTTATCCGTGTCGTGCGCAGTTTTTCGTGTAAAATCGCTTGTTGCATTTTTGTGCAAATGACGTGAAAAAAATGTACTGTAACTGCAGTACCACCCCGTGAGAGGAATTTTGTGTGCAAAGAAGCAACGGAAGGGGTTCAAAAAAAATCAATTTTCTTGCATCAAACCCGGACATTTACAACTTCCTCATATTTCTGATGCGTTGTCCATCATCAAGGAGACGTTGTACTGTTGTGGTGAAAAAGGTACCACCCAGCAGCTGCCCACAGTGGTGGCACCCGGAAAGGCCACAAGACTGAAACGCAGTGTGCAAAGGGGTTGGAAGAGGAAGAAAGAAATAAATAAGAAGTGCGGAGGAAAAAAACGAAGAAGAGCAAAAAAGCAGCACAGCGAGTTCGATGGACGCTGACATTTGATGACGCTTCCTGGGTGTTTTTGAACTTCTTTGTGGCCCAATTACTGAAGCGAATGACCCAAAGTGGAGCCCATTGTGGTAAAAATCCCAATAGCGAGCTGAGTTGAGCCTTCAAACATAAAACAAAAAAAGAAACAAGGAACTCCCATCATCATCTGACAGATTTTAGGAGTTGCAGCAGCAGCAGCAGTAAAAAAAAAGAAAGAAAGAAGTCTTAACCTGAACGGATGATCTGAATGGAAAGACGAAACAGGAGGATTTGAAAAAGATAAGATTACGACGATTAGAGAAAGGATTTTGGTGTGATTGTGCGTGTGTTTGTGGATTATGTGGATAGAAGAATTTTCCGGTGGTGCATGAATGGATGGTGAAGATGCTCAAATCAAGCACGGAGGGATCATCATCTATGCTATCAACGGGCGAAAATCATTCGCTGATCGTGAAAACACGAACAAGACTGTATGAGCAACATCCAACATACGAGGAGCTCTACAAAAGCACCATGAGTCTGCTCAAGGTAGTCAATGATGGTGCCATTGAGGAAAGTCCCGCGGCTGCATCAGGTAACGCATGCCCCCTACTCCCGCCCATAAGGACAAATAATAATACAACCAGCGTCAATAATAACGTCCACGGTGAAGCAGACGTTAGCGGCGGTGGTGATGCAGCCAAGGAGCCCGAATCGGCGGAACTAATAACAAAAGGTGAGGAGAAGGCACTCCATCAGAACCCAATAACAAAAGCAGCCTCAGCACAGGAAGTCCTAATGGCATACAGACACAAATTAACCCCCTACGAACGCAATGAGATTCTCAACTACAAACAAATCTACTTCATTGGGGCCACAGCAATGAAGAGACCCGGTATCGGTGGTGCCAATAATTGTGACTACGACAACGAGCAAGGATCCTACATTCACATCCCACACGATCATGTGGCCTACCGCTATGAGGTGCTCAAAATAATTGGGAAAGGGAGCTTCGGGCAGGTCGTCAAGGCGTACGATCACAAAACCCATCAACATGTTGCCCTTAAAATGGTGCGCAACGAAACGCGCTTCCACAAACAGGCACAAGAGGAAATACGTATTCTCTACCATCTACGTAGGCAAGATAAGGATAATACAATGAATATCATCCATATGTATGATTATTTTACGTTCCGAAATCACATGTGCATCACATTCGAGTTGCTCTACATTAATCTGTATGAATTGATTAAGAAGAACAAATTCCAAGGATTCTCCTTGCAGTTGGTGCGTAAATTTGCACACTCACTGCTCATCTGCTTGGATGCATTGCACCGAAATGGGATCATTCATTGTGATCTAAAACCCGAAAATATATTGCTTAAGCAACAGGGTAGATCTGGAATTAAGGTAAGATCTTTTCAGAGTTTTATACATCTTTTAAAGGATTTACTCTGTTGGAGTTTAGTAGGTTAATTAGATCAGAGAAGCTCCAACTTGTTTTTGTCAAAAACTTCAACATTTTAGGGTAAAAGATGGAGCTGTAACTTTTAAGAAAAAGAAGCCTTGAACATAAAAAGCCTTTCACGGTTTTTTTTTAAATCCAACTTTTTGATCAAAAACTCCAACTTATTGACAAGAAAAGTCGGAGCTTGAACTTTTAAGACAAAGAAGACTTGAAATTAATCACCCTTTCAAAGGTTTTGTCTAAAGGAATAAAGTTGGTAAATAAGATTAAAGAAGCTCAACCCTTTTGGTTCAAAACTCTAACTTTTTTTGTCAAGAACTCTAACTTTTTGACAAAAAAAAAGTCAGAGCTTCAACTTTTTAAACAAAGAAACCTTGAACTTTGGCAGGCTTCAAAGATTTTATGTTTGTAAGAATTAAGTTTGGTAAATAAGATTAGAGAAGTTCCAACTTTTTCTTTTAAAATTGCTAATTTTCATTAGGAAAGAAGCCCTGAATACGCTTCTTTCTTCAAACTTAGCAACTGCTTAAAGATGATGTAGTAAACTAGGAGAAATAATTTTATTCTATTACATTGATTGTGTTTCATTTTCTTCTTTGTTAAAAATAAAACTTCTTCAGGGAAAAAGTCGTTAACAGTCATGTAAAATTACTAAATAAAGATCAGTTAGCAAACTCAGAGAAGTCATTCTGTGTTACTTCAGGAAAAAACCGTTAACAGTCTTCATCCTACAGATGAAACTGCTAAGCTCTAATCTCCTAATTAATCAGAAGAAAGGATTCCGACGTTGCTTATATTTCAATTAACAAATTATTGAAGTTAGCTTCAATAACTAATTATCCGTCTATTTCGTTAACGTCAAAATCTAAAAACGATCTAACTAAAAAAATAAAAAAACAATAAATTCTCTTCCCAAATAGGTAATTGATTTTGGGTCATCGTGTTATGAGGAACAGCGTGTGTATACGTACATCCAGAGTCGCTTCTACCGTGCCCCAGAAGTCATAATGGGTCTCAGGTACACCTGTGCCATTGACATGTGGAGTCTGGGATGTATTCTCGTGGAATTGTACACGGGAAGTGCTCTCTTTGCTGGTGAAGATGAATTTGATCAGTTGTCGTGTATAATGGAAATGTTGGGCATGCCACCTGAGAAGATGTGGGAGCAATCAAAGAAACGTTCAACGTACATTAGCTCCAAAGGCTACCCACGGTACTGTAGACTTGCTACAAATTCCGATGGGACAATGCGTATGATCCCCGGGAAGACGCGTCGTGGTAAATTACGTTGCGTACCCGAACATAGGAGTCTCAAGAATGCCCTAAAAGGATGCGAAGATCCATTATTTATTAATTTCATTCGTGGTTGCCTGGAATACGATCCTGCACTACGGATGACCCCATCGGCTGCACTGAGGCATAGTTGGTTCCGTAGGCGTCTACCACGGCCACCAGATACGGATTCAAGTGGTGTTAGTTCGTCAAATTCAACCCTTGTGTCGGCAAGTGAAGGTACCACGCAGGAACCCGCAGCGGCACGGGTTACCTACAAAAAGGCACCAAAATCACCGGTACAGCAGCCTCAACAGCGTGCCCCCTCGCCTCAGAAGGAGCAAGAAGGTACGAGAAAATGTCCAAGATTTTGTAGGATAAGTTAACATTACACAATATAGCTCTATTAGCTTAAGGTGCGCGCCTCAAAAAAAAATTAGTAAGATGTGTTGCAGTATTTGTGCCTATGGTAAGCTAAACTTCAAACCCATTTGTGCCAGTTGATCCTTGCCAAAAAGTTACTGTCGCGTCGTTCCCACATAGACCTGACAACATTGGCAAGGGAACTATTTGTTTTAAATTATTACTTAAAAAAATCTTTTTTAATTTGTTTATTAATTCAATTTTTTCTTATGTGTTTCATTTTAGGAACAAATTAAAAGAAAATGACGCTTCCACCAACGCAACTATTTAAATCATCACATGGACTGAGCAGTATAGAGATACCGACTTTAGCATTTTATCAATGGAGCACAGACGTTGTGCTCAACTCAGATCTCAATAAAAAAAAACTTTGTGTGTTTAATTTAAAGGAGCGATGGATTTAAAAAAAAAAGAAGTGAAAACATGAATAATGAGAACAAATTGTGGATGCAGAAGTAATTTAAAAAAAAAAAACAAAAATAATTAAATAAAAAAAAATGCATAATGCGCCAATCGATACTCAAGAGCACCCCAAGAAAAAAAACGGACGAGATCGTTGTTCTCAAAAAATTTGATGATGATGACAAGATAAAAGGAAGGAAGAAAGGATTAATAAAACAAAAATAAATAAACTCATGTATAAATGAAGCTTCTGTGTGATCGACGTCGGAGGGTGTGTATAAAAAAAATTAATAAAAACAAGAAAAATAATTATCAAATGTAGAAGAAGAAAAAAAACCTGAGAACTGAAATTGTTACATTGTTCGATTAGTAGATTTTTTTAATATCAGACAATTTTGATGACAACACCTTCCCCCCCCTTAGACGGTATAAAACAATTTACGTGTTATGATGAAGAAAAAAACAAAAATTATATTGTAGATGAATTGCGTGCAAAAGTAGGAGATTTGTGAATTTTAAAAATTCATTTTATTTTCCCCATTTTACCTCGCAGTGAATAACCATCGCGCGGAGGATGTTTTCTTTCTTTTCAACACAGTTTTTAAAAAGAAAAACAAAAAAATTGTAATTTTAACATTAAATTACAAAACTTTACAGACTTTTTGCAAAACACAGTGCGCCCCAAAAACTTCTTATAAAAAAATATGCTTTAAAACAACAAAAAATGTTAAGCCGTTTTTAATAAAATGCAAATAGATAAAGAAGAAGTAAAAAAAAACTCTTGAAAATGTCAATTTGTGACGACATAGCGTCTATGCATTTGTTTTCCCACATATCCTACCACCACCCACTCCACCCTCCTCTCCACCTCCCCCTACAACCCAGAAGAAAAAGTTTATTAATGATTCAATTAATGGATTCTTTGTCCTTTTAATTTTCTTCTTCTCTATTCCTTCTTTTTATCTTCATACCTTCTTGATTTTATTTTCAGATTTATTTCTTTTTTTACTTCCTCTCTACCACCACCCCAACCCCCTCCTACAAATATTCATACCAAATTTTTGCTAATTTCCAGTGAATTTCACTTTTTATTATTCGTTAAAAACGTTGAGAAGGTATAATACTTGAAATTATTCCGCGACGTGTAAGAAATATTGTAGAAAAATTTTGCCCAACTGGACTATCTACTCTAATTTGATTAGTTTGTATCAAAATTAAGAATTAAAAAAAAATTGGTTAGATCAGTTTGAAGAACAAGACTTGAACATTTAGACAATTTTATTATTAATGACTGTTGAGAAGAAAAAAAATTTTTATTCGCGTAACAATTAATGTTAAGAATAAAAAAAAAAGAAATAGTTTATCAGGTTAGTTGAGCTTAAACGATTTTAACTATTTATTCAGTCCAGCCGGGTTGATTTTACGACTGCGATTTATTACACGTCGCTTTAAAAAATAATCACGCGTATAATACTAAACCTCCAACGTATTAAATTAATTACTTTAGGCTTCTCTTTTGAATTCAATTTAATTTAACAAACAAAAAAATCTTCCCAAACCTTTTCCCTTCTTCCTCACATCCTTTGTAAAAAAAGAAAAAACAAAATAAATAAATAAACGCGGCGTACGAGTTATTAAGAAAGCGCCTCAAGGTCCGCGTGCACGAACTTAAGTGCTGGTGCACCCGAAATACATTTTTCTCGACTTATTGTGAGAGACTTGGGACGAATAAAATGCAATAACAACCAAAACAAAAAGTCTTTTTTAATGCTTTTTCTTTTTTTTTATTTTTATTATTTTCACTTCCGTTTTAACACTATTTTTTTTTACCTTCCTGTGCCCTTCCCCAAAGGCACCGAACAAAATTATGGAAAAAAAAACTTAAGGATTCTTGACAAAAAAAAGAAGAAGAAGGAATAATGAAGAAACGGCCATGCTTTTCCAGGGAATCAGCACAGGGAGGCATGTAGTTGTTGTTTGAGGATTAACGCTTGTTCATTATCAAATTGAAATTTGGGGCGGAGGAGGGCATTAAGAGAAGAGAAAATTCGCTGCAACATTTTCGTTCTTTCCACACGCCAGGTATGCTTCAATGACTTCTTGCTCAGAGAATCCTAATTCCTTCAGCTGAAACACACAAAAGAACAAAGGTCAGAGTTGAAATGAAGCAAAGGTGAAAAAAAAAAGGAATTTTTCGTCTTACTCTTTCAATCGCTGCGATGTCTTCGGGTGTAAGATTGTAGGGATTTGCTTCGAGGGGGGCACCTGCGGGATTTGCAGCTGCCTCACCGGCTTCCTCACCCTCCCCAGCACTCTCCCCCTGCGGCTGTGGACGCTCCTCCGTGTCCTGGAGAACACCAGAGCCGACTGTGGCTGCGGGATGATTGTCCGGATCGTATGGCTCATTGAGCATATTTACAAAGGTTTCCTGATTCTCCGAGATGAGTCGCAAAAGGGCTGGATTGGATTGACCCACTTGCTGCAGGAGGGCATGCAGGAAGCTCGGATTCTGCTGAATGAGGTAGCGCATCTGATGGAATTGCGGTTGTTGCCGCAAAAAATCCAACGGATCCCCACCCGTTGAAGCACCCTCACGGGGTACTTGAATAAACTCCCCGGGGGCCCCTTGGACACCTTCCGTTGCCCCAATGTTCTCCATCCCACCGGCAGCAGCTGTTTCCGGAATCCCCGAAATGAGGTATTCGACAGCCCTTTCGGGATTATTGAAGCTCGCCTGGAGGGCTTTGTGCACCTGATCGTGCGTATAGCCCATCTCAACGAGGTTCTCCACCATCTTCCCATACTCATCGCCCATCAGGAGACGCGATTCAGCCGCCTGCTGGGCACTCTGTGGCACCGGTGGGGGTGGTGCCTCCTCCTTGGGTGTCTCCTTGGGTGCTGCTGCTTCCCCCTCGGACTGTCCAATAGTCATCTTGGCAGCTTCCTTTGTTAGCTCTGCCGAACCCTCAGCTGCCACCTCTTCAGTTTCCTTGGGTTGCTGCTGCTGCTGCTGCTTTGCCTTCTGTTGCATCAAAACGACAAATTTCTTCTCCTCCACATTGTACGATGCAACTGTTTGGCTATTCTCCAACATTACACCCCCATAGATGAGTAGTTGCCCATCCACAGGATAATCCTTCCCACGTTCCGCTTCAATCTTCTCCTTCAATTGTCGCACCTACACAACAACAACAACAAGAAAGCAAGTCATCCTCAAGAGAGAATCTCCTGTTTGACAAGAGAGAAGCTCCCACAAAATCCTGCAAACTCACCGTCTGCGTGTCATCGAACTCTATCTGAAACGTTTGCTGCTGCAGCGTCTTTATTGTGATTAGCATCCTGCAATGACAGGGCCCCTGTCAAGGTCCACCACGGGGATTCAATGTAAGAGTCACTCTCAAGAAGAGCACACGGAGAGCCTGAGAAGCAGCACACACAAACTCAGCCACGCGGCTGCGTCCGGAAATGAAGATAAATTTGTGGGGCCACACACACGTTCCGGAAAGCGATTTAATAGCACACAAACAGCACCACCATTCACTTGAGACACTACTTGGGGGTGCACCGGACTACAAAATGCACTAATGTTGACTAATTGCGGGTTATTTAACCTCGCTCTCCGCTGCTTATTTGCAAAATTTACTTGACAATGACAAGACAATCCACACGCATATTCCCATTGAACAAAAAAACGCCGATTCATGCAGGAATTCTGCAGAAAACCGTCGGCAATTTGTCCATAACCTCAATTTGAGTGTTCTCAATAATTTTGTTTACTTCAATGTTTATGTTTTTCGCATAACATTCATTGAGAATTCGAATAAAGATATTAAATATCACGTTCTTATTATCTTTGTATCCTTCTTTGTGTGATTTTTAAGGTTCTTCAAGGAAATAATTGGAGAAAAATCATAAAACTTACCCGCTCTCCCGAAGATGTTCTATCCATTGTGATGAAGGTGGCAGCACTGATAAGCTAGAAAAAAATTAATGTATGTCTTATTTTCGTTGGTTCGGTTGGTTCACTGATTAATAATTTCCCGAATTTCCTTTGATTTCCTTCAAAATTACATTCCTTCACATAAAATTTTACTTTCTGCGTTATTTCAAGTCTTTTTTATGGAATTATTTTGATAGAATTTACGTGGATCAGCTGTTTATCAGATTCATGCAATTTCGAAGATTTCTAACAAATATTTTAATTTCTCACCTATCTGAAGGCCTGCAGTTATAATTTAACTCAATAATAGAGAATAATTTCACTCAAAAACACAAGAATTTATTGATTTACAACACTTTTTTATTGGAAAACAGGGACACCGTAAGAATAGAAGTTTTTGGCGGACTACTGCGCTGCACTTGAAGTGTTTACATTCTGGCACATTCCGTGGCATATGCAGCTAACTTCACTGCCTGTTGAGGTGTTTGTCACTGTGAAGCCGAAGAGCAAAAAAACGCGAGAAAAACCGGAAGACCATAAAAAATTATTACTGCAGAATGTCCGACGAGGACAAGCGTGCCTTTGTGGGGGACTTTGTGCGCTTCCTGCGCCAAGAAATCTCCCAAATGTCTCAAACCCCAGATCTAGTGGAGAGTCTCGAGGTGGCAGTGCAGTGTCTGGAAGCTGTCTTCCCAGCACCCCCGGAAAGTGATGTAAATGCATGGGAATTGTTCAGGACTGCCCGAGAAACAGCTGGTGGGGGTGGAAGTGGTGGCGATGGAGAGGCACTGAAGAATGAAGGGAATCGCCTGATGAAGGAAGAAAAATACCAGGAAGCACTTCTCAGCTACAATCGCGCCATCTGCTGCGATCCACGTAATCCCATCTTCTACTGCAATCGTGCTGCAGCATGGATTCGTCTTGGGGACTACGATAGAGCCATTGCAGATGCTCAGATGTCACTAAAATACAATCCTAGCTACTGCAAGGCACATGCACGATTGGGGGATGCTCTTGTGAAGGTGGGGCGTTTGGAGCAGGCCATAAATGCCTATCAGGAGGCAGTACGACTAGAGCCTGGGAATGCAGACTACCAGAATAAGCTCGATACAACGAGGCAGCGTCTTCAGGATCAACCCAACGATGGTACTGCCAATGGGGCTGGTATGAATCAAGGGCTTGCGGAAATGGCAGCACGTATGATGTCTGATCCTTCCGTTAACGAAGTGTACGTATGACTTTATTTTAATTCTTTCAGATCTCTTAAAACATTTAAACTTTATTAAATCTCTCTTTTTTTTTATTCCTGCAGGCTATCCTACCTCAACGATTCCAACAGCATTGAGTCTCTCCTCAATACCGGACGACAATTGGCAATGCAAATGGGTGCCCAGAACCCGCAACTCTTCTCCGATATCCGACGTCTTTTGCAGTCTAATCCAAATGTGGCAAATCTCGTTAATACAATTCAGCAGCATCAGAATGATTCAGGTGGCTCCGATGGATCTGGAGGTCCTGGAGGGCCGCCCCCAACAAGCAGTCCTCCCAATTAGTGTGTTTCTTTTTTGCATTATATATTGTATTCATTAATAAAATAAAAATTATTCATCGGAAAATTCTAATAATTTGTCTTTCACTTTTTCGAAAATTCTTACCTGTGACAATTGGTGGCAGCGGTGGGATAACAAAGCAATGCCTATGTGATCAAATACAAAAAATATTTTCTTTTTACACATTTTTTGTTTTATTTGTCATTTATAAAGTTGATGGTCACCAAGGTTATTCCTAAAGCAGCCCAGGCGAGCACCAGCAACAGCCATTTGGGACTCTGGAAGGGAGACCGGTGGGGATTTATGGGGTTCGATGGCAGGAGCATTGCAACTTGACGTCTTGCACAGAAAACAAGTGCAACAGGTGTGAGGTATTGTACACCAGCACCTGCATAGCTACCCGTGAAGCCAACAAGACCACTCACACTGCTCGTGAGGAGCGTAACAGCAAATGCCGGGACAAGAGCCAGGAGTGGCATGAGTGCCCGACAGAAAGCTGTACGACGTCCTGCCACGAGAATTGCCTCCAGATTTTGTTTCAGTGTTATTGCAACAATCGGAAGACTGGCACTGAGCGTGAAGACTGGGAAGAGGGCAAGGAAGTAGTCGACGATGCGCGTAAAGGCACCACCAGGTGTCTCGAGAAAATTCAATGTGTAGAGATCATCGAGATGCTCAAATGCCAAGACCCCCGTGAGTGAGAGCAGGAGGTAGAAGCAGCCAATAAGGAGAAAATCCAACGGCAGCTGCCACGAGAGGTGACGCTTCTCACGTACGGGAGCCAGAAGGCTAGGGAGTGAATGGTGGCACATAAAGGAATAAATGCAGGTGCCAAAGAGGCTAGGAATCCCAGTTGGAATGAGTGGCGGTGGATGAGCCTGCACCCCATCCTGAATTAATCGCGCAACAGCCATTGCAATCATTGCTGTGAATGCTGTAAAAATAAATGAGGTTATGTTCTTTTGAATGAGGATTTTTGGGATATTCTTACCGCACCACCGGAAGATAACAGTCAAAATTTGGATGTATTTGGTTTTTTGGACGTTAAAGAAGACAAAAGGACCCAGCAGGAGCCCGGTGCCAACAACACACAGCCTGTAGCAGTCAAGGCGAGTCATGGTGTAGCCGGGCCAGCATGGTGCCCCATCAGTTGTATCATTGGATGCACAAATGACATCTTTGAGACTCGTACCAATTGCAGCGGCATAAATACTGAGATCCCCATATAAATAGATCGCCAGGCAAAGGTAGAACACAGCAACGCCGGTTCCACTGAAGAAAATCGTCGCCATCTCACCCATTTCAACGCGTGATTGCAAACTAAATGGGGCACCATCTTCACCCACCAAAGGTACATTCTCTGCTGTTTCCGAGTCTGAATCTGATGCTCCAGAACGCTTTAAATAAATTAAAAGAATGCAATTAGATTTTTTTTTAAAATGATCTCCATTTTCTCAGTCGATCAAAAAAGATCATAAACGGTTAAGATTTAAATTTTTTTGGCGGCAAACTTCAGACAAATCGCATAAGCGATAGAAAAGTTCGTGAAAAATGTTTTGTGAAATGCATTGTGAAAAATAAAGTGAATTACAGGATTGTGGGCAATGGTAATAGGTAAGTGGAATAAGAAAAATAATCAAGGACTAATTTTCGTCTGAAAAATGAAGAAGAAAAACTCCGAATAAGGGGAAATATTCATGAGAAAAAAAAATACCAAATTAAGCAATTGAGGTTAGATTCTTAGCGCTCTTCCGGCTATCCCCTAAGAATTTTTAGAATAGAATTTCTGCTAAACTTTTAGCTTTCTCCCCATTCTAACTAAATATAAATGAGGAGAAGTTGAGAAATTCATTGAAAAATTCTTTCAAAACGAAAGAAAAGAATTTTTGTAAAACTGTTCCAAATTCTTTTTGAAAAATATCATTTTCAAGATTAATTTTTATCTCACTAAATAAATATTTCTCATCAAGTTTCCCTGCTAAATTCAACACTTGTAAGTTTGCGGATTTGAATAAGAGATAAATTATCAAATTCCCCAAAAGAATCATTGAAGAAATATTTAAAAATTAAATAAGAAAAGTGATAAAAAGAAATTCTATCCGGACTACTTTCTATGTGCCCCTATCTTCACGGAAGAGGGGCGCTACTCACATCTCTTGCAACACGTCGCTTGAGAATAGAACGCAGATGTAGGATGGCATTGGCACAGGCCATAGCTTCAATGACAAAGGTCACAGTGACGTAGGACACAAAGCCAACGAGGATCACCATTACAGTACCCCCAAGCCATCCGGAACGTGCAAAAGCTGCCGGAAGTGTCAATGCACCAGTCCCAATGATGAGATTGAAGACAAAGACCATTCCCAGCTACAAAGAAATGCAGACGCATTAGGAATTTGGTGCGGAGATTCTTGGAGCTTTGTCGTGTTGAATGAGAATTACTCACCCATGTGGGATATTCATCCTGTGTGGTCTCTGGCATCCTGGAGCAGGAATTACAGACTAAATCGCAAAAGCATCATTGTTATTCGTGGCTAAAAACACTATCAGCTGTATAAATATGACGTCTGCGGGGGGAATGACAACCTCTTCCGGTTATTGCATAAGTTCTGATGGTTTTTTGGGATCGCTTTCTCTTTATTGGTTGACTGAATTTAGCAATAGGATTGATTCCTCATTTTTATTCCAGAAATATCCTATATTTTGCCTATTTTGCATAGAACTTGAGATATTGTGAGAAAAGCAATTTTCTCTGACATTCAATGAGAACTTTTACATTGACCCCAGGAAATCTCTGTTGGGAATCTCTCTCTCTACTGCGCAGCGCATACCAACGCATTCATGGGTGGGAGTTTATCATTTTGTGACATCCTGCGTGACTTTTCTTTTTTGCAAGAAGAAAAAAATAAATAAGAAAATTTCGGGATGAAGCTCTGCAGGCAAGTTTCGATTGAGAGCCCCGGACCTCCGGGGCATGAGTGCGTTTTCAGCTTCTCAGTGCCTGTGCCTGAGACACCGCCTGAGGGTTGTCGTGTTCGTGTTGTTTGTGCTGGGGCATGCTATCGACCTAGGCGCTCCCTGTCGACATCTTCGGAGGAAGCTAGCCCTGCCCATGGGGTACGCGATAGTGCCCTCTTTGCGGGCTTCGAAGTTGCTGGGGTTGTTGAGTCTGTGGGTGAGAATGCCGTTGGGGCACCACCCGTGGGTGAGAGAGTTTGCATTTATCCGTTCGATGACCTCCCACAGGTATATATAGAATTATTTTTGTTCTATAAATCTCTTTGAGAAATATTTTTCTGACTCTATATTCCAACGGCATGTTAGGGCTATGCGGAGTTTGTTGCAGTTCCTGATCCACAGCATTTGATTCCACTTCCATCTGAGGTGTCACTAAGTGTTGCAGCTATGCTACCTAGTGGGGCGCTACGTGCACTAAGCACCTTCCGGGAAGCACAGAAAACTAATCCGCGGAAGTTGTTGGTTGTTGGAACAGGGGGTTTAGCTCTCTGGACTGTTCGGATTGCACAGTGTCTCCAGCCAGAACTTCAGGTTACCGTTGCTAGTCTGCGCGATGAAGGCTTCCTTTTGGCACAGGCTAGTGGGTGAGTCTTGGAGTAGTTTCTCTTACTATTTTTTTTTCCTCTAACGTTGATTGCCTTCCTTCAGTGTCAATGTCGTTCAATGGGATGAAGATTTGTATGAGAAGTATTTGATTGAACGCACCGTGGATGCATGTAGTGGGCCTGTTGATGCAGTAATTGACTACGGAACTACCTCAAGGAGTCTCCATCGTTCACTACAGTGCTTATCTGATGGTGGTGTTGCACTGCTGAGTGATGAAGTTGCTGAGCGTCTTGTTCCAAAGTTTGCAGCAAAGGCCAAAGAGCACAGGCAACTACTTCAAGCTGTACCCAAAGGTAGTGTTCAGCAGTTGCGTGAAGTTGTGGATTTAGTGGCTTCGGGGCGTTTGGAACCACCGCCACATGCTGTTTTTCCCCTCGATGAGGCACCACAAGTTGTAGCACGCCTGAGCACTTCCGATATACCCGGACGGGCAATCCTGCGTTTCCTAGATATCAACTGAGATGTATTCTTTTATCCCAATAAGTCCCCCAAAAGCTATTATATATTGATCTCATATTAAAGCCAATAAAGTGTAGATATGTGTTGATTATGTTGTTTTAAGTTTTTCCTTGACCCTCTTTTTTTAAGTTTATCTCAACTCTTGTTTTTTTCTTTAAAAAAGTTTAACTACGACAAAACTTATTTAGTTTTTTTTTTTAATTTAGATTAAAAATTAAGAAAAAATTTAAACTACGTCGTTATCATACAATTTCTATAAGATGGCCGACAAACGTTCAAAACGGTCAGTATCGATAAAGTAGAGCTGCTGAATGACATTCACATAAGCGCCTCCCTCGTAACTGATTGGTGGCTAAAATGCGACTGCGCAGAAATTGCAATGATGATCTCTAACCTTTGTATTTCCCGCCACTTTCACACGTTTTTCTTTACTTTTATAAAACTTCTATTTTATCTAAGAATTTATAAGATTTCTTTAAAGAAGTTATATAAAAAGAAATCTAGAATTTTTTGTGTTGAATACTTGGACATTCCTTAAAATTTTAAAGTAGGACAATTGACCTATCTTGCCTTTAGTTAAGGGAAATTTGGAAAATTTATATAGGTTGATTAGATTAGAACATTTTGAAACCAGGATCTGCTTCTATTTAATGCCTAATGCCTAAGTATTCTGAGACCTTTCGAACAATATAATTTTTTACGTTAGTAACCTTCTTAAAGTAAAATCCAACGTCTAGGTTAGTTCGTTTATTAAGCAGTGCCTAGTTTCCTAAATCAGTCATAATCTGGTCGTGCCTAAGCCTTAAAACAAGAACCAGATTAAAAAAAAACTCAAGTTCGTCTTAAAGAATTTATAGGATTGGCTTTGAAAAACTAAAGCATTTTTAAGGATTTTTTAAAGTCGAACTTCTGGGTTAATCAGTTTCTTAAACAGTATTCGTTTCCCTAAATCAGACGTATTCGGGTTAACCTTTAAAAAAATATGAACCGGGCCTGAAAATAACTTACAACGCCGGCCTAAAGAACTAACATTTCTTTGTGAGAAAAATTTAAGCCTTTTTAAAGAAAACTTAGCTCTGATCAGACTCCAGATATCTGAACTGTATCCCGAATATCTGGCCTTATCTGATTTACTAAATTTAAGTTTGACCTAAGAAAGCCTGGTTAAAGGAAACATAAACCCTAATTACAGCCCAGATATTTGAACTGTATCTAGAAGAATATCTATAGACTAAGATCTGACTCAAGTTAAATTCAACCTTGATCCTTCAACAAAATTTACAGTGAGGTCTCAGCATACATTAGTCTTTGATTTGCTTAACGAACAAAAGTTTAATGAATTTTTTACATGGTGTAAAAAAAATACATAAAATATGCTGAGAGGTAGAAAAATCCCTACATATGCTGAGTAATAAAATACCATTGATGTAGTATCTCTTTCCATCTTATGCTTATGCGCACCTATTCTCTCTTTTGTCCATCCGTGCCATCCATCTCATTCTTGCACATCAAATATGTCCGACCCGGCCGTCCGGGGGTGTTGCCAGCACTGTCTCAGCACCCGTGTGTCAGTGCAATTCCCACAGCTGCGCGTCAAAGTCGATCTCACGCGGGTCCTCGCGTATCGTGTGCAATCCTTTTTTTTTATTGCGATCTCGTGTCCTCACGTGGAGGTGGCTTTTGTTTTGGGCACATTAAAAGCCCCGACGGGTGAGTGCGAGGGCGCGATCGCCAAGTTTACAAATCTTAATATATAATATTTTTTCATTGCTCTCTGGGAGAGACCCAACAGTGCCCTCATGACACATGTCCCCACCCGCCGTCTTAGTTGTGTTTGTAGTAATGTTGAGAAATGGGTGGGGGGGCCTGTACGCGATGCTCCACCGAATGTACGATCGTACGTGATCGGGGAGCTCAGGTGGCGCCACGATCGCGCGGGAGGAACGGAAGATGGCCGCCAATGTGGCGCCGGTAATAGCATCCCCCTTTACCCCCTTTGTGATCACACATCGACAGGGCACCATCCTGTGACCCCTTGCCTGGAGTTCCCTTGGAGATTTGCGTGTTAAAAAAATAATTTTCTTACAGCCACCAACTTTCTTTTTCTCCATGTTTAAAGAGAAAAAAAAAATGTTATGGTGTATAAATTCGTTCTGGCTCTTTTGGGTGAAGTTTGAGAAAGAAGAAGAGTGAAGAAGAATGAAAAAAAATTAAAATGTGTGTGACATTTGGAGCGATAACCACAAGTATATGTACATAAAATATGTGTGCAATAAGTGAAGAAGAGAGTCAATGGGGTTTATAAGAAAATCCCTAACTAGGTGTTCTATTTCTAATATCTTCTTAAAGTTTTTTTTATTTTTGGAAGAGTTCCCCTTACTTATTGGAATTCTCGTGAATTCTAAGTTCTAACTACATACATACAATATAAGTTCTTCTGGCGTAAGTGGATGTGAGAAAGAAATTGTTAAAGAATGAAGCAAAAAAAATGATAAAAAATACCAACTAATACCTGTTCGTCTAATCATCGTCTTGTAGGTTTTTTTTATTGCTCAATTGAGAGTGTTCCAATCCAATTTGGATGATTTAGTAGGTACATATAGTGCTTATTAGATCGCTGAGAATATTGAAATTATTTTCATTATTTAATAGTTTGAATGAAAAAAAAATTATGTGAAATCATCAATATTGACGAACTTAAATAAGTTTGTGAGATCTCAAGATTATTATCATCTTTTTATAGCATATTAAGTCACATTTTGTTTTCAATTAATAATTTGTAACCTTCAAGATGGGTTAAATAAATATTATCTGTAGCATAATAGTTTGATCTAGAATGAAAAAGTGAAATAAGATAAAATGGGTGTAATGTAAAAAAAAAATGGAGGCGTCGGTTCTACGTCTTGAAAAGAATTCATTAAGGATTCGCGTCCTTTTCGTTACATTTTTGTAAAGATATATATTTTTTTAATTTCATTGAAGTTGTTATTGAATACGTAGAAAAAGAGACAAAAAACTTGTTAAAGTGTGTCTTACGTCTTTGGGTTACGTTATGTTTACTTTGTGGGTGCGTTTTTATACGATTTGACTAATTTTGTGTATGTTTTCGAAGCTAAAGTTTGTTTTTTTAACGTGTGGAAGAAAGTTTCTTTGGTGGAATTTGAAAAATGTAAACAGCAGAATAGTTTTGAAAAATTATAATTTTTCTTATTGTTTCCCAAATCAATTTGACACATTAAACATAGTATGCCTTATCGGCCATTTATGTGGCGTCCTTTCAGCCATACTTTTGTTATGTTTTATAATTTTTATTTTCTGCAATTTTCAATAAAATTCAAAGCTATTGAGCTATGTATTGTTTTTAGATTCTTAATGATTTTTCCAAATGATCAGCCTTTTGACTTTGATTTTTTCACTCTCCGTCGGCTTTTTTTCCTCCATCATTCGCATTGCAACCCCATTTTTGGTCGATTAATACTCCTTCCGGGAAGATTTTCGTCTCAATTCTCCTAATATTTTGTTTGAATCTTCTTCTTAAAAGCAGAAAGTCTCTTTATATTATTTTTGTTTCCCTAATCACTCAATGTTCTTCTTCCCCCACTTCTCTGTCCCTGATATATCCACCAAAATGCGATTATATATTTCTTCCCCAAATATTGAGAGTGACTGTGTTTTCTTTATCAGTGGCGTAGCCGATTTTCCGTGTATTTCCGCGCGATAGAGGCCACTTGAAAAATGGCAGCGAATGTGTGTGCGCGGAGCGATATTTTGGAAATAGTTGCAAGACATCGGACTATTATCTCTTTTTCTTGGTGGCTTTTGCTTTTCATGCGACATTTCTTGTGGCGTTTTTTTTTCTCATTTTGTAAATGTCTTGTGTGTTTGACTCCAACGCCCAGGCACGCTTTTATTGGCACCCACGCAACTTATTTGGCCGCCAAAGGCGCAAGAATATGCGAGAAAGAAGCGCTCCTGTCTAAACGGTTGAGGTATATTGGAGTTTCTTACCCGCGCGTTGTAGCTAAATTCGATAAGATTTTAGTAGTTTTTTTTTCTTCTGAAGAATGTTTGCAAATTTAATTGTTTTTGCAGGGATTTTTCTTTTTTTTTATCCGATTTAGATAAGTTTTTTTTTATGTTTTTAGCCTAATTGACCATTTTGTTCCATTTTTTTTTATTTCAATTAAAAGTACTAAAGCTTTAGCAAATAAATCGATGTGTCCGAACGGAAATATCCTAACTTGATATGAGAAAACTGATTCACAATCTAAGTTAGAAGATCTTTTGTAGAAAAGAAGAACTTTTTTCTATCTATATAAGAAATCTAGAAAATCTTTGATAAGGTTAGTAGATTCTTCGTTAGATATAAAGGACAGAAAAATGCCTTTATTTGAGACAATAATAAACAAACTGAATAGAAAATGACGCTGTATCTATAAGCAAATAGTATCATCAAGAATGATAGTTCATAATATACAAACACAAGAGGGCACTGTTGGATACCAGAGCTAACTACCATTCTCAATTTTCTTCCTCTAAAATGATTTTTTTCTCAATACTTCCATTACAGATTGAAGATTTCCTTTTTCAACTATATGTGAAAAACTTTCAAAAAAGGCGCTGGAGTGTGTTTTGCGAGGCTATGAGGGCCTCAGGCCCATGGGGTCCCAGTCCGTGAGTGCACTGGCCCGTTGCACGGAGAACGGCTGAACGGTGATCACATGATGTGGATGCCGTTGGGACGGCCATGTTGGCATCCACGGACAAAGTGTGACTGTGGTGCTCGCCGCCAGCAGCATTGGCGCTCGCGGCGGCCCCAGTGCCGAGTGGGCAAGTGGACGAAATTGAGCGAAGAGTGACGATTACTAAATACAAGAAAAAAAAATAAAAGAAAATTTAAAAGAAGAAAAATATAAAACTTAAAGAAGAGGTTTTAACAAAAAAAAAAAAGAAAAGAAAAGGAGTTTAAGTGAAAATTTTGAGGTGCTTTCTGTGATTTTCTTAACCCAAGTGTGTGTGTAGTATCGTCAAAAGTGATAGATAATTGAGAGAAAAAAAACCCGGAAAAAAGGGTGTTTATATCTCAATTGTAATTTTGCCATCCCAATTAATTGTGCGGTGTTTGGAGCAACGATTATGCCACATACGAGCCACGCGTCCCATGCCGGACATCCTGGTGCGTCCACTGGTGACGACTTGGGCAGTACGGACGAAGTGAAAGTGTTCAAAGATGAAGGGGATAGGGAAGATGAAAAGATTTCATCGGAAAATTTACTCGAGGAAAAGTCAAGTCTCATTGATTTGACGGAGAGTGAGGAGAAAAGTGCCAAAAATTCCATTAGGCCCGATCATAGTCCTGTTTTTGGTAAGTTTTTTTTTTCAATTTTAATCCTTTTAATTTTTAAAGGATTTTTATGTTTAAACTATTGATCATTTATCGTGTCTTTAACTTAATTTTATTTCTGTTGCGCGAATCCTTTTAAATTATTTAAAAAATATCAAACTATTTAATTTTTTAAAATAAAGGACATTTCTTGCAACATTTTTTTTTATGTTCATTTAACGAAATCAACATTGAATCTCACAATCAGTCTTGCCTTCGTTAACTCTTTTGCATCTGCCATGAAATATTTGATCGTTTTTAAGCTCAATATTACTTTCCATCTGTGAATGAATGTTCCATTTGTAGAGGATAATTCTTCTGTTCAAAACGTCTTCCTTTTGGCATCTCGTATAGAAAAACTAAATGCTAGTTTGAAATAAAAATTAAATTAATATAAATTCCATAAAATCGAATGTATTACGTTTAGATCAAGGTATAACCGGTATGACCCAACGAATGCGAAAGGGTTAAAAAAAATAGAATAAATTGTTACTCAAGTTAGAAGGTTCCAACCAAAGGGGATTTAAAATACCTTTAGTACCATATTTTAATTTTTCTAAATTAAAATATTTTCTTTTTAACCATAAAAGTGATTAGGATTTGTCGTTGCAGGAAAAGTCGAGCCTCATGCATCAACATTCAACATGGGATACCTCGTGTCGCCGTATTCATATACAAATGGAGCCGCTGGTGGCCTTCCCGTCTCAATGGTGAGTCTCGTATTGTAGTTTATATAGTATAGAGCCTTTTTTATTCTTTACTGTACAAAATAGCCCAACCAACTTGTTGAGGTAATTCCCACTTGAGCCTGTGGTGCGTTACATTCGACGCCAACCGCAACATATATCGCTCATAGCTGCTAAATGGGCGATAAAGTGTGTTTGGGATGTTCTTATACATACCAAAAAAGGGGTTGAATGCACTGGAGGGTGAATTATTATTTATGATATTAATACCTTACCATGAAAAAAAAATGTGTATACATAACTATAAGGGTAGGTTAATCGTATATTGTGGATTTAGGTTCGATAATTGCAATATTTGCGCGCCGTTTGAGCCTCAAGCGGGTTAATTGGTATCAATTGGGATAAATCTTCTTATATAGCATGAAATATTCTTTTCTTCTTACTTTTTTTTTAGCAAATGATGCATTAATTTTTTTTGTTAAGAAGGGGATGTAATATAAGATTAAAATTATTTAGGTATGCGGGTGTTTTTTTGGCATCAGTGGGACGCCACTGGAGCCCCCTTGTTAGGGTAAAAAGAAGCGTCCAGAGAGACGCGAGGAAAGATGGTTGAGAGATAATATATATCAACAGATTTTCGAGTTTGCCTTCTTCATCTTTCCTCTTCCTCACTGCCTTCGCGTTGTATTATTATACATACACATAGCTTTTGGTGTGCGTGACGCGAAGAATGGAGGAGAGATTCACAAATGCATGCCTCTAACTGCCACCTCATTAAATCGTTCAATGCTCAACAAGCTTCACAGACACGGACTGGGAATCACCGAAGGTTTAATTGATTACAAAAAAAAAGTTAAGAAAAAAAAACAATTATCTTATGTTGATTGAAAGGAAACAAGAATATTTTTAAAAGAATTTAATGAAAGTCTTAAAAATCTTCAAATCCCTTGTTGAATTCAGAATCATAGTAATCGGGATTTCAAAACTTAACGAAAAACTTTTTCGGTTAAAAATGTTAGAATGACTTAATTTTTGTTCAGTTGTTTTGTGCGTTTTCTTACAAACCATTTATTTTTAGACCAGATCACATGACTTCAGTTCAATAAATCATTGTAGGAATACTCGAGAATCCTTAATCTTAAATTGCTTAAATTCCTTAACTCTAACAACGCCTTCGTTAAGTTTTCTTATAGTCCGCCATTTTGGCAGTTATTTTTAGCGTCCTTCTCTTATGATGAAGATTATTTAAAGTAAAGTTCCGTAAGCTGTGAAAAGCAAGAATACTAACTAATGGAATGAGAGATACAAAAGTTATTTTTGATGATAATACATTGCTCTCCCCATAATTCGTACCTGTGTCACGTAGAGTGCGTTGCGTTCGCATCGAAAATGTAAATTGGGCGATGAAGAGGCGCTGTATGTGTATTTGTGTATAGCCTGGAATGGGATGGGGGGAGCAGAGGGCGCGCGCAACGTGGTGGCGACTCCAACACATCGGGGCTGATACATCATGTTTAAGAAGAAGAGAAAAAAAAATTGGATGGGAGCGTCTCGAACATTAGCACCTAGTTATGTTTATTTAAATTATACGCTGTCTGTGGATGACTGTGCGAGAGAGAAGTGAAGATTGGCACCATGTATGAGCAGGAGTGAGTGCACAGAGAGAGGCGAGTTATGGAATTTTCGGGTTTGTCGACGAGTTTTTTTCATTGCCTTTTTTACTTTATTTTTTTCTCTCTCTCTTCTTAAGATTTCTTGAATGCCTTTTTTTCGTTCGCTCTCGAGACGAACATCTTTTTGGCCACGATGGATGCTGTGAACCCTCCGAGACTTTTATTTTTTTCTGTGTTTTTCTTTTTGGAAGCTCTGTTGAATTCTTAAAAAGCTTCCACACTTGCTCTTGTTAATTTTGATGATTAAGGGATGGTTTAGGATGGAAGCAAGCTGCATGAACAGGATTCGTTAAGAAATTGAAAAAGTCTTTGTTACTGTTAAAACTTAACGATTACTTCTACGCATTTAAGCGATCTGATGCTGTCCAATTTTTCGTGAATGAATGGCTTTCTTGCTTGGCATTTGTTATAGGATTTGAATAATAATCTTTTGAATAAATTAGAGGCGTGAAAAGAGATACGAACAGAGTTCTTTAACACCTTAAAATAAGGCAGTTAAAATCTTAACGAACACAACATGGAGTTTTCCTTGATCTTTACTTAAGGGGGTGGGTTAAAAATTATGTATGTTTAGATATTTTTAGTTTATAGGTTTCTTTTGGCTTGACAAAAAGCTAAGAAATTGTTGGTGGTGAAGATCTTCTTATCAGTCATCGACATCTTTCGTTGAGTTCTTGCATTGAGATGGTCTTCCCCCGAAGAAACCCTTCTGAGAATACAATTTTTCATCCCTTTCCAAAAAATTTTGTTTTTTTTTTGTTTTTGGGATCCATTTGAATGTACAAAAAAAACCATTTCCCGTGTGTATTTGTGTTGTGCCTTCTCTTGTTGAGGAATGCCTGTATGTATATCTCTCAGAATGGCTTCCAACTGTGCCTCGATCGCCAAAAGGAATGAACGCGCGAGGCGAGGAGCGATGGTGAAGAATAAAAAAAAAAAGAAGATCCATAAACTCAATTCTTTTTCAAATAAACAAACAACGAGAGTTTCTTTTTTCTCTTCGACCTTCTTCCTTCTTCGAGTGAATTTTTAGACATCTCCGGCCAGAGTTTTTCTGTGGAACTCCATGGCAGCGTCCCTTCTCCGTCTCCCATTGTCTCTTCTCCTTCTTTTTCCCATTTTCTTCTCCTCCTGCTTTTTTTTCTCTCATCTTCTTCTTCTTTTGGAGAAGGCAACACCAGCACACACATATATATGTATACAATCATTTTGCTTCTTTGCTTACTTTTGAGCTGTCTTTTGTGGTGGCCCCCCTGCTTGCCCTTCTCCACGCGCGTCTTCCTCTCTGGTTGAATGTTGGACGTGAAAACGCAACAAAAGCAGGATTTCTTCTCTCACAGATTTAAAAAAAAAACTTCTTATTCACCCATCTTCGCATTGGAGGAAGAACACATATATATGTATGTATAAACATATATAAGTATGTAGGTATAAAAAAAATGTATGGCAGGGTGATTCTCGGGAATTTAGGAGATTTCTTATAGATGGGTTTGTTTGTCCAAGTGCCACCACCACTGTCTATCTATATACATATGTTGTAAGCATTCGCTCTGCGTATCAACTACTCATCCCCTTGGCCGCCCCTGTAACGAGAGAACCCCCCGTTGACGGCCCTGAATGTCCGAGAGGCCAACAAGTGGTCAAACAGACAAACAGAAAAGATTTGATCATTTCATTATTTGCCTCTTAGACGGCTCATTGGTCAGCCCGAAATCGCACTCAAGCCACTCATTCTTCTTTCTGTGTAATAGGGGGGTTTTTTTCTTGTACGAGGGTGGAAAACACAATTACATGGCGAATGGATGTAGATAGATTTATAGAGGAAATGCTCCTCATAAGAGAGAAAAAAATATGTACAAGATGCCATTAAGAGCAATTAAAATTGGGCTGAAATCTATGAGATTTAAATGAATGAAGCTCCTAAGAAAACTGGATTAATTCTTTTAATCTCTCCATGATTATTAAGGCCTAACCAAGCAACAGCGTCAAAAGACGCTGTTCGTTGTTTTTTCTCACTTGCTCTTTGTCAAATTGTATTGCGCTGTCACTGTCAAACAAGAAACGCGGTTTCTACGTTTAGAAACCGCCTTTCTTGTGTGACAGTGACAGCGCGATACAATTTGACAAAGAGCAAGTGAGAAAAAACAACGAACAGCGTCTTTTGACGCTGAAGTATGGTTAAGCTTTTACAAACCGATAGATAAGTGTTAGATAGGAATAAACTATTCACGGTGTTGAAGAATTAATTTTTTGAGATAAGGGCTTGGTAGAGATTAGGAGTCATCTAGGTTTGGCAATGTTATCCATGATCAGGACAGTAAGCTACTAATTCGTATACTCTATTCAAACAAATAGGGTTACCACCTCACATTACATTCTGGCCTGGAGATTTTACCTACCCCCACCCCCCCCCTTAATTTTTAAATGTCCGTAATACTAAAAATTACGTCGATCTCTCGATAGGCAATTAGATCGCTTTTTCGCGTAGTTTTTTAGCATAAGGAATTGACTTGAGTTATTTTTAAGCCAGACTTTATTTACTTAAACCAGACTTCAGTTTTATAAGCTAAGCTTTTACAAGTTTTTTAACCAAAGTCTAATTATTATAAGGCTAAATCTCAGTTTTTAAAAGTTAAATATTAAGTTCTTTTAAACTAGACTTGATTAATTTTTAAAAACTGAGCTTAAGTTTCCTAAGTCATGCTTAGGTAGGGTTAAGTGCATTCTAGACCTAACCTGTTTTAAACAATTGTAAGGTAAATTGTATAGGTAAGACCTCAAAAAATGTAAGTATGACTTTAAAACTTAAGCCTGACTTAAGAAACAAAGCTAAATCGATTATAAAGCCAGGCCTATTTTTCTTAAGCCTTAGTTCCTTTTTAGTTACTTTAGGTAAGACTTTTAAGACGTATTTGGC
This sequence comes from Lutzomyia longipalpis, assembly GCF_024334085.1. Classification (NCBI taxonomy): domain Eukaryota; kingdom Metazoa; phylum Arthropoda; class Insecta; order Diptera; family Psychodidae; genus Lutzomyia; species Lutzomyia longipalpis. The sequence goes on from NC_074709.1 coordinate 30,810,923, forward strand.
CTCAATTTAACCTGATCTAACCTAGAATTCTTAAACGTCTGACCTTCAAATAATTTAAATCTAGTCTACAACAATTGTCTTGTTTAAAAATCTTATAACTGACTTTAAAAACTTAAACCGAATTTGAAAAAACTGAGGTCTACCTTAAAGACACTTATTCAGGTTCAGAAAAACTCAGATCTGATTTAAGAAATTAAGATGATTTACCTTTAGCTATAAAAAACGAAAATTCCTAAATTACAGAGTCTATTCTAATTTCTGATTTTTTTTAAATTTTCTTGTACTACTGAATATAAACAAAAAAAATTGAAAACGTGTGACCAGGAGAAATTCATCCTAAACCCGCAGCCCGGAGATCATATCCTGACATCCGAAGACTCCGGGTGTAACCCCTAGAGGTGGTAACCCTACAAACAAACCTTTCACTGAAGTTTTACTTTACAAAATAGTTTTATCTCATCTGTAAACTGAATTCATCGGGAGCATTACGAAACTTATTTTTAGAGATTTTTTAATGAAAAATAAATTTTAAAGACGCTAAAAAAAAAATAATTTATCTATCCTCTCGGAGATTACCTATATAAACTCCTTACCAAATAAAATCAGCTAAAAAACATATATTTGTTAGAAAAATATTTTTCACGCCTATGCTATAAGAATTTAACTAAAGCATATTGCACCCTTCTTGTGTAGGTAGGAAGTGAGCAAGAGAAAGAGAGAGAGAGAGAGCTTACCTAAAAATTGCGCTTCTATGTATTTGAATCGTCGATGTCCCAGCGGATAATCCGGTATCTTTCTTGCTATGTAAACACATTGAATGAAAGAAGTAGAGGAAGAAAAAAAAATTCCCATGTCCATTTGCTTTGATAAGAAAAACACGCACTATTTACCTTATTCAACCGGGTGTTTTCTTCCCTATTTTATTTTATTTTTTTCTCTGGGGGTTCCTTCGGTGGCCAACAATAGCGGAAGGAAACCACCCAAGTTTTCCCTTTGCCCGGATACCTCAAGCAAAAGGCGCTTAAAAGAGACTTCTTCTCATCCAAAATCTCACTCTCCCTCATCCATGGGGAAGAAGAAGAAGGAAAAAAAAGGGAGGGTGGGAGAGAAATCGCATCTAATCTGATTATCTGAGCAACAAGGAAAAGCGTCTCTCTGTGTGTGCCCGTTTTTCGCCATTTTCATCACATTTTTTTTTATCCACCCTCCATGCGAATAAAAATTTTTCTCAGTGGGTGGGAGCTTGCACAATTTTTCTTACTTCACTTTACTATATATGTATGTATGCCGGGGGTTTTGCTAGGCTGCCATCTTTTCAATTTCGAAGTACGCGCGCGGAAAAAGGATGTTGAATTGAAATAAAAGATCTCGTGAGTTTTTTTTTCAGCTAGGCGCTTTTGTCTAAATTGTGCCAACATCGTTGCAATGAAAAGCAACTCCCGGAATATTCTATATGTGCACACATTGTACATATAGTTCGTACACGTATATAGCAAATGAATGGAAAAAGTGTGCAAAGAGGAAAAAAAAAGCTGCATGGGAAACGGACTGGGAGGGAGAGGGTGGATATTCATTTTCCAGAGAGTGACACAATGCAACTCTCGAAAGGACTTGCCATTGAATTCTTTTTTTTTTTTTTTACTTTCAACAATTCTAGGAGAAAGAAAAAAAATGCATGCAAATGCAGGAAAAAAAGTAATAATGACTGTTGATTTTTTTCTGTTGATGATTAGAAACAAATAATTCAAAAAAAAAAACCCTGCGCTAGAACATTGTCCAAAAGGTCCAAAATCAACAAAGTGCGCGCAAAAAAAAAGTTAGGAGGAAGAAGAATGTAAATTGTTGGCAATGCTGGTGCAAGAACGCCCCAAAATCTAGCCCAATAATTGGCACAACAAATGCGTTGATTTTTTTTGTCTTTTGTGTGTGTCTCCCAAGAAATCCTCTGTGGGTGATTTTCTAAGAAAAGGGCCCACAAGAAGAGACAAAGAAATGAGAAAAGGTGTAGTGTTTGGGTGTACAAACGAGGCAATAAAGTATCCCAAAAAATGTTACCTGAGCACACATTCTACCTGTTTTCCCATTAACTCTACACAACATAACACAAACGAGATGCCATGAGATGCTTTTTTTTCCACCATCACTCTCCTCCTCAACAATAAGAGTATAAGCTCAAGAAAAAGCAAGGAGAGAGTGTTATTGAATTTTGGAATCTCACCAAGGTAAGGGGGAGAAGGAACAACAACAACAACAAAAAATGAAGAACAATGCCAAAGCAATTCCCTATTCGATATATTTATGGCGCAATTGGGGATGCAAATTGACTTAATGCTCACGGTAATGTTGCTCCTGAGTGTCCTCCGCCTATAAAAGGTTTCAAGATTGATTTTTTTTTCTTCAAGGAAATTGCGAGGAAAAGCGTTTGGGTTTCCATTTTCCTTTTTTTTTCCACAATAAAATCATTCCTTTACAATGAGAAAGAAAAAATCTGAATGTTGGTAGCGCATTTTTTTTTCAATAATAATAATTTTATGGTTTAATTTGATTTGAAATGCGTGAAAAATGTTCTGGCATCTCAATATAAACAAGTTGAGTAAAAAAAAAATTAAGCTCATTAATAAGAGATTTGCCGTTTTTTTTGGTTAAATGGAAATTTAATTAATTAGTTTCTCGTTAGCAATGTCGTTTTGCTAAAAATATCTTCTTTTTTTGTCATTCTAATTCTTTTCTTCATAATCTTTTAATTAAAAGTTTTTTCCGTTAAATTTAGAAAAAAAGAAAATATTTTTTTCTAATCGATTTTTTTTGTTCTCAAAGAAAAATTAATAATTTACCAAAGATGGTTAAAGAAGACTGTTCTACACTGTAATTCAAATTTTAGTTAGCATTACTAAAACTGGAATTGGTTGGACTTTAGTAGAGAAATTTAGTAAAGAAATTTTTACTAAAATTTTACTAATTGCCCAAAACCAAAAATTTTCGTACAATCAACAGTTTTAGCTATGTCTGCTATAATGCTTTATAATCTTTATACTACTAAAGTTTAGGAATATCAGCAGAGATTTTAGTGCACATAACCATTAATTATAAATTCTTGGATTACTAAAGTTTAGCTGTGCCAACTGAAAATCCAGTTTTTATAACTAAAAAATTTAAAAATTTAATTTTCATAAAAAATCTATAGGGGAATATGGCCCAATTCGGACCTCTTACGACATTTTTTCAATCCGTCATTACTTAAAACTGATAAAACTTTAAATGCAGAAAGTTATGGGAGTAAAAAAGGCATTAAATATGCTTTAAAATAACATATTTAGGAATATTTATTTTTGCTTTATCTCATTTTTCTCCAACTTTATAAAAGAACCTTTTCAGGTCCGAATTGGGCCACGTTCCCCTAGAATAATTTCTTAACTTTTGAAGAGTTCTAGGCTTTTATTTAACCAATAAAAAAATTACTATATGTCCCATTTTGAAAAACTTTAGGACAGTTTAGAAGGGGTGTAAAACCGCAATTTCTTGTCATTTTTCTCCATTTTTTTTGGTAATGGTTTTGTCGCCGAAATATCCACCATATCAGACACGTATGTGTGTGCGTGTGTGGGTGGGAAAATAATAAGAAAAAAAGACCTAGGAAAATTATTTATTCACTCTAACACAGGGAGGAACACACCCTTATATGTATGTAGGTATAATATGGAATAGACATTTGATGTTGAATTTTCGATGAATCTACTTCTCACCCGAAAATCAAATAGAATCCCATTCCGTGAGGGTAGTTGCTGTGTGCTTTTTTTGCATCGCCATCTCTCTCTCTCTCTCTCTCTCTCCCTCAGTTCAGGGGGGTGTGGATTTGGCTGGCGAATGGAAAATCGAGATATGGGGGTGGGTTTGAGGATGGCGTGTCGCTTGGGAAGATCAAAGGAAAAATCATTTTCACTTGCTCAATGTTGTGTTTCCGACATTCTCACACGAAATTCACGTTCTGTTTTTCCATTTTACCCGATGCTGCACTACCACCCCCACCCCCACCCCTACCCCAAACCCCCTGTTTCACTACCCACCCAGCCGCTTGGTTTCTTTCCTATGAATAAATTTTTCAGATGGTCAAAGGGGGATGAATTATGTTATGTATGTGTTTGGGAGGGGGGAGAAGGTGTATGACCATTTCGTTCAAAAGGGGGGATTTTTCATCGATATATTATTGTATATTTTAAAAGGAATCGATCGTTGTACTTTATATATCTTGAAAATATTTTTAGTTTTATTTTTTTTTAATGAATCATTCAGCTCAAGAAGGGAGACGAAACTTATCTAATATGTAGTTAATTTTGTCAACTTCCTCTTGGTTAAAATTTTACCTTAATGCTTTTAGGCTATTTTAAAGCTCTTTCCTCCCTCTGCCGTGGAAAAAAAAGAGAAACTTGACGAAACCCTTAAGAATTCCTTCATTATAATTACCAACTCTACTTGCACACTCTCTCCTACATACACTGTGAGCCTTCATTTGCTATATATATATATATAGGGAGGATGATGAGGAGGTGGAGAGGTTTTGGGGTGGGTTGAGAGAGATTGTAATGAAAATGATGGGGTTGGGCACCCTTCGTTGTACTCGCAATTTAGTCAAAACAGCGAGCTATATGTATTACGACGAATAAAAAGGGGTTGATGCCATGATGCTCATGCCATTATCCCGGGGATTTTCAATATGCTGGATGAATTTTGCAGTACTCGAGACAGCACAGGGATAGGGTGCCTTCCCTGCCTTGCCTTTCTCCTGTGAAAAGGAGAGCTCTATACGCAACAACAACAACAACAACAACAGCAACAACAAAAAAAGAATGAATGAAAAAATTTTGATGGGGTGAGTCCTCGACAAAAGGGACCGAACGCGCATATTTCTGTTGAACGGATATATATTCTCTTTTTTTTTTTTTTGGCAAAATGAGACATCCAATATTATTTGTGTCCACAAATGATATTTTTGCTACACTGAATATGAATATGAAATATTATATAGAGAGATATTGAAGAGGTGAAATGAGTGGTGTAGTTTAGGGGTGGATCCCCTTATTGCAATCCCTACGACCGTACTTAATATTGTATAAATAACCATGAGAAAATCACTCATTATTAAGTGAGCAACACGGATTGAGAATTGACGGGACAAATTGACTTTATATCCCTCCATTAGTCTCACCACCATTTCACCTGTTAACCACATTCTATCTGTTGAACTTTTTTTTGTGTGTGTTTATGCCCTCACAAGGAGGGTTTGTTTCACGCGATATTTTTGCCTTTGCCCCCAATAAATCCAAAACTATATGTTGAGAGAATAACAACTTATATAATTATCCAAGAATCTGCCTCAAATCGGTCCACAATTGGAACCACGCGAGCTCACGAATTTATCTTTATATTATACATGAATGAAATGAAGAAGAAAAAGTAAGAGCCTTCGTGCCTTTTTCGGTAAATGATTCTTACAGGTTTTAGAAAAATATTTAGAAGAGTTTAGAAATATTTTGAAATTCACGAATCGTCTCATGAGGAGTTTTCTCTGTAAAATATCAATTTTTCAACTCTTTAGAACTCTTTCAACATTACAAGTTCCAAGAATAGTTGCAAGAGGCACTTAAATCAAAAACACAACTACCCTAACTTTAAGGGCAAATATCTTTCAATTTTCTTTCTAAGAGCCTATCTTCTATTTCATTTGACCAATTTTGATCAAATTAAAGAACAGATAAAGGTCCTAATTCAGCGATAAAAAAATCCTTGAAATCTTTGAATTTGGTACAAAAATTTCAAGATTTCAAGGGTTTCCTGGTCGCTGAATAAGGCCCAAAATCAGATAAAACTTTTTTGTTAAAGTCTTATAAAAAAACTAAGATTTTTAAAAATAATTTAAACATTAAATAAATAAATATTTATGTAAAAATGCTTTAAGGACTACACAAGAAGGAATTATTAAAAAAAAAAACAGAAGTTGATATAAATTATTTGGTGTTAAGTTGAAAGGGGTTGAAAGGACTGATATGGTTTGGGTGTGTATGCGTGGGGGTTGGGGGAGCGTCTGGGGGTTATTAAAAATTGAGAAGGTGCGCTAATCGATTTTGGGGGTAGTAAAAGAGGGAGAGAGAGGGTGGCGCAACCCTTCCAGTGTGGGAGGAGGCGCTTTAGGGCGCATGCGTACGAGCCGCCCCCTTTTGTAAGTTTCCATGACGACCGAAAGCTGGCGCGTGGAGCTGAGGGACTGAACGAAAGCCCTGGGAAATCGGCGGGATGCTCGAAATTGACGATGACGATGTTGAAAAAGAAAATTGTACATCAAATGAATGTTTCCTTTTTTTTTGCAGGCCAACAAGATGGGACTACCGCCATTCTTTTGCCACAATGGAGACCACCTAACGACACCCCCGCCGGCCCACTGCGGAATCCCACCGTACCAACTCGATCCCAAGGCGATAGGTTAGTATTTTTTATAATTTTTTTTTAAATTGTTTTTTTTCCAATTCCAAATTTTCCCCCAAACTACTTTACTACGTCATAATACCATCCTTTTTATACGACATCTGGCCCGGTTATCGGCTTACATTTGCACCAGCAATTCCCAGAGTGGTTTATCTCGAGTGGGACAAGAAAATCTTTCTTTAGAAGGATGCAAAATATTCCCCCACGATTGCAATCACTCGCGCGCGTGGTCTCTTCCAAATGGCATCTCGACGCGTCTACCCGATGGCTTTTGCAAATCGATTGCGACAATTCGAGTGAGATGGCACGCTTGAATTCTTCAAATCTCATCGCAATTTGTCCATTTTTTCCGCACCCACATTTTCCTTTTTGTATGTGTCTGCGTGTGGAAAAAGGAAAATATCCACCCCCGCGTGCTTTCGTTAAGTTCATCATGTCGCGACAAAAAGTTTCCTCGAGGGCGTCTCTCTCTTCTTTTTTTTTGTTGTTGTTGTAGGTATATTTGTTTGTTGAAAGACTTTTCGTTGATCTTAAGCTCCATTTAAATGGCTTCCTTATTCAGCTAAAGAGTCCTTCGTTGTGAGAAAAAATCCCAATTGAAAATAAATGATTATAATGTTCTTTTTATGCAGATAAAAAAAATAAGGATTTGAGAAATATTTGCTTAGAACGAAATTTGAAAGTTCTTAGACAGTAAAAAGAGTTTTCAAAAAAAAAATATTTACATAAAAAAGAATTAAAAATTATATTAAAATAAAATTGAAAATGAATTAAAAATTACCTATTAAGACTTTCTATTCCAATTCTTTCAAATGTTTGATGATTAATTTCTAACGTTTGATGTATATTTTCAAACAGTTGCCCTGTCTTTTTTTAAACTCTTGATACTTATTCTAATACTTTGCGTTTATTTTTATATTTGACGGTTCTATTCTAACCATTCTAACAAATTAAGCGTGTACTATATTCAGCAATAAAACATGCTAATTTCTCTAGAACTTTCAGCGCTCTGATGTGTGTAAAATTTATAACTAAATTCAGCTTAATTAATTTCTTAGGTTTAAATTTTTCACAACATTGATTAAAATTACGGGAATTGCATTAGATTAAATTAGGAAGAATTTAAAATATAAATTTAATTCTTTAATTTATCTTTGTGAAAAAATAATATGATTCTTTTAACAAAAGGCTTTAAAAAAAGAAATTGGAACTTTTCTTGCACTTTATTGTCTATATAAAGTCAATTTAATTATTTAAATACAAAAAGAACTATAAAACTCTTCTCTTGATCTTATTTTGTGGGATAAAGGTAAAAAAAATAATAATGAAACCTCCACTTACCCCCTCATCTATACCACATATAACTTATTAAGATGTAAGTGCGGTGTTGAAAAAAAACTGACACTTTCTCACATAAATTTTTTCCATGACAAAATCACGCTATTTCTGTGGAAAAAAAATATATGTATTAGAGCCCTTATAAGGTATTCCCTTTTTTTTGCAATATTCACCATTCATCAGCTCAATAATTGGCGCAAGGGATGCGGAAACGTGCAAAAGTGCTTCAGGGGGAATTGCATGGAGTACGCATATAAAACATAAAAACGCACCGCAAAACTATATTGTTCAAAAAGGGGTTTGAGAAATTAAGGGGGTGGGTGGATATATGTATATATAAATTAAATGGAAACCATAAAAATATATGTATAACTCATTAGTTTTCTCCTTCTACTCAATTAACCCCTCGCCGAACAATCACACTTCTGTGACCCACAGCGACCAAATTGGCGGATGAAAAACGATTTGGGAACACTTTTACGTACCTTTGCGTGTTGCACGATAAATTAACGTGGTGGGAAAGGGGGTGGGTGGTATGGAGTGGAGTAGAGAGACACAGAGAGTGAGAGAATGCTCGTCGCGCCTGGGCATAAAGAGACGCTGACAAGTGATTATTTGGGCAATTTTGGCGCCAAAAAAAGGGGCATTAAATGGGGGCTCTTTTAATCCTCCCCCCTAAAAAAAAATCATCTCTCCATTTCATTTATTTATTTATTTTACTTTCACTCTGGGGTTGAAAAAAAAAGCCACCAGAGTGTCTCAATAGAAATTTTGGGAGAATAGGAAGCATATTTGAGCATCTGATAGACATACCATCAACAATGGATCAATTTCTCGTGTCCCTTTAGCATTTCAGCAGAATCACCCTTCGGCTATATCTGTGTGACAAAGGGTCGAGGTAAAAGCCCACTTAGATCGCTAATACACCAAGAGGAAATCCCACAGGGTGTACCCTAAACTTCTAAAAAAAAAATAAGTAATACTTTAAGACGAGATCATAAAACTTTTAACAATCCCAAAATTTTGCATCATTTGATTTAGTTTAATATGAGAAAATTTTTTTATAAGTCTGTACAAAAATTTTGATCAAACACATGTTTTAATATAAAAATACATTTTAATACTTTAACATAACATTTAGATTAATTTTTGAAGTTTTTTAGCTTATAAAATATTATTTTGAACAGATGATAACTATGCCCAATGACTTGAACCCTTTGTAAATTTTAAAATTTACTTAAGTACTTTTAGTTGACCTGATTTAGACCCTTTCCTTTATTTAAATATTCAATTTCCGGAAAAGAAATATCAATGTTCCGGAAGTAAGTTAAGTTTTTCTACTTAACTTTTAGCTATTTTGTTTTATCGACTTATCGACTTGATTTAAGTCTTTAGGTATATGCTTGAATTAAATATTTTTTTTGGTTTAGACCTTATATTTATTCTTCCTTAGGGAATCATTCGAATATTAGCAACTAATCCGAATATTTCCGTAGATCCGAATAATTTCTTTCAAATAAACCTTGCTTGGTAAAAATCATTTATACTTCATTTAAATTTTACTTCCTGACTTTTTAATTGAAGCTTTAATTTTTAAATATTTATAAATATTTAAAAATTCGCATATATGTAGTAATAGTCAAATTCTTTTCACAATTTTTTTTTAAACGATAAAGAATTTTTTTTACAGAACAAAAAAATAAGCATAAAAAGACCAAAAAAATAAATGAATTCTTGAGAATCATCCTGTACACACCCTGGCAGGCGACTTGTTTGGCTAGAAGCCCCGCGGAGCTGACAATTCCACGGGGAAATGCGGTGACAATGCTCGAGGGTTGTGTCTCACAAACCCCCTGGTTGCGCAAAGCAAAGGAAAAAAAAAACACACACATAGTCCAAAAAATCGAGAGGGTGAAGCAAAAGGGGTCTCATTATTTGACGATTTGCATGACAAATTAATGGTGGATTGAACATGTTCGCATGTAATACACCCGGGCGCATCCTTCAGATCCTATCTCACCCCTTCATGGAGGCACCCTTTGCATTTTTTTTTATTCAATTCTTTTATAAACTATTCACTCACTTTCTCTATTCCGCGTGCCCCTTTTTCATTGTCCCACGACCACGCCATGTCAATTATCACGACAATTTTACGGTATTTCCGTTTTGCAGGGAGAAAAATTTGTACCTACTTCCGGAGTTTTCCCATTGCATCCGATTGGGATGATTTTCACAATTGAAGGAAAATTGAGAGAGAAAGAAAGTCTCAAGAGGTTTTTTCTCGTATCGTTTTTTATCATTTGTTTTCTAAGATTTGAGTCTTACTCATTTAAAAAAAATATTGTAGGGCCTGAAGAAGGGCCTATAATGGTCAATAAATAATTTTTTATCAATGTATAAAAATTATTTAATCAAAATAATTATGTTTTCTCTTATTTTTTTCTTTGTTGGTTTTGTAGGCTTGACCCGTCCGGCGATCTACTCATTTCCGACTAGTCAGTATGCGTATCCAATGCTGAGTCCCGATATGTCGCAAGTGGCGTCGTGGTGAGTATTATTGCTTTTGGGGTAGTTTAACGGTCTCCAACGCTTTTTGACTTGAGGTGGCGCTCTTTCAGGCACACGCCCTCCGTTTATTCGGCTGCATCGGGCTTCAGGAGTCCCTACCCTTCGTCGCTACCTATAAATACCTCCCTTTCTAGGTATGTGTCTTGACTGAATGTTAATGAAAGTTAGAAAATGTAAATTTGATTAATTTTTGTTTTTTTTTTTTATTTTAACAGCGACTTCTCCTTCCGCTTCTCACCAACGAGCCTCCTGCCGAGTGTACACACACCTCCGCACCATGTCCTTAATTCTCATCCCGCCATAGTGACACCTGGTCCAAAACAGGAAGTCACCCAAGACACCAACCACCGATACAGGTTAGTTATTATTTCTTCTTCTTTTTTTTAACTAAGACACACACAAAACTTTTAAAAATTAAATTAATTTAATAATATTTGATCTTTTGAGCCGATATTTTTGCATCTTCAACAATTTCTTGTCCGATTTGGATGATTAACAAAAACTTGTATAGGATGTGATTGAAACCTTTTATGCTACAAAAAATCCATTCATTTTATTTTAAATGCTTACATAGGCAATATCTATTGCCTCTTGTTGCTGCTACTTGTACCCTATTCGAGCAGGAGGAAGTACACAAGGGGTGGGTTTTTTTGTTGTTGCTTTGATTGTGATTAGGGGGTGTTGTGTGCATTCCACGAGGGGCGGAGTCGGTGGATGTATCTACTAGGCAATCGACGGCGCTGCTTTTTGGAATCCTGCTTTGCCGATGTCGTCGCGGCGCCACCATTATCTGGACTTTTATTTTTTGACACCTGTCAACCAAGTGGGTGAATCCTGAGACGGGCGTAGGTGAAGTGCAGCTGAGAAAAGTGTTGGAAGAGTGTGAAAGTTTTTCTTTTCTTTCATCACCATTCATTGTGGGTTTTGAAATGGAGCCACCACCAGGCAACAGTGAACCCCTAAATTTGAGCATTAAAAAGCGCCCAGTGGCCGTTGTACCACCATCAACGCCCGAGGAGGGGGCAAGTGGTACAGGGGACCCAGATCCGGGGCCATATTTGCAATTGCTGCAGTATATGAATTCAGCAAGGGGTGGAGAGGATGCCCTGAGTAATCTCATACATACGAATATGCTCACAAATAAAATTGCTACGAGCAACTTGCTGACCATTATAAATAAGCTCCTGGAGCAGAATATTGTGTCTGAATATTATTTTAAAATGCAACAACAGCGCCATCAACCGCCAGACAACAATAATCTCATTGACGCCAAAATGCGAGCTGGACTCTTTGGGTATCTCAGCAGGGGTTCAACATTTGAGGATACCAGGTGAACAAAACATTCAAATCGGACAAGAAATAATCTCAATATATATATATTTTTTATATATTTATTTATTTTATTAATGTGAATTGAATTTGAGTCTTTCATCGGCAGAATTCTTGAACAGAAACAAAAATTTAATAATGTTCTTGACCCTTAATGTTTAAAGAAAATTTGAATGTATGACACGCCCAGAGATTATGAAATATGATTTGTTTGGAGCCGAAAGCTCTGGATTTTTTTTTTCAAATCTAAATAAGAATTCTGTTGGAAGAAAACAATTTATTATAGCCATAGAAATTTTATTAATTTTAAATGTTGATCTACAATGATTTTTTTTTCTCTTTTTCTTCTTTAATTAAAAAAAAATATATAGGTCAGTGGATCAGAAAAGTATAGGAGCGAGTAGTTCGGTAAGTGGCGCCACCAGTGGTGGCGCCACTTCGACTCCGGACGGCAAGGATGCAAATGAGAAGAAGAAGCCCCACATAAAAAAGCCCCTAAACGCCTTTATGCTCTACATGAAGGAGATGCGTGCCAAAGTGGTTGCCGAGTGTACGCTCAAAGAATCGGCGGCCATCAATCAAATTCTCGGACGAAGGGTAAGTGATATTTTTTTTTTTTTAATTTTTACCTAACTGACTTAACGAAACATCGATTGTACGCAAGATATTTACCTAAGATACCAAAATAATTGTTTTTTTTTGCAAAAATTCTTTGAATAAAAAGTAAAATAATTTAAATTGTTAAAAGAAAGTTTTTTTTTAAATGAATATCTTGCGTACAAAAAAAAACTTTTCCTAACACTTTGGGTAATACGTTATGGGTGTTTGAAATGTTAGAATGACATTGACGGATATTAACCGTCAGTGTCATTCCTTTCATTTTGTCAATCTCTCATTCTCTCTCTAAGTCACTTTATTAAGCTCGTTGTTTCGTCAAGTTTTCTTTTTTTTTAATATAATACAAAAAATATATATCTATATTTACCTATATAAAAACCAAATGCACTGAATTGTTGTTATTTTCGTTGGTGATGCCAATAAGAGAGCAGATGAGAGTGTGTGTTGAAATTTTATACTCTATAGAACATTAATTTGTCTAATAGAATTCCATTTAAAAAAAATAAGATCAAAAAATTAATTTTTCTTTTTGTATCTGTTTAAAAAAAAGAAAAACCAAAAAAAAAGGTTATGTGTTTCAAGAACAAAAAAAACCAACTAAAAATTATTTTGTAGTGGCACTCACTGAGCCGAGATGAACAGAGCAAGTACTATGAAAAAGCGAGACAAGAGCGCCAATTGCACATGGAATTATATCCGGGTTGGAGTGCACGCGACAACTATGGTTACGGTTCGAAAAAGAAAAAACGCAAAAAAGATCGATCGCCCGCGGATTCGGGAGGTATTGCATATGTTTTTATCTTTTTTTCTTAATTTATTTTACAAAACTTTATTTGTTTTTTTTTTTACTTTTGATGTTTTATTTCTTTTTTTTTATTATTCAATCACAATCATGGTTTCTCTGTGAAGCTTCCTTTGCCTCCCTTACAACAACAACAAAAATCCTTTTTTAAATCCTTTCTTTATCAAAAAATAAAAAAATAAAAACGAAATTCATTTGGTGTGAAGGACTACGGTGTTGCAGGAATATGGAAATATATAATTTTTATGCTCTGGTGGCTCTCGGGGACAAATGAACGTTTTTTTTTGTTTTGTTTTATAAGATAAGCGTGGGGGTGGGAAATGGGTTTTGGGGACAAAATTGATTGAGATACGATGGTGGCTTTTAAATGAGACCACTTTCGTTAAATTCGACCGAGAAATACGTGAGATAATCGACTTAACGAAAAAAAAAAACAAAAAGTCAACGAGAGTCACATTGAGCATCCTGCATTCCCTTATGTCTTTCTCACACCTACAAACGTTCCTTTTATCCTTTTCCCAAAAAGAAAAAAAAATGAGAAAAAAACAAACACAAAGGTGAAAGCAGAATGCCAAGTCAACGAAAATTGAAAAATCTAAGGGAAAGGGGGTAGAAAATTGGACGAAATGTGTGTGTGTGCAAAATTCGTTAGGTTTATTCACGCTTTATTGACAAAAATTGAAAGCATTTAATCTTTTCTTATTATGAATACATTAAAACCACTTCCCCACATTACTTTGAACACATCTTTTTGAGTTTTACTTCCAATCTCAGTTTACGTTTATCCGTATAGCTTAAATCTTAACGAAGAATTAATAATTTAAATAAAAAAAGAAATAAAAGAAAATTTAAAGCCAACGACGAACTCGCATAATGCTTTTGCAAGTTGGCAAACCACAATGCAAAATGGCAACAATTTTAGAGTTGAAAAAAAAAAAAGAAAAAAAAGGTTTGATGAGAGATTGATTTATATCAAATTTTTTGTATTTCTCTTTGTGATTATGATTATCCCCTCAAAGTTTTTTTTTGTGGGCGAGTGATGGCCATTATTGAATGATGTATATTTAACGATAATACAGTGGCACGCACTCGGACGGGATGAGCAGGCGAAATATTATGAGCTAGCGCGACGCGAGAGACAGTTGCACATGCAAATGTATCCGGACTGGAGTTCGCGGACCAATTCTTCGCGCGGGAAGAAGAGGAAGCGCAAAGATGCCACTGACGGAGGTATTTTTTCAATAATTTTTGAAATCAAAAAAATCACAGAAGATACAAAAAAAAAGAAAAACAGCAAGAAAATTATGTGTAGACAAGGACATTCTGCTGACACCCCCCTGTTCTGGATCATCTCCCCCCCCCCTCAACCCACAAAAATATTGTAAAATCAATCACCAAAAGGTTTAAAGAAAAAACTTCCCTCCCATGCCTTAAAATTGCTTCACGACCAGTTTGTGACTAATTTGTGACTTTTTTTTTAACATTAAACTTTCAATCTTTGCTGTTTCTTCTTTTCAAACAAAAAAAAACAGGCAACAACATGAAGAAATGCCGTGCCCGCTTTGGATTAGATCAACAAAATCAGTGGTGCAAACCGTGCAGGTATGTTGGTACAACAGTCTTCCTTATTGAGCCCCCTACTCCACCCCTGAAAATCCTTTGACTTCTTCCCGAAATAAAAAAGAAAAGAAAAACATACACAAACACACACGAAGCTAACATGTTATAATTTGACCTCCTGAACGATCTTTTTTTTTTAATTTAATGTTTTGTTTCTCAAACTATTTTTATGCCCATCATGACTATTTTATATTATTTTATCTCTTTCGTTCGACACAATTTTTCGTTTTGATTTATTTTTTATTATTATTATCCTCTGACAAAACTTCTCCAAACCTCCGCCAAACCCAAATTTATAAATCAACCAAATTTCCCCCTCCCAAGCAGCAAAGTATGAGTGGCATTGACGATGACCATATCGCGACTTTTGTTAATTTTTTTTAAAGGGAAAGATTCATTGAAATAATCGGGATTCTTCATAATTTTGTAAAGGATCAAAAAAGAACTAAGAAAAAAATCATTAAATAATCATGATCCGTGGGGAAAAGTGAATAAACTCCTTTATCATGTTTATAAAACCATAAGTTGACATACTTTTCATATGAATAGTTTATAATTTAATTGTGTCCCTTTAAGTGGTGGTAGGTATTGATTTTTTTAAAGGACATCATCACCATTTGAATTGTAAAGTATTTCGTATTGATTTTTTAATATAATTCCCTTAAAATAAATAAAGGAAAGTCTTGGCAAAATAATTCATCAAGGATTTGAAAATTTACTTTATAGTTTTTATAAAAAGGGTTTTTAATCTTTAATCTGTCTAGAAAATTTTTACAAATTTCTTTGACTATTCTTTACTAATTTTAAACAGATCAAAGGGGCTTATTAACAAAATAAAAACATTTTAGAACAAAAGTTCTTAGTCTTCTTAGTCACCAAATAAAGAAAACGTACCATCGTCAATGCCACACAAGAGTCATATATAGCACAAAGAATAAAAACAATAAATGAATGAATAAAGATTTTTGCACTATAAAAAAATAATGAGAAGAAAAAGAATAATTAAGAAAATAAATTTATGGTTATGTATAAAGTCCCGTGCTGCCGGTATTGGGCGCTGGGGGCGCTCTTGTGGGTGTTTCGACGGTTGGCGGTGTAGCGGCTCAGCCGTCCGCCTCATCAAGTTCATCAACGTCGTCTGGGTCGTCGTCATCAGGGCATCTTCTGGGCTCGGGTGTGGTCCAACTCAGCGGAGGGGGTGCCCAGGCGTCGCCACAGGCGCCAACCTACGTCAATCTGTAGGGGGAGGATAGAGGGCTGCTGTGGCGCCCTCTCCATCCACCCGCATGTGCCAAATCAACGCACTCCACCGACGCCAACAAGTCAGTTTTGACGCCATCATGGATTTTTTGATCTTGACGTGTTTTTTTATTCGTTCTAGCCGTGTTTTTTGCATGCAAATGCAGGCCTTTTGTCGTTTTTTTTTTTCTTTAATTTCAAGATTTTTTTCTTTAATGTGAATATATATTATTATGTGAATCTGTTCTCACACAATATTCTTCTTTTTTTTTCCCCTTTAATTTCCCCTTATTTTTCAAAAGAAAATATGAGAGAAAAATTTAATTTAAATATGAAGAAAATTTATAGCATGTTGGCTTTGTGTGACATTTATTTTTATTATTATTTATTGTTCACTTATTTTATTATTTTGCTAAAATGTGTCTCCCCACCCCACACTCCTTATTTCTTTTTTTTATTATTTTACTTTTAGTGTTTTCAGTGTTGTTGTTTATTTAATATATTTTTTAAACTTTTTTCAAAGAAACTTTGCACCAAAGCTACATCTGTTAGCTTTAACATCAACTTAAATCTCACAGCTAAATATAAAAAATAGAAGTTTTTCTTGGATTCTGGATGAAAGAGATCAAGCTTTAATAAGGCTTTAATTTTTTTCTCTTTTGGATGCATCTTTGGTGTAAAGTTTATTTGAATTTAGTTTAAAATTGATTTTGTGATTGATTGTAGGTTTAATGCTTAATATTTCTGTTTTTTTTAAGATTTTTAAATGAGAAATAAGAAAAATTAAAATTTGCTTGAAAAAATCTTCTTAAATCTTAATAAAAAAAATTATTGGATTGTTCCATAATTATTCGAATGGTTTTATTTCAAAATAGTATTGGGACAAACCAATAGAATTTGGTGTTATTTTATTAATTTATTGTTTAGAAGCTTTAAGTAATATTTAACTTTAAACAAAAAACAAATGATTAAAATATTTTTTTGTTTTTCTTTGGGAAGGCGGAAGAAGAAGTGCATAAAGTACATGGAGACGGAGGGCGAGGAGAGCGCCGATGTGGATAATACGATGTCAGATGACAATTTGGGCAGCTGCGGGAGCGTCGAGGACGCCAAGACGCCCGACGATGACACCGAGTCGCTGTCTCTCTCATCCCCGGGCTGCCTATCGGGCTTGTCGAGCTTACAGAGCCCATCGGCGAGTCTCGCATCTCCGCTCACCCTCATCGCCAGCCCCGGACCACGCAATGGGTCACCGCGTGAAGAGGCGCGCCCCCTGCGGAGTCCAGTTGGTGCAAATCCGCGTGACGCCAATAACCCCCTGAGCGTCAATCAGCTCACGAAGCGCGACTTTGGGGCCAAATATGACTATACGTATGGCTATAGTTCACTCGGTCCACCCCAATTTGCTGGCATTCTGGCTGCCGGAGGTGCCCCTGAGACGCGCCATCGTGATGCCCCTGACGAAGGTGCCATCAGTGTGACGTAGCAGTTACACAAACCATTAAGAAAAAACAATTTTTAAGTGAAATGAAATGAAAAAAAATAAAACTTACACAGGGAGATTCATGAGCTCCACACACACACACAGTAATACTTTTACGCACCTCCTATAGCAACTCTTCCCACTAGTATAGGGAGCTTTTTTTGTTAGAAAAAAAAGTAGTGGGGAGGGTGTTTGCGTAGGAGGTGGCAAAAGTACTCAAAAAGAAAGAAAATGAGTCTGATACTGCTGTGGTGGAGCCTAGGTTATCATTTTTTGTAATCATTTACTTTCAACTGGCAAGGCCACATGTGCTGTGCATATTGTCAGGGTACCTAGCAGGGGGGGTGTGCTTCTCTGAAGGTTCAAATTCGATGGAATGAAAGAGAAAAAAAATAAGGAGAAAGGTGTCTATTCATTTTTGTTCATTTTATGAATTCTTAAAAATCTTTCAAAGGATGAAAAGAAAAAACAAAAAAAAGCCAATCAGTTAGGAAAGAGCTTCAATCCAAAAAAAATGTATAAGTCACACCCACAGGGGTCTCTTTTGAGAGCTGGTGAAATTAAATGTTTTTATTTTTCTTGTGGTTTTTTTTTTTAAACTTGGTTTTCCGGCGTTGGCCACATTTAAAGACTTATTATTGAAGAGTAAGAAAATCACTTTCCGCCATCTTGAAATTTTCCTCAAAACACAAAGGTCGGTTTTTCTCAGGATCTACTGGATGGATTTTGATGGGGTAAAAGGCAAATGAAAGAGGAAACATCAAAGAAGAATGTACCGGAACGAATTTTTGAATTTCAACTCAGAAGCTGAGAAAAGTCAATAAGAAAATTTTACTACTTTTCTTAGCTTCTGAGTTGAAATTTAAAATTTTGTTCCGGTACATTCTTCGTTGATGCTTTCTCTTTCATTTGCCTTTTACCCCAGCAAAATCCATCCAGTAGATCCTGAGAAAAACCTATCATTGTATTTTAGTGCAGTTCTGTGGAAAAGTCGGAAAATCACAAGATGGCGTCGTACCTAAGATGACAAAAAAGTGATTTTCTTACTCTTCAAAAATTAGGCTTCAAATGTAACCAACATCGGAAAACCAAGTTCAACAAAAACCACAAAAAAAAAATAAAAAAAAAATATGTAAATTTCAAAAATGCCATAACATGAACCAAAGTGAATAAACTCCTTTTCCTAATAATGATTCTCACTGAAAAATTTATGGCTTCAGAAAAAAAAGAAAAGAAAATGAAAAGCATTTCGTTGTAGAAAAAAAATAAAAGTTATGAGCAGATCAATGCCATTCTTTGACAAGCATTTTGTGCCATATTTTCTGACCATTTAATTTTCTATATCCTTACAAAAAATTAAGAAAAATATTTGAAAAGATCTCTTAGGGCGTCGAACAAATATTTGAGAATAATTTACAAATATTTGGATGAAATAAAAATCATTAATTTCATCTGATTTGAAAGATATTCCAGAGGGGCCCCTCCCTGCGAATAGAAGTGAACCCAAAAAAATATATAGCACAATGGCCACGGCCTAGGGCATAGAATGTAACTATGTATAGCATGAATAGAGAGATGTTGATGGAGGACTTTGTAATAATTGCAAAATATGTCTTGCAATATGATCTCGTTTTCACGTGAAGCACCCTTTAGAGACTTCACAGAGAAAAACAAACAAAACAATATTAAAAGAATGAAAAAATATCTTATTCGGAGTGCCAGAAATTAGGAAAAAAAATGATGAAGAAGAAATAAAAAAAATGGGGGATAGGGTGGGGTATTCGGCTTTTTGTGCGCGATTGACCGTTTTTTTTTCACAGGTGGAAAATAAAGAAGAATTTTTAAAGAGAAAAAAAAATACGTGACAATTTGCGTCACGAACCTCAGCGCATGTGCAATAGAGGGGTTGAAGAAGAATATTATTAAAGAAAAAAAACAAAAGAAAAATTCCCTGTTTGGGGATGAAGAAGAGATGCCCCCGTGATGTCCTCCCCCGAAGTATTAGTTTAAAAAAAAAAAAGAGAAAATAAATTTTGGGGCTGGGGATCATGTGGTGCAATGATGGGGCCTACACACGGATGGGAGAGATGGTGAGGCTCACACATTTATGGGTCGATCGATGGGAGAGGAGCCGAAAGAATGATGCAAAAAAATCTATATATATTTAAACGTGTAAATGTAAGAAAAAAAAAAGTAAAAAAAAATGATTAATTGTATGCGAAAGTGCAGGAGAAAAAAATATAGAGATGAATTAAATAGGAGTACAGTTTAGATGTAAGAAAAAAAAGGTGAAGAAAATGATTTAAAAAAAAAAGAGAGTTGGGAGATGAGGAAAACAAAATCACGTAAATAAAGATGAGAAATATCAAATTTTTGTTTTTCTTTTCTTTCTTTGGCTGTTAAAATGACTCTAATTTTTTTTTACAGGAGGTTATTTGTGGAAGAAAAAATCCGTTTTTGCAGCTGAGAAATAATTTATTCATCGTACATTTTCTCCCTTCAGACACACATGAAAATAATATTTCATTTTATTTTTTTTTGTTTAAAGACAAATTCACGTTGATTTTCTCAGCGAGATTTTCTTCTGGTAGCTTCTTTTCCATTTCATTTCATTTTCCTTTTTTTTTTCATTCAAAGTCTCGCTGACTTGTCCTCATTATACATTTTCTTTCTTTTGTTTTATATTATTGAATGGGGGAGAAGGGGAGGTCACATTGAGGGACATGTGAAGACCACAGAGAATGATGTGGGGGGGGGGGTATTTGTGTTTGAGAAGGGTCGGGAGGGAGGGGGGTGGCTAATTGTGAACCGTCGTAGAGGAATGTTGGATATTTCTCTCGAACTCCTCGAGACTGAGTGCTTGCCCAACGCCAAGAGATGGCAATTTCCCAGCGGAAGCTTGTGCCAATAGTTCCGGGGAGAACCATCGTGCCAGTTGATTACTCGTTGGGGACATATTGCCATCACGTCCAAAGTTTAGCATTGATCTCTGATCCCCGGGGAAGGGACAGAAAGCATGTGGCGGCTGCTGCTGATCATCCCGTGGACGTGGATGAATGTCACCCGGTGGTCGTGGGGCAGCACGCATAAAATCAAATTGATGCCGTGGTGGCCTCTGGGGGCGTTGTTGCTGCATAAAATGCTGCTGTGCAAAATTCGCAAAAGCCCCACCACCCGGTGCCATGCCCATTTGTGGTGGAATTGGTGGTGTGGCACGTGGACGCTGTTGCTGTTGCTGCTGCTGCTGTGCCTGGTACTGCTGCATCTGTTGCATTTCAATATTCGATGCATACATCATCTGCTGTCCACCCTTCACGATGGCTCGTCCCTTTGGCACTTGCACTGATGGTGCTACCATTCGAGCTATATAGAAAGAAAATCATTTTATTTACTTATTTTTTATTATTGGAAATTGAAAAGATTCTCTTGTTAAATTGTTAATTTAACTTTGGGGACCGTGAGACAGAATTTTCTAAAATTAACAAGAATAAAAAATGAGATTCTCTCTCATTCAGACTCACCTGTATCCTTAACCTGTGGCGGCTCCATATCCTTATCAGCAGTCATTTTGCGCAACACAGAGGTAGGTGTGAATGCAAGTGGTGTTGGCGATGGTGCTGCTTGATGTTGAGGCTTGAGTCGCCTCGCGGGGGATGCCTGCTCAGGTGCCATTTGCTGCTGTGCCATCTCCTGGCGTTTCCGATAATTCTCAAGTTGCTCCTCCAACTTCTTCCGTATCAATGCATTCTGCATGATGGATTGCGTGTGGAATTGTAGTTCACGTGGAGATGGAATACGTTGGGGCATAGCTGAATAGCGGAGAAGGAATATATAGAAAGAAAATAAATTGCATTAGATTCTATGTAGCAGGAATAAAATGATATTAATAACAAAGAAAATAAGTTTTATATTTAATTGGGAACTCGCAAAAAGGCAAAGGGAGCTGAATTAAAAGAAAATAATTTAAAAGTGAAGGAATTTCTTGAAGAATAAAAAGAAGAAGAAGAAACAGCTCCTTTGGCCTTTTGTGAGTGGGAAGGGAGATCGTCACAGTCAGTTTTCACAAAGTATCCAAAAATACCTGGGATATGTAGAGTCATGGGGCTATTTCCGGCGCCGGGATTACCGAGAGTGGCTGCTAAACGGGGGCAGAGTGTTAGTTTTATGTATGGGTGGAGCGCGTTTAGTGGACACAGTCATTTTGAGATGGGGAAAGAGATGAGGGAGTTGCACAAAACAATATATAGGGCATGCACATAAGCAATTGATACTCACCATTGGGCAGTGGGGATACTGAGAGCTTGGGTGCAACCCCAGTTGGTGGTGGTTGCGTAGCGGCGGGAAAAACAGTCAAATGCGGTGCTGGATCTGGCGCGAGATTTGGTGAATGTGGCTGTTGTTGCTGTATTATGGGACGTGGTGGTGGTGGTGGTTGTTGCATCA
This sequence comes from Lutzomyia longipalpis, assembly GCF_024334085.1. NCBI lineage: Eukaryota > Metazoa > Arthropoda > Insecta > Diptera > Psychodidae > Lutzomyia > Lutzomyia longipalpis. Next base: position 30,832,840 of record NC_074709.1, read on the forward strand.
ATTGAGCAGCTACCTCAGCACGGGATGTCTTATCAAAGTGCCACAATACAGCAACAATAATCTCCTGTTCACGCCCCGGCATTGCCACACGTAGATGCCGTAGCAAATTGTGAATTGACAGCTCACCGCGAACTAGGCCTTTATTAACCACAAGAGAAAAGAAGAAAATTTAATAATTTTGTTTATAGAAGAAAAAATAATTAAATTGCACAGCTTTACCCCTGAGGAATTCCCTAGCCTCCGGTGTATTGAGCAACTCCTGGCGATTGGTTTGTGTAGCCCCGTGATAGATGACCTTCTGAACCAATTCCAAGTACGTGGATGCCGTGGTTCGGCCTCCACGTGGCCCAGCATTGAATTGTTTTTTGGCTTTATCATCCGGCGGTGGTGCTGGGGGTCCCTTTCCACCCACCAATTGCTCATTTGGCATATTTGCCACAAACTTCCGGAAAACATCCATTTCGGGCTTCTCCTTGGGTTGTGCTGGTGCTGCCTCAAAGCGCATAGGAGGGCGCTGCGGTGGTCGCCCCTGTGGTGGTGGTTGTGGTGGTCTCTCGGGGAAGCCACACTCACGCATTGATGCTTCGATTTCTTTGACATTGAGAATCTTCTGGGGGTTGTGCTTAACGGGCGGTGGACCCGGTGGGAGTCCAGTGGTAGATCCCATATTAGCTGTATGCAGAAAATCCATCACACTCTTTGGCACTTCACCACCACCATTTGCTGGGGAAATTGGTGTGAAGTACTTGTTGGAATTCCCATCTGATGGTTCAGGGCTCAGAGAGTCTAAAGAGGAATAAAAAAAAAATTATGCAGACATTTGAAGGATCAAAAGGAAAAAAGACAAAACTCACCATTCATGATATTTTCCAGCTCATCAATGATTGATGAGCGACGACTGTCAAAGACATCAGCTGCTGCAACAGCCTGTGGCATTGCATCGGGACTTCGACGTGAAAACCATTGACTGAAACGCGAACCAGCCCCATCTGGGGGACGTGTGTGATCACTGAGAAAGTCCGCATCCAAATGGAAATATTCATCAAAGTTAAATTCTCGTGCTACATCCTTTTCCGCTGGAGCATTATTATTGGTATCGGGTGGTGGAGTTGCTGCTTTTGTTGGTGCCTCTTCCGTTTTCACTTCAACCTCCTCCTGAGGAGGTTGTGATGGTGCTTGTGGCTGTTGCGGTTGTTGTTCTTCAGATGCTTGGGCAGCTTCTTCGAAGCCCTTGAGTTCAATTGTGTCAAATTGGGATGTTGGCCCAGAGCTAAACCATTCGGGTTCTGCCTCAAAGTCACGATAGCCACGCCGAACGGCTCCACCACGGCCTCTATTTGAATCAAATGAGCTGCAAAAAATGTGCAAAAAATATTTAGCAAACTTAATTTTCATTGAAAATAATCATAATTTACTTTATCAAGACGTTTTTCCCTTTTAAATACAATAAAAGCAGAAGAAAATGCAACAAAACTTATGCTAAACGCAATACTCATTCATTTCCATTCATAGTTGTGTTTTTGTTTACATTTTTTTATGAATGAAATCCGGTTTCATTCATTCATGTCATTCATGAAATACGGGCAGATTAATCCACTTTGCGATCGAAGCGCCATCTGCAGTATTTTTCAAAATAAGTCTCAGACGACATTAGGCAAACTCGAGTGTTTTTTTCCCTTGTTTTTCACACCTTTTTCACGTGAAAATCTCTAGAGTTTCCTCATAAAAGTAAGCTAAAATGTTGCTCAAGTGTTTTAAGAATAGTTTTCTGTGCAAAAGTTTGTGGATCAAAATTTGTGCAAAAAAAAAGAAGTTCCTGAGAGCAAACAATCGAGAAGTTCCCGGACTTTCGGACAAAGAAAACAACACAAAAAAAGGTTAGAAAACTACTCAAAATTCTACTTAATCAACACAAAAACTTCTTAATGCCTCATTAGGAGAGGTCAAAGAAGCTCCTTACCTTGTGGAATTCCTCTGTGGGAAAGGTCTTCGTTCCATCCACTCATCTCTGGTGGCACTGCTATCTCGCTCAGGACGTGGTGGCATGTATGTTGGTGCCCCATTTCGGTAGGAATAGCTACTCTCTGTCTCACTACTATCGGGTGGTTTGTAGTCCCATGACACATCCCTCGTCACAATTCTCCCGCTTCCAATTCTTCGATCACGTCCACCATCCCTATCGCGTCCAAATGCCGGCACCAGGGGAGCTGCTGGTTGGGATGGTGGTGGTGGCATGTGGCATCCCATGTTGAAGGATCGTCGCTGTGGTGACAGTACAATCTCCTACAAAGAATAAGAAGTTTATTAAAAATTATAGGCAAAAGAGGCTTTTTTCTTGAAGTCTTAGCTAACCTGAAACTTCCGTACACGTTCTCTACGCTTATCCAAGCGCGTAAGTTTGTCATCTTCCGGACGCGGTGGATCCGCCGGTCTACGCCATGGGATACGGATAGCATTACTAGGGGGTGGTGTGTCATCGTAGCATTCAGGGCGTCGCCGTGATAACGGGAGTTCCCCCAAAGTCATTAGCTCCTCAAGCGTGTACCGAATATGATGTCCCTTTGGGGCATCACTACCACTATCCGATTCCACGTCCGGTGCCATACAATCCGCGTCCTCGGCCCCAACATCCGAGACGCTCTCAGACATCCCCTTCACAGTCTCATTCACTGACAAAACGATCAAAATGTTGCTAAACTACAAACTAGGCGAGAAAATGTGTGTGTTGCGTATCACAGTGGTTGTTGATCGAGTGGGGATGCAGTGGCGGCTCTGCAAGAAAAATAATTTCTTTTCAAACTAATTCGTTTTAGGATTAATCCGCTGGTTCTGCTTAGAATTGGGATTTAGCTTAGAAGAGATTCATTGAAGAATTTTTCTTAAATATCGGGAAAATCTTTTTACTTCGATTGCTCGTAGCAGAGACAAGAGAAACAAATTGAGCATTACTTCCTTCTAATCATAATTAATTAATTTGTGTTTTAAGTATATTAAATATTGATTAACGGTAAAACTAATAAAAACTTTACAATACAGACTTTAAAGATAATAAAAGAAATTTTAATTTTTTTTTGCAATTTCTTTGTTGTAAGAATATTTTGCTGTATAAAGATTCTTTATCAAAAATGTTTTAAAAAGATGCAATGTAATGTTTTGTCTGGACGCATTCTAAACATCTTACTGCAAGCTTGCAATTTGTTGAACTTCTTGAGAATAAGCAAAAAAAAATGTTCTAAGAATGAAATAAATTTTATTGTTGATTAAAGATTATTTTATTGCGTGTTAATTAAAGTTTATATTTTTGATAAATAAATTTTTAATTACTTCACAAATATTAAAGAATTCGCAAAAAGGTCTTTTATTTAAAAAAAAATCTTTTACGACTCTTTTGAGAACATTCTTTTTTCTACATTCTATACTGAACACTCATTTCTAAGAAGTTCCCTTAATCCTTATACTAAGAACCTTCTAAGTAGGAACCTTTAAAAATTTTGGGCGAGACGTCACCATACACTCAAAAAAAAAATTCACAGTAAAATGATTAAATTGCAAATATAATTTTCGTCTTACCTTGGGTATATTCGTGGTATAGCCTAAATATTCTCTTAAAATGGAAACTCCTTTTGGGGCCTTCTTCCCTCTCTGTTACCCCTGCAGCTGTGTTTCCTCCCAACTAAAATGCTTGAGATCCTGCACAGGAAAAAGGAGTAGGTAGATATTTTTTTTTTGAGAGAGGTGCTTTCTCCGTTGGACGGGAATACCTTTCAGGTGGAGTTTAATTGACCACTCTTGCAGTTGGTAATTACCTTTTGGAGCTGTGGTTGCTCTCTGTTTCACCAGTAGGTGATATATCACCCTTTTGGTGTCCCTCTGCCTTCAAACAGATGTTTTTGAGTCTTTCTTTGGGTTCCTAAACACTGTTTTTCTTTAGCGCTTCCCACTCACTTGAGCGTCGCCATTACGAGACTTGACACTCTTTTGCAGCAAAATGTCATGCGCGTGTCAAAAGTTGGTGACCTCACCAAAACTACATATACGAGGTACAACCGGTTCAAACATTCTGCCGCACACAACACACCACATACCATCGTACCGAATATTTATTTTATTCGTTTTATTCTTTTATGCGGAATAATTAAAAATTCATGCAACTTTTATAGAATAATTTTATTTAAAAAAAAAACTTTAGAAATTGAAAAGTTCTAACCGAGTATAAACTGAACATTCTATTTGCTTTATGTATTTTTTTGTTCTTTAGATCCATAACAAAAATTAATTTTGAAAAGTCAAAAATGTGAAGTGAAAGTGCGTGTATACTGTGTAGCGATTTTCTGCTGATTTCTAGACGAAATCGATATGTGGTAAGTATGCGCTAGACGCAATATTTTTGTATTAATTCAATTTTTGTGAATACTTATTTATCTGCTTAAGAAATTTTTTAGGAGGGTTTAGAAAATCGCTTTTCCGCCTTTTTCCTTTTTCTTCTTATTCAAAATATTGTTAATGTAACGTTTCGAAGGCTAAAACTTTGACTCATCAGCTATTAAAATTCTCTGTTAATTTTTTTCCCTAAATGGGTTCTATATGTAAAGAGAATTTATCCGAAGTTTTAATTCTAATCTCGTATTTGGAAAATATTCCTTTTTTATTGAAATTATTGAAGACAAGAATAATATTTAAGAACCAAACTTTTCTTTTAAAATTTCAAGATGAGACCTATAAAAAAAATTTATTCTCTTAACATTCAAAAATTTCTCTTGCCAATAACTTGTGTCAAAAAATTCACCATTGCATCGCCCATAAGAGATGAGAGCAAGAGCACGAAGTTGAGCCGAGTAGAAGAATGTTTCGATTGCCTCCCGTTTGGGTGTGAACAAAAGTTGTCTAGCTGGGGTTTTATTTGCTTGGTGTGTAATTTCCAAGAGTTTCTCTTAGTTTCTATTAAATTGCATTTATCAGTGCACAATAGGAAATTGTGAATTTACTTTATAGTTGTTGGCATTGTATGCTCGAATGCAAAAGAAAGGTACAAAAGGAATATCTTCGGTGCTTCTCCACCATACTCTGACTCCTCATACTTTCACCTAAAAAAAAATTTCAGCTCACAGACGTACAAGAAGCAGTCATTTAGAGAGGATCGGGCTACTCTAGTCAGAAAGAACGGCCCTATGATGGCCTTTGGGGCACTTTTGAAGTTCTAAAAGAAAAGAAAAAACAATTCACCAGTGCCCATCATACGTCTAATTTCACGGATCTTGGTAATTAATACTTCTTTTTTTTTCTTCATCTTCTTTTCCCGAATAATTTATAACAAGCAACTGTGTACAAATATACATAGTATTGTGTACTGCCGTATCATAACACAACTATATGTATCATTGATAGAAATTGTCTTCAATTAATTCATGATTAGAATTTTTTTTGGTGCAAAACATGAAGAAGACACACCTTTCAAAATGTTCTTATTTGATCGAATTTATTCTCTCAGTGTTATACATAACAAAAAAATTGATTTTGGTATAGGTAATATTTTTGACATTCTTCAAGATCCGGCTATACATACCTACATTCATGTACATATATAATGTAAGGTAACATGCCTTATAATGCCTTTGCGAATTAAAAATACATTTTCTCTTATCACGGAGAATTTAAAGTATAATGCATTTGTGATAAATTTTTCTACTTGAGAGTTTGAAATTATTTATTTAACATATCTGACTTGATTTGATAGCAAGAGTCTTATTAATAAATTCATATACATACCTATTGATAAAATATTAATTTTATTGGATTTTTTTGCTAAATATGTAACGCTGTTTGAAGCCTGATGAAGAATAAATTCTTAGTTTTCGAAAAGTCACAACTCGCTTACTATGATGAATTTTTATTTATTAAAAATATCCGTTTTAATTTTAGTTAATTTGTAATTAATTTTAAATTATTTTTCCCTTTTCAATGCTTCAATAAATTTAGAATTGTTGGATTGTTAGGTGCGCGGAGAAACTCATACACACGCACACAAAAAGAAAAGAAAAAAAACAAAGCTTAGATTCCAGGTGGGTATATGCTGCAAAAAAAGATTGGCGGGGACATGCAGCAATACAAGTAAGTTTAAGTAAAGAATTTAGCATGTTTTTTGGGATGGAATCTTCTACCCAGTCTTTGGGTTTGCCTCATAAATTTCATTGGCTTGCTTTTTGTCACCAACATGAGATATTACTTAAAAATCAACCAAAGATTGCAGAAGATTCTTTTCACTTAATCTCAGAAAAAATTCGTTAAAAAGGGTTAGAAATATAATGAAATGAGAAAAAACTTTGCAGGATCCGCCAGACGGACGCAAAAAGTGGTACAACATTCCACGGACATAACCACAGTAACGGCCATTCTGAACATTCCCCAAATTCATCCCACCTCTCCCTGCTGGCGGACGATGAGAACTTATTAGGGCGACATCACCATAAAGGTGGTACAACGCAGCAGGTTACAACAGTAACGAAAGTAGTTCGTGAAGTTAAGCATTTACCCAATACTTCGGGTCTCGACTACGTCTCCATGCCACTCGACGTTCAATCACTAGGGGACACCGATGAGCCATCTGTGGATTATGTTACAATGCCACTAGGCCTCTTTCCCAGGTAAATATACGATTTCTTTTGATTTCTTATCTAATTTTAGAAGGAGCATTTTCATTTACTATTTTATCATTCAATCAGATCACAATACGTGCAGTACAATCATATGGAACAGCCACACCATATTTACGTGCACGGTTGTTCAACTGGACAGGGAAATGATGGGGTAGCCTATCATGCACATTATCCCGACTATGATGCCTATGCGCCACAGTATGCCAATGCCCCAGAGGCCCATCTTACATTTCCAGGCGTTGGTGACACGGAAGCTTCATCTCGTACGCCACCGAGTCCAAGCGACCAATCTGCCTCACCTTCGCAAATGCCACCAACTGATGAAGCAGCTGGTGGCTACTTACAGACACAGCATGTAAGTTAATTTACAAGTTTCTTTTTAAATGATTTTTTTTTAATCAACATCTTTTCTTTTGATTTATTTAGACTCAATTCAATGATATACCAGACTACGATGCACAGCTAGCATATGGATACGTTTCAGGGCCATATGTGACAAATCGGCAGCTGGCATATGACCCTCAGTCCGATGAAGGACGCAATGGTCCATCGGCAAATCGTCTCTATAATACGGAAGAAGAATTACAGCAGCATTTATCAGCACTCTCAGTACATGGGCATGCAATGCTAGCTGGTGAAGCTGCTTCACCCAGTGCTGGATTAGACGACGAAGCACGACGTGTGAGATGGCGTGATCCAAATCTCACGGAAGTTATTGGATTTCTTGGCAATGCAAGTGCAGTTGTTAAGGCCAATGCAGCTGCCTATCTACAGCATCTTTGCTATATGGATGATCCGAATAAGCAAAGAACACGTACATTGGGTGGTATTCCACCCCTTGTTGCATTGCTTGAGCATGAAAATGGCGATGTTTACAGGTAATTACTCTCAAAAGTTTTGGGTTTATACGACAAAAGTAGCGACAAGCAATGATTTGCTTCTTCTTTGGCATCTTTGGTTTCCTAAAGAGAATATAAACTCGTCCCATATTGAATGACTTTGCCACTTCTACTAAAGGAAATATTAATTCATTAACCACCTCCCAACTGTGGAATACCGGAACCTTCTTAGTCTGACCTCTAGCTAAAGCTTGTCCAAAATTGTAAAATGCTTGGTTGGTATAGCCATTTAGTTTCAAACAAGACACGCAAGCCCAAACACCAACAAGAAGGTGAGGTTAATTACTAAGATGTGACGATTTGTCAGCTGATGAAATTTTCTCCCATAAGGGAAATTTTCTTAACCTCAATTTTGCATCTTTTTCACACAAACTTTTCCGCTTAATTTTGACTCGTTTCCTTCGATGCTTTTCCTGCAAATAAAAATTTGATTATTATTCTTACTCTTTTAGTGTTTTGGCTACTTATAACAATTAATTTATACTAGTTTTTAACGATTTTAATCACTTAAATATGACGCCGCAATATTTTCAAAGCCAACTAAGATTTAATAGTTCAGCCTAAAGTTTGTCGCATATCTATAAAATTTAGAGAAATTCAAATTTAAACGGTTTTTTTTAAATATTACTTTTTGTTTATTTCAGAAATGCATGCGGAGCATTGCGAAATCTCTCATATGGACGACAAAATGACGAAAATAAGCGAGCTATAAAGACTGCGGGTGGTATTGGTGCCCTAATAGCTCTACTACGGCGTACAAATGAGAGTGAAGTGAAGGAACTTGTAACAGGTGTAATATGGAATATGTCTTCATGCGAAGATCTCAAACGTTCCATCATTGATGAAGGTGTGGGTGTAATTGTAACATTCGTAATCATTCCACACAGTGGATGGGATACAGTGAATCCCGGTGAAACGTGCTGGTCAACTGTTTTTCGCAATGCAAGTGGCGTATTGCGAAATGTTAGTTCAGCTGGGGAATATGCACGTACAAAGTTACGTGAATGCGAGGGATTAGTTGATTCACTATTGCACGTTATCCGTACGGCCATCGATAAATCCAACATTGGGAATAAGATTGTTGAGAATTGCGTTTGCATCCTCAGGAATCTTTCATACCGTTGTCAGGTTAGTTCTTCTTTACATTTTTTTTAAGGAGAAAAGAAGTAAAATTCTTTTTTTATCAATTATAGGAAGTTGAGGATCCAAATTATGACCACCATCCATTACCAACACTTGGTACACGAAGTAGCGCCTCAGCAAAGACAACTGATCAAAATCTCGGTTGTTTCGGGGCGAGTCGCAAGAAGAAGGATACAGGCACCGAGAAGGGTGCAACTGCCACACTCACAACACGTACTGTTTCATCACGAAGTGATGCGGTAAAGGGATACGAATTGCTGTGGCAACCTGATGTTGTGCAGTCGTATTTGACACTGTTGCAGAGTTGCTCCAATCCCGAAACATTGGAAGCAGCTGCTGGGGCACTACAGAATTTAGCTGCATGCTATTGGCAACCAAGTATTGAGATACGGGCAGCTGTACGCAAGGAGAAGGGTCTCCCGATTCTGGTGGAATTGCTACGAATGGAAGTTGATCGGGTTGTTTGTGCTGTTGCCACAGCCCTGAGGAATTTGGCAATTGATCAGCGCAATAAGGAATTAATTGGGAAGTATGCAATGAGGGATTTAGTGCAGAAACTCCCATCGGGTAATCCACAGCATGACCAAGGGACTTCCGATGATACCATTGCAGCTGTTCTTGCCACCCTCAATGAAGTAATAAAGAAGAATGCCGAATTCAGTCGTTCACTCCTGGATGCTGGTGGTGTGGAACGTCTCATGAATATTACGCGTCAACGTCAAAAGTACACACCGCGTGTCACCAAATTCACCGGACAAGTTCTCTTTACAATGTGGCAGCATCAGGAGTTGAGGGATGTGTACAAGAAGCATGGATGGCGAGAGCAGGACTTTGTGACAAAGACAATTGCTGCACGCAATGCAACACCCAATTCACCCAACAACGCCAATAGCACACTAAATCGGCCTATGGCATCTCAAAGTGGGACTCGATACGAGGACCGTACAATAAAGCGATCGGCTGCTGCACCAAGGAACAATGGGGCACCACAGCGGGGACCTCATCCAGTCTACCAGCAGCGCACTCAACCCCACACTTAGGGCTCATTCTCCTCGAACACACACACCTCCTCCCCTTTCTAACTTGTAATAGTTCGAACGCAATATTTATATACATAAATAATTACTTATTAAAGTTAATGTAATAGCACAACCAGATACACTATCAACTCTTTTTTTCTCTCTTTCCGGTTTTTCTTTTCTACTTCTCTTTAAGGGGGGTCTCTTGAGAAAAATTTTGACTTTTCCACAGAACTGCCCTGAAACACAAAGGTAGGTTTTTCTCATGATCTACTGGATGGATTTTGATGGGGTAAAAGGCAAATGAAAGAGGAAGCATCAACAAAGAATGTACCGGAACGGATTTTTGAATTTCAACCCAGAAGCTGAGAAAAGTAGTAAAATCTTATTGCCTTTTCTCAGCTTCTGAGTTGAAATTCAAAAATTCGTTCCGGTACATTCTTCGTTGATGTTTCCTCTTTCATTTGCCTTTTACCCCATCAAAATCCATCCAGTAGATCCTGAAAAAAACTTACCTTTGTGCTTTGAGGAAAATCACAAGATGGCGAAAAGTGATTTTCTTACACTTCAATAATAAGTCTTTAAATGTAGCCGACACGGGAAAGCCAATTTAAAAAAAAAACCCCAAGAAAATAAAAACATTTAATTTCACCAGCTCTCAAAAGAGATCCCCCTTAAGAAAAAAAAAATGAGGCATGTTTTATTTAAAAATAAATAATCTCAACTATGTCTGCAAACAAAGGTGGGTATAATACGCCATTGGCTGCCATCTTGCAAAACAAATTTGGGTTTTTGTGGTTGTTTCTAACGATAAATCTACGGGAAAAAGCGCTAGAATGTTCAAATTCGGATTAAACTTCTCTGAATAGTTGAATTTTTAGCTTGAAAAAAAATCTAAACAGTATTTAAAAACTCTTTTAAGTGTATTCGTTTCATTTGTTTCCTTTTTAGCTGACATTTTGTCTTTAACTTGAATAATTTCAATTTATATACATACTGTGTAAATAGAAAGTAAAAAATTTCGATCTAGCTGCAAAGGGTGGTCATTAAAATTCATGTAGAATAATTAATTCTTTAAATAAAAAAATTACCTTTAATAAAAACTAATTTATTTATTTGAAGAGAAAATTACTTTGATTCAATTCTAGCTAACCTAGAAATTTTCCGTTTGCTTTTGTCATCGATGATCGTTTAATGAAAAACGTAAATAAATATCCGATGTGTTCTTAAAGAATTTAAATATGGTAATAGCTGCATGTTTATTTTCCAAGTTCAATTTTATTCTCACTAAAAAAAACAAATAATACTTAACATGTACATAAAACATACTTACGTAAATATTTAAGCTTCTGCTGCAATAAAATATTCTCCAAACGAAGTAAAAAAAAAACATCGACAGGATAAAAAGAAAATCGCTTTCTGGTTTTTTTTCATATCTTGTATTAGTGATTTTTCATTAAAAGTATTTATAAATTGATAAAATGTATTTCTAATTATATTATATTATATTTCACTTAATAGTTTTTTTCGCTTATGTGATTTTTTCAATTTTTTTTATTTACTTAATTTGTTAATGGTTAATTCAATCTGTTATCAGTTTTTTTTTTTAATTTAGGTATTTTATTAAGTGTGGTTTATTTTTATTTTCACAATAAATTTCTTTTTTTTTCTTGAGAGTAGAGAAGCGAATAGTAGAATGTTATATTTTTTAAATTACGTATATTCGGTCAAAGAGATTTTTTGTTGTTCTTTCCTTCCTTAAAAATGGGGTGAATATTTTGTGATTAAAAATGCTTCTGAGACTCCATTTTTTTCGCTTTGTTGTGTCATTTACCAATATTCGATTTTTTTTTGTTTTTGCTTATTCTTCTCTCCCTGTCTTCAATTTTTCATTTTCTTATAATTTTCTTTTAATTGCACATTCACACAGTGAGAGAATTTTCACTCTCATAGTATTATTTTTTTTAAGTTTTTTTTTAGTGATCTTATATAGTTTCTTTTTCTCTAAAAAATAGAACATGGGTTAATAATGTATCGACAAAATTTCTTGTAAGTTTTTTCTTCCATTTTTTTTTATACAATTTATACTCCTCTCTCTTTCTTCTTCGCGCTTTTATGTATTTCTTTTGCGGAAAATGTGTTTCTCTACATTTTTTTTGCTTACCCTGTTTGTCTTTATCGATATTTAGTTTTTTTTAATGTGATTGCGCCCTTTGAATTGATAAATAATTTGAAGAAGAAAAAATAAAATTAACAAGAAATTACAGAAAACTTTTAGAGCCTTCGTTTTTTTATTAAATCTTTTTTAATATAAGTAATGTCTACGAAGTTACAGTATCTTATTAAGAAGAAAACAAAAAGACCATAAACTATTCCACAATTTTTTAGGGTTTTGAGCAAAATTATCATCATTATACTTGACATTGCGTGAACTTTTATTATTCACTTTTTTCTTATAATATTTTTTTCTGGAAGTAAAGAAATGTTTTTCTTGATTTAATCTTGATTTAACCACAACGTGTTGATATTTCTTTTGTTTAAAATTTCCAAAGGAAAGTCTGTGAAATAAATTTAAATTAATAAAAGATTTTGCAATTGGCATTAGCTGCCAACGACTTTTTTATGTTTAGTAAACTTCACGCATTAATTTGTTCAATAATTTCACTAAATTGATGCCAATAATTTCTTTTCTTTTTTTTTCTTCGTAATTTACTACAAATCTAAATGTCACAAGTATAACGTGATACGATTAATTACGTAGTTTACAAATCATTTTTTGCATGTTTGACTAAATTCTTGTTTTAATCAAATATATTTATATTGTAATAAAAAGAAACACAAATTCACAAACATACATAATTTATGATACGTAAAAATGTATCGTTTTTTGTTTTTGGTATACATACCTATATAATTTAACAAGAAACTGTACCTTCCTAGGCTGTCATGTCATTTTTTTTTTGTTTAAATTCAACTTGCTTCTCAATAATGAACTCCAACCGTTTTCTTAGTCTTCTTCTTTATCTAATATAGTGGAGGATGGGTGTTTTCTTCACTGCACGCACACGCCTTCTTGTGAGTAGGTCCTCTTCTAGTAGATAGGTGGTTCGGTAACAGAGTAGGATCCCTAGCTGTGTCAGAAGCTACTATAGCCCGTAAGGTCGGGTTTGAAGGCGTGCGACCGATAGGCTGATAGGGGTTGAGGCATAGGCGTAGGACACTGAGGTGTATACGAAGTTGGTGGATATGTTGCGTACGCATAATTGGGTACAGGCATTTGCTGTTGCTGTGCAAAGTGCTGCGAGTACGCGTAGCCTTCGAACTGACTCGAGTATCCGTATGTTGATGTCGGTTCGACTGCATCGGGAAAGTAGGAACCGTATGGCGGAAATACCGATTCATATTCATTACGGTCATAGAGACACGATGAGTATGTTGTTTGCTCCTCACGCCCTTCATCGAGGCCATTCATATGCGGATGTGCTTCCACATCACCCATTGTTGGGATTTGCTCAACTAAATTTTCCAAACCAGATAGACTTTTGGTTGTTACATCTGGTACCTTGTACATGTCACGTTGCTGCAACAAAATATTTAGAAAAAAAAAATTCTTGTTGATTCACAATCTTTGTTTTTACATATATGGGAGATCGGAGATATATTAGAGCTTCTTCCTCAGGCATTAGATTTGAAATGAAAACTAGAAGAAGAAAAAAAAAGAAGATAGTACTAACCTCCCTAATTTGTTGCCACTGATCGTCTTGCCCATAGGGGGTACGCGTAAAGGGGCTGTAACGAAGCTCGGGCGTGTGACCATCGGTGGGCATGGCGGTGGGCGGTTCAAAGTCCGGCGGCCCGGGTGGCGATGCAGTTGGCGGGGAATCAACGAGGTCCGATGAAATGGCGGCGCTAATTTCAGACGAAAGGTCTGAATGTGAAAATGTTTGGGAATTTTGGGGTGATTGATAGGCTTGGGGTGTCTTGGAGATTGAATGCAGGGATTCCATAATGGGTGGTGGTGATGAGAATTGTTGCTGTTCGGGCTCCTTCAGCTTCTTCGGACGACCACGTTTCTTTTTCGTCCCATCTGCGGGTGTTCGCTTCACCACTGGCGCCTTGGGGGCATCCTCAGGACGTAGTTTCTTCGGACGACCACGCTTCTTCTTCACTTCCCCATCTGGCGGGTCTGTGTCAATTTTTGGTTCGCTTTCACAGCACACTTTGTACTTGGGATCACTGAACACAAACTCCTGCTCATCCAGATCCGCTTCTGGGGAGAGGCCATTGAGGAAGTCACGGAACTTCTTGAGAGCAGCATAAAATGGCACTTTGTCAGCAGCTCGTGGCAACTGGGCGCACCTCGCGCTGCTTGATGGCATTACCCACATATACTGCAACAAAAAAAATTATATATTTAATTTAATAGATTTTTATTAAAAAAAAAATAATTTTAAATACGTACTGTATTCGTTCCTTCAATACAGTCGGGTTGTCGTCCAAAATTAAAGTCTTTTTTACCAGAAAAAACCTCAAAGATCAACTTTCCATTGAAGACTGCTATCTTTGGACGAAAACGACGTAATTTCTCAAGTAAAAGCCTACATCCCTCCTTAATTTCCTTTCGTGTTAGATCAGCAGATCCCTTTGTGGCACGTTGTACCATATTTGTAAAACCAATGCCTATTTTGAGAAGTTTGTAGTCTTCTTCTGCTGTCATTTGCTCATGCGTTAAACCCGACAGGTAGAGACATTTCCAGAAATGATTCCCCGGGCCGGCATAATGATGTCCCTTGTAGGCCGCAAAAAGCCCTGGGTTTATGCCAATCTGTGAATAAATTGAAAAATTAATTTATATAATAGCCGTTTTTTTTTAATTTTATTTTAAAAATTAATTAAGTTATGTTCACAAATGGGAAATCGGCCATTTTTTCTCAAAGACTTCTTGAAATTAGTGAATAAATTCGTGGAAATTCAGAGGGGAATTCAATGAAGAAAATGATAATTTATCTATAAATATAATTTTGAAAAATTAACGTGGTTTGAATGAAGAAAAATTGCACAAAAAGAACATAAAGGGTAAGGAGAAATCACAATTTTGAGGTTAGCGTCCTTTAGTAGTATTTCGATCATTTTCAAACTGATCAATTTGTAACAAAACAAAATCTAAAGTGTTGATAACCACACCCACTTTTTCCTGATTTTTATCGTTTTTTTCACACAATTAGAAAAAAACAGAGACTTAAAGGTACCTAAATGTAAAAGAAAAAAAAATGATCGTGTAGTTGACCGTACTCACTATAATGATATCAAGATTGTTGGTGAGGTGATCGGGTAGTGTACGCTTGGAGACTTCTTCCTCTGGCATCCCATTAAATCTATCATGCTTCTTGCGTTCCCGTGCCTTTGGGATGGTGGTGCCTGGAATTAAATCTTCCTCATTGCGTAACTTCCTCTTTCGTCCACGTTTTTTACATATGGGTGCAACAGCAGGTGGGGGATCTTGCGCAAATCCCTGCGGCGTTGTACCATAGAGTGGCGGGAAGGTCATTATGTGGTTGAGATCATCATCGATAAAGTTGTATGGATCTTCTGGGGGTGCTAAATTATTCTCACATTTTGCCTGTGGTAGCAAATTCCTTGGCGTCATTGCATCCCCGCCACTTGTTTCATAACCGTCATCTTGTATTTCATGTTTAAGTGATGGTGATAAACTATAAAAAAAAAAGTTTAATATAAGAATTAAAAAAAATTGTTAAGATTAAAAAAATTAATTAAATAATTAAGAATTAGAGCATATTTTAGCAAATTTTCTTCCAATGTTTGCCTCTTTACAGTAATATCTCGGTTTATGATCTTATCACAGTTGCAACACATTCTTTAACGAATTAACAATTTAAAATAAAAAAACTTAAACACATAACTTACATCTTATAGCCAGGATCATGATGCCCATGTGGTGGTCCAGTGAGAATATCGAGACATGTGTAGGGGGCATGGGGTGCTTCAGCACCTGGTGGTGGAAGGGTGGACTTGAGAGGGTGACTAGATGGAGGCGCTACAAAGGCATTCGCAGCAACGGGTGATTCAATCATGCCGCTAGTGGCGCCTAAAAGTGTAGCGGCACTCTCCCGAAATAGGGTCCCCACTTGCATCTCTTAATGGCGGTGGGTGCCCTTTTTGTCAGTGCTCCGCCCCGGCGGACATAGTGTGCTACTGTTGGTTGCCTCAGTTGAAGCAAAGTCGTTACAACTTAATGTGGTTTGAGCACGTAAAAAGAGGAAGTTCGTAAAGAGAGTTGGTTTGGTAATTTCTCTATTTTACAGTGATCACCCGCAGGTGTTGGTAAAAACGCTCACTGATCACTTAAACCGAATCTCTTTTTTCTTGCAATTCTAAACGTACCACACTATATGGGATTTTTTTTGAAACCACGGGTTAGATGATTTTTTTCAACATCTCACCCATTTTACTACCAAGTGACGTCAGAGACCTGGGATTTTGACAAGGGAACACCAAAATGGCCGTATTTTCTCATTAGGATTTGGAATTTTTCCAAAATTTCCACATTGTTAAAGGAGGAAAAATTAAAGGTGGAATGACTGCTTTGAAATATACATGAAAATATATTTTTTACAAAAAAAAATAATTCAAGCTAATAGTTCACGAGATATATCATATCCGGAAACTTCCGGAAGTACCTATAATTTCCTAATGAGGTGGTAAAGATTATGCTTAACTTTTAGAATTTTCTGAATGTTAATATGCTACAGAATAAGAGAAAATTCTTGAAAAAACTAAAAATCATTAAGAATATCCTTATAATTATGGCTCCGGACGAATTTATGAAATCTACGGAACAAAAAAAAAACGTTAGAAAATGTTCAATAAACGGTAAATTATTAACAAAGAAATGAATTTTCCTTGCAATCTTTTTTTTTAAAACCATGTTTAAATAAAAGTTCTTAAATGCTTGCAAAAAAAAACAATTTTGTGATAAAAAATAATTTCTAAAATTCCGCAAAATTTCATAAATTTCTTTTGACGGATCACTGCAGTAGACAGTTGTAAAGTCAAAATTTTAACGTGTAGTCGTTTACTAAATTCTGGGAGTATGTGTATAAAAATTCATGTAAGTATCTACAACTAAAATTGATAATTTTTATGATTTGTTTTTGATAATTAAAAAAACTATCATTTATTTAAATCGCAACGACATTTTCTAATATTATTTTGTACCTGAGGAAAATGGAAATCCGTACGCTCAAAATGTCTTTTCTAAGGACTTTTCCGTATATTATTCATTCTAGAAGAAAATCTATCTTTTAGAGAAAATTCCTAAATAATCAGTTGATTTTTTAAAAGAAAGAATTGTAACAAAAAATCTCAAAATTAAAAATAAATATGTAGTTCAGACTTAAATCATTGAGCATCAAGAACTTTTTAATTAACCCAACAAGTTGTCAGCATAAGTATAAAAACAATAGACATCTCACAAGTGTTACTAAAAGTTTTATTTTTAAATATAAATTAAATTTTATTTATTTACATAATAAAATATTCAAAGTGTAGAACAAGTTAAATTAATTCTTGTTCAACGTTCGCAAAAAAAAAGTTACAAATTCTTTAAGAGTTCCAAAAGCAACATCAGCATCAGATAGCAAGTGGATGGGTAGAGAAAGAAGATGGCTGAAGTTCCTTAGATAACGCCAACAAAAAACGGAGGAACGATCAAATGGAAATCTGGAGAGTATTTGGGTTATCTTGAGGATGCACTGGTCGGTATTCCTTGCATTGCTGGCCTTTGGGTTAGCTGAGAGCTCCAATGAGTGCCCTAGCCAGTGTGCCTGCTTAGATGCATATGTTGACTGTGGTCGGAGAGGCTTCCTGGAGGCACCTGAAATGCCTTCATGGATGGAAACTCTGGAACTTTCGGGTAATCGTCTTGGGGAGAATGCAGCTAAGCTCATTGGGAATGCCACGGAATTGCGTGAGCTCAAACTCAATAAGAATCGCCTACGACGCATCCCCCATTTCACTGGACTTACCCACTTAACGGCCCTGTCTGTGAGTCACAATCGGATTGAGGTGCTAGAAGTTGAGGCCCTGGAGAAGCTCCCGAAGTTGCAGCATCTCGATATTAGTCGAAATTTGCTCACTGTCCTTCCAAAAAATATCTTTCCACCGAATTGTAGGATTAGAAGTCTCAATTTGAACTACAATGTTATTGAGAAGATTCACGGGCATGCCCTTGATAATCTCAGGCATCTAACGGAAATTAAGATGAATGGGAATAAGCTAACGAGCATTGAGTATGAGACATTTGCAAATTTAGCCAGTCTTCGACGGTTGCAAATGGCTGATAATCAACTGGAAACAATACCAGGATTAACTTTTCGCAATCAAGCGCACCTGCGGCATCTTCGACTGCGGAATAATCGTATTCATACCCTCAATGATGGAGCCTTCCATGGGTGTGTGAATTTGGAGACATTGGAACTCGATGGGAATGGTATTAGTGTAATTTCCAAAGGATGGCTCTTCAATCTAACAAGCCTAACGCAGCTATCGTTGTCGGGAAATCGAATTTCTGACATTAAATTCGATGCATGGGAATTTGTGGGGCATCTGGAGAATTTAGAATTGTCTGGAAATCGCCTAATTGGCCTAACAATGAACACCCTCGGGGGACTTTCGGACCTCAAGACATTAGGGTTGCGTGATAATAAACTTTCAAGCATTGAAGAGGGTGCCTTTGAAGCTACTCCGAAGCTGACAAGCCTCGATTTGAGTGGGAATGAGATCTCGTGGACCATTGAGGACATGAATGAACCATTTGGTTCATTAACCCACCTGTGGAACCTTCGTTTAGCATCAAATCGTATTAAGAGCGTCAGTGAGAATGCCTTCCTGGGGCTCACACAACTACGTAGTTTAGATCTCAATCACAATAATATAACAACAATTCACGATAGAGCCCTTGTACCTCTAATGCAACTCAATGAGTTAGTTCTCAACACAACCAGCCTCTTTTGCGATTGTAACCTCCAGTGGCTTCGAATATGGATTTCGGAGCATCCAAATGTCCTCTCTGGCAATACAATCTGCAATTTCCCCCTATGGTTGCGACTGAAGCGCTTGGAGGAGTTGCAACCAACAAATTTTACATGTAGTGATAGTCCTAAACCACAAATTTTGCAACAACCCCACTCCCTGATGGCGCACATGGGATCAAATATAACATTTGAATGCAGAGCAACATCAACGGCCATCCTACCCATGGAATTTCAATGGAAAAAGGATAATGTGGAATTGAGTATGAATATTTACAGAAGAGATGAAACAATGGAAAATCAAATAGGTAAAAAAAAAGAATTTTTGTATTCTAAGAAACTTTGCATTGAATTTGTATTACTTGATAGAAAGTAGGCGTTGAAGCTTAATTTCTGCCTTCTGATTGGATGATAAAATTCAAATAAAAAGATTATTGAACTTCGGTGCAAAGTTAACTTGAATTAGCCTTTGAACTTTTGCTTATATTCCAATAAAATAATTAATTTTCTTCTAGGTGAGCACGAGAATGCAACAATTGCAACATCACGGCTCTTTCTCTTTAACGTATCCCATGAGCATATGGGGCGCTACCAGTGTGTAGTAAGCAACAGTTATGGCGTAACTTATAGCGCTAGGAGTCGCATAACAGTAGGAAGTAAGTATCTTCTGAATCTTCTATAGAATTTTATTGTAATTTTTCATACTAAAATTACACAAAAAAATTGAAAACTTTATCTTTTAGTCTTGCCCGTTTTCCGTAAAGTGCCATCAAATGTAACCGTAGCCACGGGTGCAACAGTACGATTAGATTGTGCTGCAAGTGGTGAACCTAAGCCACAGATGGCATGGCAGAAAGATGGTGGGAATGATTTTCCAGCAGCACGTGAACGTCGAATGCACGTAATGCCGACTGATGATGCATTCTTCATTATAAACGCCAAGACAAGTGATCAAGGTGTTTACACGTGTACAGCAGAAAATGATGCTGGAATCGTGAAGGTTAATGCTACACTCACCGTTCTAGAGCCACCATCTTTTGTCAAACCAATGGAAAATAAGGAGGTAAGTCTCCTTTGACGTGAGGACGCTGGTGAATGATGTTAAAATTATTTTTTTCTTCATTTTAGGTCAAACTCGGAACAGCTAGTGTCCTCGAGTGCTTAGCCAGTGGTTCACCAAAGCCACAATTGGAATGGACTAAAGATGGAGCAGCGATTCTGTCCACAGAAAGACATTTCTTTGCAGCTGAAGGACAATTGCTTATAATTGTGGGAACACAACTCACAGATGCTGGCTCGTATGAATGTGAAATACGCAATGAGCTCGGGGTGACAACAGGTGGGGCCAGACTTACGGTACAAGTACCATCAGGGAAGGGCCTAGCAGCAGCTAGTGTGAATGACATTGTTGGAATTGTTGTAATAACAATTGTTCTGTGTGCCGTCGGGACGTCCATTGTGTGGGTGGCAATAATTTACAAAGCAAAACGAGCTATTCCCGAAGCATCATGCGGACCTGCGGAAGAACCATCTGCCACGGAAGAACTCGAAGATGCCCCAAAGCTTGTTGTGAATATTCATGTGAATCAACTTCATCGTATGCTCGACGAACCTGATTCGTCACCACTAAACAGTTCCTCAACCTTCCAGTAGGTGCAAAATTGAAGCACCACAGTGTGACCTTCTCCCACAGAGGTCCGTAGATTAAAATTTAAAAGAAAAAAAACAAACTGACTGATGTATTGTATTAAAAAACAAAAATTAATCGATAAATGTATGTATGTAATGTAGAAATAAAAGTAATGTTAAATGACTACATTAAGGTGTTTTTGTTTATATTCTTTCTTCTTCAGCCAATGAAAGCACTTTACCTAAATTAATTAACCAATCAGAGCTCGTTTTTCTTCTGTTTATTTATTTGCATTTAATTGGTTATTCATTTTTTTTTAGATCTATATGATTTAAATCAAGTTCTATCTGACCTAGATCTAATAGGACTGACTTGAATGGAATATAGGCTTTCAGTCTAAGAATACGGGAGAAAATGGAATCTTCAGTTTACTCCTAAATTTACCAAACTATCCTTTAGTTTGGATAGTCAGGCTACTCTTCTGTAAGAGAGATCAGAACTTATGTCTTGCAGATTCTCTGAAATGTAGAATGAAACCACACGATGCTTAGAAAATTAAACTTAACTTTATTTTGAGCTTTGTCGCTAGCTTTTTAGATCTTAACTAATAACTGAGAATCCTAAAATCTGAATCTGATCCTTTAATTGCTCTCTTCATTTTCTTTTCCTGGAGACACAATAAATCATCCAGCTTCATTCTTGTAATTTTCGTTGATTAACTAACTCTTATTTCAAATACGAAAACTAATAATTTTCCTTGAAAATTTTTTTTTCCTTTTTCCAAAATTTCTTTTTTTGTAGATTAATGGAAAATTTAGGAATGATTAAAAATGATATGTGCATGATCACACCATCTAGCATACCTATATCTATCACAAGCTATTGCCTTGCCCCCCTGTGCTTTATCTCATTTAGTATGTTGGACCCACGAATTCGACTCTGATATATCTACATATATATTGAATCTCACATACTCTTGTGCTTCTCGCGATATCGCGCGTTTTTTCCCCGAAGCTCTACACTGGCCCGTCTCTTTGGTTGAGCCAGTTGACAAAGTGACTCGCCCGCGAGAGCCCCCGCGCGTAATTCAAGCTTTCCGAATTCCCTTTTTTTTTGCAAAAGATCACCACTGAAACGTCACTGATCCACACACTGCTTGATATCTGTTTTTTCTTTTTTCTTTTCTTAACGGGTGTGTCATGTTTTCTTGAGGGAGAGAGTGATTTACAAGGAGGTGGAAAAGCTCCCCCCGTTTTCTAACTAAGAGACAAGCAGCAGAGCATCAACAACTTACGTGTTACATATTATATTTTTCTTTCCTCACTTGTCTCTTCGTGGGTCTGTTGTGGAGAGATCACGGAAAAATCCCATATTAATTGACCCTAATTTAGACCAATCTCTCGTTGCGTTTTGCATTGAAATGCGCGATATTGGAGGATCTTCTGATGGAGAGTTTTAATTATTATTAACCAGTGTGTTGCCAATACACGTCATTGAACGACGACACGATCTTTTCTTTTTCTTTCGGGGGAAGAAGAAGATAGGAGAAGAAAAAAACGCCTGAAGAATGGAGGAGAGTGGTGTCGATCTCAATTACGATTTCGACTTTGATTGCAGTGTCTTTGAAGATGATAGCAGCCTATCGACAATGCTTCTCAAACCCAGTGGTTTCTATGAGCTCAAATCCAAGACTGTCCCACCAGCCGATCAATCGTAAGTCCGACATTGCGATCACGATCATTACTCGTGGGATCCATTCAGAATCTTTATAGCGCGAAGCAAAATAATATGTATTATGTACATAGATATATACGTACCTACATGTATAACACTGACGCATTACCAAATGACTAAAGCAGAGGCGAAATAGTGCCTAACAGAGCCCTAGGTTCTTTTTTTTTCTTCTCTCTAAACTCTCTTTACCCAAAAATATATGATCGGTCATCCTTCATATCGTGTTTTCCCCCAAATCAGTATCCATTGATTGGCTAGAGATCAACGTGTGTCATATATAAAATATAGGTACTAAATATAATAAATTTAATCAGATAACAGTTGCGCAGAGGAGATAAAATGTCCGTGAGTTTGAAGGCGGAAATTGACAAGTGTGCTATCACATTTGCCCAATCTTGATTTGTCTTCAACCCGCATGAAATTTTCTATCCTTTCCAATGCAAGATTAAGAAAAATAAAAATATCTTCTTGACTAAACTTTTCTTTCTTTCTTTTTTGCACAAAAAAGTTATCGTTTTTGAAAAACGTATTTAGAAATACTTCAATACAATACTTACTATCGGGGAAATACAATGATTTATAGAAAAAAAATTAAACTCGACTTTGGAAACACTTAAGAATTTATTGATAAAACGGTTCATTCTGCACATGATCCTCAAACATGGAGATAGCAGTTCATGCGATGATCTTTATGAGTAGTTAAGTAGGCATTCAGGCCTCCCCGATGACTCATAGCATTAATGACGTCACAGGTCTCGGCTCGTGTGAGTCATAGTGTTGTGGAAGGTCAGTGATTTGTTGTGACGTCATAATGACGGGGAAATTGAGCGAGGTCAGTGTCGTGAGGTTGTTTTTGAGGAAGGTCAGTGATTTGTGGTGACGTCATGTGGTGGACGCCATCTTGAAAATTTTATTTTGTCGGCCATTTTGAATTACGTCATGTTTTTGTCGGCCATTTTTTGTATGATGTCACATTTTTAGCTGCCATATTGAATTTTAGGCGCCGTTTTAAATTGTGATTTTTATATTTCGCCATATTGGATTTGTCTGCCATATTGTTTTTTGTTCCTCCATCTTTGTTTTAGTCCGCCATCTTTGTTTTTGCCCTCCATCTTTGTTTTTGTCCACCATTTTGAATGTTATTCCTTCATTTTGAAATGTGAATTTTTGTTCCGCCTTGCTGAATTATGAAATTGTATTCCCCCATATTAGGCTTGCTTATTAACGGTTTTTTTAAATTTTGAATATTTAATTTGATCGTTTTGCTCATCATCATATTGATTTCGCGCCTTTTAATTGTTTTAAATGTCTGATTATTTAAATTTTTGTAATTTTTTGTAACGAAAAAAATCTTGATCATATATGAGATTTGAACATGCAAGGTTTGAGTGCCCAGTACGAAGCTCTAACCATTGGGCTATAATTGACTTGTCAGGCAGCCCTCCATAATTGTGAACCATACATTCGATCCTCACCTTGATGATTCATATCACACACATTAAATGAATGAAGCGCGGACGAGAAAAAAATTGCTCAAAGGAAATTTGAGCAGACACTTGGCAACGAAGAAAGTGTGAAGCGACACTGAGAAAAATTTCGCTGACGAAACAATTTTTCGCGATCACTTCATGAAGTGCATGAATTTATTTGAGGGGGGAAAAAGACAATGTATAAAAATATAGACTTTTGGTGTTACATTAATTGTATGTGGAACTTTTGTCTTTTTCCTCTCTCTCTATGATCACCGTTTATGTGTCTTAATTGTGTGGGGAAAAATGCAATTTACTCCCATGCATAATTTTCACATGTTTTTTGCATGCTTTATCACACATCGTTTGTGATTGTGGGTTAAATTTTTTATGAGTACCTATAAGATTTTGGATTTTTTTCAGAATTAAACAACTTTAAAAAATTTCATTGCAATAAATTTGCGTTTTTGAAATTTTCATTGCAATAAATTTGTGTTTTTGAAATTTTCATTGCAATAGAATTCCGTTATTAAATTTTTCAACTCATAAGTGTGTCATTTTCTCATGTTATGAAATTCCAAAAGAGAATTTGAGCATGCAAATATTTGTCCCCATGTTTTACCTACCTCAATAATTTGCGTAGTTTATTTTACAGAGTAAAATATGAATGCAAAAATTTGATCCGCACAGGTCATCACAGGTTGATGACTTTGTTGTAGTAAGTGAGTAAATGAAACGATTGCACATTTTTCCATTTAAAAAATGAAACATTCACATGAGGATGATACCTTATATGCTGTGAAGGGAAAATTAAATACAATAAATTTCATAATGTTGTGAAATTCCAATAGAAATGCTGAGGAAGAAAATATTTGTCATCAGCTTTAAGAATATTCCAGCATAATTAATGCATGGTTTGCACAATGTTAATGTCTTTTTAGTAGTAAATAGGTTAATGAAACGCTTGCACATTTGCAGATGTCTTTATTTTTTGCAGGATATAAATGAAATTCGATGAAATTCATCATGTTGTGAAATTCTAAAAAGAAAGTTTTGCTGACAACCAAATTTTGTTCTTATGATTTAAATTGCTGAGTTGACATATTTTATGTATAAAAATGCAATTGCCCTTTGATTTTCAACAGTTTGTTACCAAAACCCCGTCAGTGTTTCTTACAATGAATCAACTCAGCAACAAGTCTCTGTCCGAAATAATGAATATTATTTCACTTACCAAATCGGTAAGCGATTTAATTGCAATTATTGAGGATAACAATGGGCGAGTTTTCTTTAGTAGAGTAATTGATCGGATTGAAAGTGAAGTGATTAATGGCAAGTCTCTCACCTTTACTGAGAGGAAAAGGCTAATCAAGTGCATTACGGACCATGGAGAATGTTCAGGAAGATCAGAAAGTGTATGTCGAATTCTCTCTGGTAAAGGAAAAATTCCTAGTACTAGCAGACAACATTTGGATCGCTCTCGCTCACCTCATCAGAGAACCAGCGTTATTAAATATGCCGAAAAAGAGAGCAGTGTAATAGACTTATGTACAAGTGAAAGCGATGACGATCATGAAGATGTTGAAGATGGAGGGTTTGATGCAGTAATCGACTTATGTACCAGTGAAAGTGATGATGATTATGGACAGGAAGATTCTATTGAACAACAAGGAGGAGGGATTGATACATCTGAGATAGAACCAGTTCAATATCATAAAAACATAACAGTCGTTGAAAAAGTCAAATCGCACAATACCCACTTTAACTACACTCAGCTAGAGATTGAGTTTCAACTAAAGAAACCCGAAAACAGCTCAGAAGGGAAGAATTGGATGGAAGATGCCTTTGATGAGGTAAATCTTATAACGCTAATTTTTTCTGAATGTTTTTTTATTATAATTGATTTTGTCATTTTCAGGTACTTAAAATTCTGCGGACGGAGTCGAAAGATGGGGACAAAATTGTTATGAAACTATTTCTCCGTGATAATCCAAATCACAGACCAATATTCATAGGAATTCGTCCCCTTACTGCGCTGAACGTACCCATCATATTCGCACACCTAGAAAAAGTACAGCAGAGTACAACTGTTTTCAATTCGACGGATGTACTGGGTGTTCGCGCTTATCTTCTACATGCGATGTCGGGACGTGGAGGCCATCGTAATCCCTCTAGAATGACTATTGAAGAGGTATATCGCTTCAAATTTAGGAGCATTATCAACGTTAAAACGGAAAAGAATTGCTTGCCTATAGCAATTATATTCGGAATGTTGCTTTTGGAAGAAAACAAAGAGGAAATTAATAGAAAACTTAAAAGTTACAGACGATATCCTGTTAAGTTAAACAGAATTGCAGATGCATTTGTTAAGGAAATCAAACCCAGCAAACTGAGAGAGGACGGTAAATATGGACTTGATTTTATACATGCTTTTGAACGTAAATATTCGAAAGACTTTAGAGTTCACGTTTACAGTTCTCTCTCTGATTTTAACGTACTTGAGTATAAATCACGTAAAACCGCGACAAATCAAAGAAAATTAATCAATATTTTCTATGATAAGGCGAATGAACATTACTTTTGTATAGCAAAACTCGCGGGATTTTTTGATTTTGATCATCATTGTACCGTTTGTGATATGCTTTACAATCGTAGCCATATTTGTCCCGAAAAATGCAAATCCTGTACCCAAAACCCTCCGTGTCCTAATGTTATGTCAATGCTTGATTGTTCTTCATGCAATCGGCGATTTAAAGGAGAAGTTTGTTTTAATAATCATACTATTCTGGGCGTTTGTGACAAATTTAAAATCTGTAAACATTGCTATTTGTCGTACGATGCCTCGAAAGGTCATGACTGCGACAAAAGAAAATGTATTATTTGTGATCAAAATACTTCAATTCCTCATTATTGTCATATTCAACCATATAGGAATAGGAAAAACCGCAAAGAATATTGCATAATCTTCTATGATTGTGAGTCAGAATTTACATCGCTTCCGGGGGGATATTCAAAACATACGCCTAATTTAGTTATCGCGTATACAGTCTGTCATTTATGTGTTGCAACTCCCAATTCCTACTGTTCAAGATGCGGTCCTTCGGAACGTATTTTTCAGAGCGATGAAAACAAGTCCTCAATTGAACAATTTATTGATTATGTTATGCAATATCGTGAAATGTGTACCCGGGTGATAGCACATAACGCGAAAAGCTACGATGGACAGTTCATCCTCGAAGAATTATGCAAAAGAGAATACAAAATATCACCAATTCTCTCGGGCATGAAAATTCTCTGTGCATCAGTCGATAATATCACATTTTTGGACTCCCTTTCGTTCATTCCCTTTCCTCTTTCACAATTCAGTAAGAGTTTTGGTTTAGAAGAATGTACGAAAGGGTATTATCCTTACAAATTTAACACACCGAAAAATCGAAATTATGTGGGGCCGTATCCAGATATCGATATGTATCCAATTGCCTCAATGACAACCTCTCAATATAACGACTTTCTTCAATGGTACAATGCAAATAAGCATAATACTTTCGACAACAAAGCAGAATTAATTCGGTATTGTCGTCAAGATGTCAAAATTTTAATGAAAGGTTGCCTAAATTTTATGTTTTCTTTCATTGAAACGACTGATGTTAATCCCTTTCTGGAGGCTATCACCATTGCTGATTCAGTGATGAAAGTCTATAGAAAGAATTATCTCAAGCCAAACACACTTGGAATTACACCAAAAAATAATTATAATTCAAATTTCATTCACCTTCAGAGCAAAATTTCTCTCAAATGGCTCGTCTACTTAAAATTGAAAGAAAACATAAACTTAACGTACGAAGAAAAATTAAAAAATTGTCGTTATATTGCGGATGGTTATGACGAAACCACTAACACTGTGTATAGTTTTGAGGGATGTTATTATCACGGACATACTTGTTATCTGAATAGGATGCAAGTGTGTTCTAATGACCCCAATGATACATTGCACAATCGTTACGAGGCAACTTTGAGGCGATTGGATCACATACGTAAATTGGGATATAATGTTGTATCTATGTGGGAATGCGACTTCCGTAAAATTTTAAAAGATGATCCACAGCTTACACAACAAATAGAGCAACATAGAGAGATCACAGATTCAGGTTTTAATTTAAGATCAGCAGTTTATGGAGGTAGAACTGAAGTTTTTCGACTTTACCATAAATGCAAACCTGGTGATCGTATTTACTATTACGATTTCACCTCCTTGTATCCTTGGGCCAATAAATATTCTAAATATTTTGTCGGTCATCCTACAATTCACAAGGATATTGAAAGCCAAGAGGAGGCCCTAAAATATGATGGCGTAATAAAATGTAAAGTTCTACCTCCACGTGGTCTCTATATCCCTTGTCTTCCGTACAGATGCAATAATCGCCTGACTTTCCCATTGTGTCGGCAATGTACGGAAGATTTGAATGTCTTTAATTGCACACATTCAGACGATGAGAGAGCCCTCACTGGATTTTGGTCTCTCGATGAAGTTCGTCTTGCGGTTGAACATGGGTACAAAATTCAAAAATGCTTTGAATTATGGGCTTATGAAACTTCACAGTACAACCGTGAGACTGGTGAGAGAGGACTATTCGCCGATTATGTTGATAATTTCCTAAAAATCAAACAAGAATCAAGCGGATGGCCAAAAGATGCCAAATCAGATGCTGATAAGGAACGTTACATCCAAGAATATTTGGAGAAGGAAGGAATTCAACTTGAGAAGGATAAGATAGCTGTTAATAAGGGTATGAGATCTCTCTCAAAAATTGTTCTGAACAGCTTATGGGGTCGTTTTATTATGAGGGAGGATTACAGTAAAACAACAATTTGTAATTCTTCTTCGGAATTAAACGATATTTTGCAGTCAGAAAATATAGAGATACTTGATCTATATCCTGCAGGACCCACCCAAATTTTCGTTTCATGGAAACACATTGATGAACATGAAGTTCCATCAAAGTACGTAAATTTGGGTGTAGGAATTTGCACGACAACTAATGCCCGGATCAAGTTGTATTCTGTTCTTTCCAAATTAGGACATAACGTTTTTTACTGTGACACTGATTCGGTAATTTATCTTGTACCTAATGGTCAGGAAAATCCCTTGGAAACTGGAAAATTTTTAGGAGAATTAACCGATGAGTTGGCGGATTTCAGTGAAGGCTCTTACATTGATGAATTTGTGAGCTGTGGACCAAAGGCGTATGGCTTGAAAATTTATTCCCCCGGGACCGATTCCTATTCATATAAGGTTGTGTTTAAAGGCATATCGATGAACAGGGAGGTTGAAAAACATATTAATTTTGAAGCGCTCAAAAGCTTGGTCCTAAATGAAAATGATGGTATAAGAGTTGAATATCCGGATAGGATAACCAGGAAACAACTTTTCCAGATTCAGTCAGGACCGTGCACAAAGACAGCAAACTTTACATTAATGAAAAGGAAATGTGTCGAAAATTTTGATTCCTTACCTTTTGGCTATTAATTGAATTATATTTATGTAATTGTACAAGAATATTTAATCTTAGAATAAGTTTAGATTAAAATAAATATCTAGAAAATGTTTTGTTATGTAAAAATTACTAAAATAAAACAATGAAATCAATATACAAATGTGTTTTTATCACAACATATAAAGGTTTCATCCTCATGCGAACGCTTCATTTTTAAATGGAAAATCTGCAATCGTTTCATTTGCCCATTTACTACAAAAAAGTCATCAACCTTATGCATTGTGGAGATCAAATTTTTGCATTCATGTTTTACTCTTTCGCAAATTATTGAGGTAGGTAAAATATGGTGAGAAATATTTGCCTGCTCAAAGTTTCTTTCAGAATTTCATAACATGAGAAAATGACAAACTTATGAATTGAAGATTTTAAAAACGCAAATTTATAGCAATGAAAATTTCAAAAACGCAAATTTATTGCAATGAAAATTTCAAAAACGCAAATTATAGCAATGAAAATTTCAAACACACAAATTTATTGCAATGAAAATTTCAAAAACGCAAATTTATTGCAATGAAAATTTCAAAAACGCAAATCATTTGAAATGAAAATTTCAAAAACGCAAATCTTTTGAAATGTAAATTTCAAAAACGCAAATCTTTTGAAATGTAAATTTTAAAAATGCAATGTTTTTCAAATGATGATTTAAAAAACGCAAATCTTTTGAAATGTAAATTTTAAAAATGCAATGTTTTTCAAATGATGATTTAAAAAACGCAAATCTTTTGAAATGTAAATTTTAAAAATGCAATGTTTTTCAAATGATGATTTAAAAAACACAAATCTTTTGAAATGTAAATTTTAAAAATGCAATGTTTTTCAAATGATGATTTAAAAAACGCAAATCGTTTGAAATATAAATTTTAAAAACGCAAATTTATTGCAATGAAATTTTTTAAAGTTGTTTAATTCTGAAAAAAATCCAAAATCTTATAGGTACTCATAAAAAATTTAACCCACAATCACAAACGATGTGTGATAAAGCATACAAAAAACATGTGAAAATTATGCATGGGAGTAAATTGCATTTTTCCCCACACAATTAAGACACATAAACGGTGATCATAGAGAGAGAGGAAAAAGACGAAAGTTCCACATACAATTAATGCAACACTCAAAGCCAATATTTATACATTGAAAATATATTGTCTTTTTCCCCCTCAAATAAATTCATGCACTTCAAGAAGTGATCGCGAAAAAATGTTTCGTCAGCGAAATTTTTCTCAGTGTCGCTTCACACTTTCTTCGTTGCCAAGTGCCTGCTCAAATTCCCTTAGTGGACAATTTTTTTCTCGCCCGCGCTTCATTCATTTAATGTGTGTGATATGAATCATCAAGGTGAGGATCGAATGTATGGTTCACAATTATGGAGGGCTGCCTGACAAGTCAATTATAGCCCAATGGTTAGAGCTTCGTACTGGGCACTCAAACCTTGCATGTTCAAATCTCATATATGATCAAGATTTTTTTCGTTACAAAAAATTACAAAAATTTAAATAATCAGACATTTAAAACAATTAAAAGGCGCGAAATCAATATGATGATGATCAAAACGATCAAATTAAATATTCAAAATTTAAAAAAAACGTTAATAAGCAAGCCCAATATGGGGGAATACAATTTCATAATTCAGCATGGCGGAACAAAAATTCACAATTCAAAATGAAGGAATAACATTCAAAATGGTGGACAAAAAACAAAGATGGAGGGCAAAAACAAAGATGGAGGACTAAAACAAAGATGGCGTACTAAAACAAAGATGGAGGAACGAAAACAATATGGCAGACAAATCCAATATGGCGAAATATAAAAATCAAAATTCAAAATGGCGCCTAAAATTCAATATGGCGGCTAAAATGTGACATCATACAAAATGGCCGACAAAAACATGACGTAATTCAAAATGGCCGACAAAATAAAATTTTCAAGATGGCGTCCACCACATGACGTCACCACAAATCACTGACCTTCCTCAAAAACAACCTCACGACACTGACCTCGCTCAATTTCCCCGTCATTATGACGTCACAACAAATCACTGACCTTCCACAACATTATGACTCACACGAGCCGAGACCTGTGACGTCATTAATGCTATGAGTCATCGGGGAGGCCTGAATGCCTACTTAACTACTTTTATGAATTCAAGTGAATCAGATACTTGTAGAAAAAAAATTTTTCTTACAAGAGTCTTAAGAAATTTGAAGAACAAAAAAGTAAAATTAGAATTTTTTAGTTTTTCTTTCGACAAAGTTTCATTAGTTCTTTAAAAAAAAAACATTTTCAGAGAGGCATCATCTCTCATAATCTATTTTTGTTATCCCATCGCAGCTGTTTATAAGTGCCTTTGCGGCGCAAATTCAGTTTGCTTCGGGATGGACTTGGAAGATTGCCTAGATGGCATTAATGAGCTCCGTGTTTGCAATTGTGTTCGTGTTATTGTTGGAATTGATGAGGATTTAGAGACAATACTGGATCTAGATCCTGATATTGTTGACTTAGGTGGTGCTCCGACGGATAATTTTTCTTCTCAAGCACCTCCTCCTCTACCTGGGTAAAGAAATTCTCCCAAAAATGTGTCCACCATTGAGTCGATTTATTTTAATCGCATTTAGATAAGATAAACCACAAAACTTCCAAGTTAGATATTGAAAAGTCTTCTTTCATTCTTTTTTTTTCTTATGTTTTTAATTGTTGATTTAATCCTATGTGTACTAACTAACCAAATGTTCTCTTATTTTAAAATAAGGAATTTTATTTAAAAAAAAAGATAAAGAATTTATTTAAATCCTCGTAACGGATAGGCCTACCTTCAAGAATGCAACACTCACATCGCGAACACACTTAAGGCAACAACTGCAGCGTGAACAGCAGCAGGATTTGGAGAGGAGAGAAGCCGAAAGGAAGAATTGCCAACAAAACCATCAGACATCACCTCAAACATCATCAAGTGTTAAAGTTACCCTACAGAGTGTGGATGTTCCACCGCAAGTGCTAAAAGTTCAAACGGCTCTTGAGAACCCAACGCGGTACCACGTGATCCAGAAGCAAAAGAATCAAGTACGAAAATACCTCAATGAATCCTTCCAAAATCCATCCACGTGGGCAAATGAGTGTGGTGGAGCTTTTAAATATGTAAGTGCACAAAAAAAAATCTTTCGTTGCGATGTAATCGCTCTGAGAGGTTCATTCGGGTGGACAGTTTTAAGTTTCATAAGTGGTAGTTGCAGAATCCAAAAGAGTTTGTTGATTTTGCAACGAGAGCTACGTACCCACAACCAGGCTTACCTCTACCACCGGGACCACATGGGGTTAGATCAGTTGCAATGTCAACGGCTAGTCCTGACACGGCTATGTCACCGAGTATCAGCTCCGTAGCTACCAGTACTACATCTGGAGAGGTGAGTCTATACTGTTTTGATTAATAAATCTATCTGACCTTTACTTAGATGCGTTCAGTTTCTTTCAGTATTGCTAAAAGAAACTTAAAGTGTTGTACAGGTCTAATAAAAAAATGTCAAGAAAGATTCGTTTAACTGGAAAAGAAATGTCAAGTATTAAAAAAAAAGCATAAAACTTTCAAAAAGAAAACTTAAGCGTTAGAGTACTTTTTAATGGAACACGCGGCATGGATTTGAAGTGGCGAGTAAAAGGTCATTTAATGTTACGATGAAAATGATCCACTTTGACGATCATTTTCAAATTGAAAGAGAGTGAAGAGAAAAAAAAACCCTGAAAATTTCCCCTATCTCTCCTATATATATATATATATATATATATTTTATACCAGTAGATAATAATTTATTATCTTTTCTTTTTCTATGTTCTTTCTCTGAAACTCCTCCTTATCACTTTAGAAAATGAGGTGCCAAATTAGTTTATTTTAAATGAAGTTTAGAAAATAGACGTAGGGGGGTATGGCTTGATTATGATCTCTTATTGTATGATTTCTTACAAAAACATTACTCAGAGTCAAAACCAGTAAGAGTTAAAATATCCATATAGTTTTGAGCAAATTAATGTATTTTAGAGGATTTTTTTCACTCTGTTGAAACTATTAGTTTATCTAAATTGGTCCGCTCTGCCCTATTCTATGTGAAATCACTACATATTACATTGCTAAAATTTCACATTAAATTGAAAAAAAAAATAAAGAGAAATCCATATTTTATGTAAAGCATATTATTTGGCCAATTAATTGATTAATTCTTCGAATATTGAGCGGAAAAAATATTTGGAGTATAAGTTAATATTATTTAAAAGTAAATACAAGGATGAATGAGAGAAAAAAATCAATCTCTTTTGCATTCGCGCAATAATTTTCTTTTATGTGGACTTTAATAGTTTTTTTTAGCATATTATATTTACTCAGACCATTAGGCCTCCCAGACTCTTAATGTTAATCTGTGAAAAGACGTTGAGGAGGGGCGAGTTATGTTACGCGTTGAACATTACAGGTAGGCATACGTTGAGAAAAAAAAGAGCGACAAGATTAAAAGAACTTTGCGATTGAGAAGTAAGCTAGACTGCGAGGGAGGTGGGTATGAACCGACAGACCGCCACGGGGGTCAAAGTATAGGCGCGAAAGTGAGCGAAATCATAATAATGTAAGTCAAGGTAAACGTCTTGGGCGACGACCATGTGAGATCACTACACTTTGCAGCAAAATGCAAGAGCGGATGCATTTTTTTTCTTTTAATTCTCCTCACAGACGCAATTTAATAATATAAAATTGTTAGTCTTTGAACTTGAGAGAAATCTTTCTCCCTCCAAAAGGATTTTTTCTTACATTGCTCTACAAGATTTAAGAAGAAGAACAATATTACAAAGAATGAACCTGATTCTAGTTGAAAAGGGAAAACAGTGCGGGTTGAGTACAGAGAGAAAAACTTTTTTTTCTACTTCAAAATTAGTTGCGCAACAAGAGCTCTATTAAGTCCATCATTACTTTAAGGTAAAACATACATAGTAAAGATGATTCTGGGATTTAATACATTTTATTGCTAATGGAAATGTTCATAAAATAATCTCCCATAAAGAACTGCATTTTGCATTTCGTTGTGTCTACTGGCGGTGATATTATCTTGAGAATATTTCACTACGTACAAGTAGTAGAAAAATTATATATAATCGCACTCCACCCGGTATATATACCTACATATGTACGTACTACACACATGTGTAAGGTACGAAGAGACTCCAGCATGGGATTGCGAACGATCGCGGATTGTTATTTTTTTTCTCTTCATTTTCATTTAACCGACCACAAGCCGAAGTAGTGAGGCAGGTGTGAAGATAGAGATCATCTGCGTGCGGCTAGAGTGTAACCAGTACAATCAGTACCTGGCCGTGAGACGGTGCACAAGCACGTTTTTCGGTTTTTACAAAAAGTGCCTTGAGCTCGTTCGGACGAAATACAAAATCAGAAATTTTAAAAATAAAAAATAAATTATTTTATTTAAAAAAAAAATGTGGCTACCACCGGGATTCCGATGATCCCCAAAGTGCTCGTAATTAAAAAGTGCCCCAAAAGCCCAAGGGGTCGAAAAACACCCGTAAGGCGCCCCAAGATGCCCGTATACAGCATCATAACGAGGCGCCACAAGGTAAAAAAAAATCATCCCGCATTGGAACTTTAATACAAAATGTACCTATAGTGCTAACATCTCTCCTTTTATTTATATTATGTTAAATGTTCAAAAGCTCCAAACGAGGGTGAAAAACATCTGGTGAAAAACAAATTATGTACATAATATATTTACTAAATATTTGATACACATTTTTGTTAAATAAAAAGTGCCTTGAAGGAAGGATCTCCATGTTGAAGATATTTTTTACCCATATGCGTAATTTATTTTAAACAAGACTTTAAACTTGGAGGAGAATATTGTGGATTCTTGTGATAGATTTAATTAAGAAGTTTTAGGGAATTTTGGCTTAGTTAAGGATTAGCAAAAGTTGAAGGAAATGTGTTTGTTTAAATGAATTTATTCGGAAGTACATATTCGGAATACTTGCCTATTCCCTTAGTTTTTAGTCCTAAAATCGTTAAAACCGTAAAGATCTGAATTTAAGCCGAATAACTGCTAAATTTAAGACCTTAAAAGAAATTCATTAATTATTTTTTTTTTTAGTTTTTATTCGATTTAAAATTATTTGGTTTTTATCAAGATGTGTTAATCCGAATGAAAGTAATCTGGTATAGCCCTATAACCGTTTATTTTTTCTTAGGTATCAAATAAATAAATATTTTTTATTAAAAACTGTCGGATTTTTGAAAATATTCGGAATATTCAGCAATATTCGGATGATTATGTGAAAAAAAATCTAAATATTCGATAGATAAACACCCCCTGGGAGTTCTGCAAACTTTCCTGAAACGCTCAATGAAGAACGTTCCTAACAATTTTAATTAATAAAAATATATTTCATTTAAAATTCAAATAACAACAATTAATTTAAAATCAATTATTATTATTTATTTTTGTAAAAAAAAATATTGAAAGTAATATTGAATCAAAATAAATTATGCTTGTCTTATGTTTTTTTTTGTTATCCACCTTGTTGCTATATTTATTAATGCCCTATTTGCATTTAACTCACGTATATAATTGTTATTCCACCATTGAAAAGAAAACGAGTATAAAATTCAAAGGAAAAAAAAAAGAGTTTTCGGTCATCTTATCAAGCACAAGTTACATACATTTCACACATATATATGTATGTAAAGTACACTGAAGACAGGGAAAGAAGAAAAAAAGAGATCAGTAGCAACTCACTAGTGAAGCTTCCAAATTCGCGGTTTTTTTAGCGGGTTGAGTTAATCTCGAAGCATTGGATTTCTCAACGAGGTCCAGTAATTGTGTAGTCACGGAGTACAAATGCGCATCTACTCTCAGGGACGCAGAGGCGATAAAAAGTGATCAATTTTTGTCATACACTTTCGTGTCACAAATTGAATCGGAGGTTTTCCACGCATTTATGCCAATTCCCGCAACATTATTTTTATATACAATATTTTATACTTTATACATATTACATGCATCAATATGTATGTGGATTATAACCTTTTGATATGCATTAATCTACTTTATGAAATGCATGCGTTGAGTTGATTTAGTAAGAAATTGATGGCTTGTGGAATAATCTATACAAGAATTAAGTAGGTAGGGGAGACCATGAATCCCCCATTTCCCCCCGAAAGAGTGGTTAAGTTTCTTAAGCCAGGCCTAAGTTCTTTTAAGCTAGACCTGCTTTTTCAGGTCTAGCCTATTTTTTCACGCTATATTCAGTTTTTTTTTTACTAAAAGACTTTAAGGTTTCAAAGGTTAGATCAGACTGAATCTAATATGGTTGAATAATATGAGAAATGCTGAAAATTCATTTCAGGATATAAAAGAAAGGATAAGAAATTATCGCTCCCTTCCCGGCAACTATCAGGCTGTTAAATCCTTTTCTAATTTTTTTTGACCCCGGTTTTCCCTATCTAAATAGAATTTTCTGACCAAATCATTTATAATGTGTGCTTGTGTGTGAGTGCTGGTGTATGGAAAAAAAGAAAGAAAAGAATCGGAAAGAATGTGGGAAAGATATGAGCATACTTGACACAGATATGTATTATTTAAAACAATATAATTGGTATTAGAAAAAAAAATGTATTTTTAATTATTAATCAATTCGATTGAAGAGGGTTATTTATTCTAATTGCTCAAAAAAAATTAAAAATTGCGTGTAATTTGAAAAAGAAGAGAGAGATTTTTGATTTTTTTTAGCAGAGAAATTGTCTTTTTTTTAACACTCCCCCTACCGCAGATTTTATGTGCGCTTTAAGACATTACGATGAAGATGCTCAATCGGACGATAAGTTAAAGCCTAATTCTTTTATCGCGCGCACATTTCTGATGATAAGGCCACACATTTCGTAATTTCGCATGATAAAGTGTCGACTTCTCCCGATATAAATCCATCTCTCATCCTTCTTGAGACAGAGTTTCACTCGACACCAATTTTATCATCATCGTGGTATAATTTTATGTGAAAATGTATTTAAAGAGTCATTTAGGTGAATTTTCAGGTAAAAAAAAAAAGATTTTTTCCTTTAAAGAATTTAATTGAATTCGTCAATATTACAAGAATACTCAAATTGAATTAGTTTAATTCGACAAAGCTCTATCTCATCTTCCAAATTCAAATTCATTAGGAAAATTCATTTGGAGGACTTTTTAATGTTTTACAACGCGTTGTGTGTAAATTCGTTGTTAAATGGTTATTGTTCTTCAAATCATTTAAACCTTTAAGTAAAGAAAAACCTTTTATGGAGACTTGTTTTTAATGAATAATTAAATTTTTTTTCAATAAAAACTGAAGCAATTTCTGCAAAACTTACATAAATGATTTAAGAAGAAATTTCTTTTGCTACAAATAAATTATGTTCTCTGCAATGTGTTCGATGATAAGGAATAAAAAAAAGTAACGTGTTGAAGAAGAAATGTTTAAGCGAAAAGAATTTTCTTCTAGCTAAAAAGCTTTGATTTGCGATGAGAAAAAAAATGTTACATAACTCCAAAGCTCAAACAAGGCTAAAAGACTTTTTTCTCTTCTTTTCTTTTAACTCAATTTAGCTCTTCTTTTCTTATACATAGAATTGCTGTCCAGCACATTTTAACCAATTAATTTATACAAAGATCTCGTCATTAGAAAATATATTTTGCTTAATTCAACATTAAAAACTAATTTTATTATTTGATTTTTCTTTCCATAAAAAGATTTTTTTTTAAATTTTCAAGGAAAGTAAATTTGTGGCACAGTTGGAGAAATGAAAATGATAAACAAACTATTAATTTAGAATAATTAGAGAGAGAAAGAGAGAAAATGAATAAGTATACCTACCTATTTTTTATCTCTTTACTCGTATAGTTCTTTTGCACTTTAGAACGCGCTTTAAAATTTAAAGTTAACCACATTCCGTCGTCGCGTGTGAGCTTATATAATTACACAATGATGTCTAATCGACCTTTCTATACAGCACGTGTTTCATACATATAGTACCTATACGTACCATATTTTGATAGACTATGCAATTTCTTATTGCCTCCGGTGGAACGATGCACATTTTCTATTGTAGTATTATGAAGAAAAAATGCGACGAGTTGTGAGAAATGTTAACCAAAGACAAGTTTTTTTTTTAGTTTAAATTATTTTTCTTTTAATAGGGGAGAGCTGGGCAAAACAAATTTTATTTTTTTTATATGAAAAATCCATTAACGGCTATTGAAAATTTGCGAAGAAAAACTCGGAAACGCAGCCAAAGAATAAATGCACTCCTTTTCTGCTCACTAGCGACGTTTCGTCAAATTTATTTACATCCTCAGGCAATATATATTTACATTTTTTTTCTTTGAAGTTCCAGTAGAAAATAAGAAGTTTCTTTGGCTATTTCTTATTCTTTTATCGATCTCTACAACATAATAAGGATTAAAATTGTTTCACGAATGAGAAAATTATTCATGTATCAATGAATAAACTCCTTTTTTTGCTCATAACGATATTTTATAGTTTCTCAAATCCCTGAGTGACTTGTTGTGCCCCACTCTCCTCTATAGTAATCACTTCTTTCTCCTAAATATTTTGCAAAGGGAACTTTCTTAGTAAATGAGTTATTTTTTTTTTAAATTACTTTCTTTCCAGGCTGAAGAACTCATTGATGAATTTCTCTACTTTGATCCCCAATTTAGTCGTGGGAATCCGTATAAAACGGAAAAGTCTGGCTCTGAAACCAGCATTAAGCAAGAACCAACGCATCTCACGGAGCAAGAAAAGAAGGATCGTTTGAAGAAGGACAATCATAATCAAAGTAAGTACCTACATGTACCTAATCTTTCTATCTATAGGATGTCTCTCTATTTTTTTTTCTTTTAATTTCCCAATGCAAATTTTCCCCATATTTTCCAACAAAAATAACTACATCTATGTACACACATAAAAGTGAATTGCAGGCACCGGATGTCAGCAATTAGTTTCTTCTCTTTCGCATTTTCCCATATAACAAACTGATGGCCTCATATTTTCATGGATGCCTCTTTTTCTCGCGTGATTTTTTTCAATTTTATTTTCGCTGATTCGTCGCTTATATACCTATATACCTATATACATCACAATGTCACTTTTACATGGTATTTTTGTAAAATAATCTATTTTTTTCCCACAAGATGCATCCCATATCATTGTGGCATATCTAATAGAGTTTAGTTGTATTTATAGAAAATTCTATTCATTGATAAATATTATTATGATGGGTATATTGTTAGGGAGATAAACCCGGATGAATATATATTTTGTATAAACTAATAAAACACAATCTAACTTTACTGTTAAAACTGATTAAAACAATGTATTTTAGCAAACAAACACGTTAGTAGATTAGGATAAGAAAATAGGTGTGAAATTTACGTTTTTACCTCCAAATCAAACCTTTATTTTAACGATTATAAAAGAACTCTTTCAGGATAATCAAAAACTTGCGGAAAGAGTTTCCGTTTCAAGGTTTCTATATCACTTTGGCTAATATATGATTAACAAATTTTGATGATTAGATTAGTTTTACAAGGTTATCACACTACAGTTTTTAATGCTTAAATTTTATTAATTTCTTTTTATTTTATTTTAAAAAAAATTTAGCAGAATCAACCCTATAAATTCCTTTTAAATAAGTAGAAAAAAAAAGCTATATTAGAATGGAATATAATGTTTGCCTCCATGTATTTCATTGAAAAGTCTACACCCACCCACGATCTCTGAAACTGTATCACCTTAACAAGATAAGCCCCCAAAGACAAGATGATAATCGATAACAACAAGCAATAGTACGACTTTACAACTTGTTTAATTTTATAGCACCAATAAATCATCAGAAATATTTGATATTGTTCATTTTTGAGGATTTTTTAGAGCTTTTATTGAGACGCATTGACTGAATTTTTATCAATATTG
Source organism: Lutzomyia longipalpis (assembly GCF_024334085.1). Classification (NCBI taxonomy): domain Eukaryota; kingdom Metazoa; phylum Arthropoda; class Insecta; order Diptera; family Psychodidae; genus Lutzomyia; species Lutzomyia longipalpis. Next base: position 30,872,978 of record NC_074709.1, read on the forward strand.
AGCTCTTTTTTCTCAATATTTATTCATTTTTTTTGTGCTTTTAGTTGAACGCCGACGTCGTTTCAATATAAATGATCGCATCAAAGAGTTAGGCTCCCTACTGCCCAAGAATCCTGATCCATTTCATGAAGTTGTTCGTGACACGCGTCCCAATAAGGGTACAATACTCAAATCATCTGTTGAGTATATAAAATGCTTAAAGAATGAGGTGACGCGGCTGCGGGCAAATGAAGTGCGTAGTCAGGAGATGGAGAAAGTGAATAATCACCTTCTGAAGCGTATAAAAGAGTTGGAATTGCAAGTACGGACACAGAGACCGACTGAAAGTGGTTTTCAGGGTGGTCTAATTCCTCTTCAGGAATCCTATAGCATTACAACACCGGCAAATCTCGAAGATACAACAATGCTTCTTGACGATGCGGGAAAAGTAGGTTTTAGGGTTTTCTCTTTAAAAAAAAAGATTTTTCCTTTTAATTTTAAAAGGCATTTAAATGTGAATTGCAGCTACCGGATGTGTCAGATATGAGCTTGAGTCAGCTGCAGGATTTTATTGATGATGACGATGTTCCGGTCCATTCAGATTCGATGCTTTCGGAAATTTTATCCCCACAGACACCACCGGGTCGTCAAAAAATTCTACTTGGACATCGACGTCCACTTACAACACCCACCTCGCACCCTGGTGCCCCAACCCATCTCACGGGTGATCCTATGCTCTCCTCCAGCACAGCACCCTCTGCCATCGATCTCGGTTGTATGGGGGATCCCATGCTATCACCACACGCTCTACTCGCCTCACCAGATCGTGATCTGGATATGGACCTAAGTGCCTAAACCCAGAGTGTAGTAGTACTTACTTAAATTTTAAACCTCTAAAAATGTACATATACATTAGGGGTTTTCCCTCCAAAATAATAGAAAAAAAAGAAACACAGAAACATTCCATATTATTGCGAAAGGTAGAAGAAGTTATCAAAATATACCAAAAAAAGAAGAGAAAGTAAGAAAAAGGAGGAGAGAAAGAGAGAGCTATATAATATATAGTAAATCAAACACAATGAAGCACACGTCAGTCAAAGCATTTTTACATAAGTATAAATATAAGTTGTGCTGTACATATACACAGAGGATGAACATTATTAAGATTTAGATTTTATTTTAGAAAAAAAATCATATCACTCTCAAAAAGTCCCCCATATAGTTTCTGGTGTGATTATGTAATACAACTGAAGAAGTATCTATCTATGTATGTACATAAATATTTAAATGGAAAATGTGTGTACATATGTATACTATGTATATATATAAATTTTGAAGAAAAAAAAGTCTCTAAATTTCACACAAGTTTAGTATTACATGCTAAAAAATTATTCAATCAAAAGGAGTTTATTCATTTTCTTTTACTTTTTTTTGAAATGTCATGATATTACTGGGACAGTGGCTATATACAGAGCAGGAAAGCAAGACAAAAATATTAAAGAAAATCTAGAAAAAGAACTTTCAACTCAAAAACATCAAACCAAAAGATGAACATTTCAAAAAAAATCGGTGCTCTTTTTTTTTCTTGATAAACTCAAGGAATTTTTTCATGATTGAAAATGTTAAGATTGTTCTGATTTAGAATTCTTTTTAGTTGTTTGTTACTGAATTCTAAAAGTTAGATATTTGATAAAACATTTTATTTTCCTTTGCACAGTGTTTTGAGAGGATGAATTAAAAAAAATTTACATATCACTTCAATTGCTGTGACTTTGTGATTAATGAAAGTTTTAAAAAAAAATACACGAAAAAGAAGCTTTGAATTTCAAAACAGATTGTGTGCAATAGGTTTTTAAAAAAATCTAAAAAAGAAAATGTACATAATGTTATGTATGTATATATATTTTAGGTAGAACAAGGCGATTTTACTTATTATTTCTTCAAGGAAAAAAAAGTTAAAGAAATTTAAAAAAAAAATCAAGCTGTGAGTGTTCGATGTGAATTCTACTGAATTGTTATTAAATTTTTAGAATAAAATACAAATTAGGATTAGTTATATTGTAGATAGAAATTTTAACTAACATTGTATACATAATATTAAATATTATATATAATTGATTAAAATTAGCGTAGTGTTGTTAACCACTGTAGTACTCAAAGGCAATAAAAAAAGTTAAAATAGTTACAGAATTCGAGTTTTTTAAATAATTTTCGTATTATTTTACGTTTTTTTTTTTAACTGAAGTTTCTTTTTTCTTTCACGTTGTGCAGAATTTTTAGCAAAATCATCTAATAGTTCAGCTGGGAAAATTTTTTCTTCGATTGATTTAATTGGCATTATACAGATAAGGAGCCGCCATTTTATTTTTAGAATTTGGAACCTAGCTAGACAACATCAGTAGGCCATTCATTTTTAAGAAATCAAACAATAATTTTATTAAGGTGAGTTGGTAAATTTCTAAACTTTCTACTATTTTTTCTCCAATAATTTACGTTTTTCCCTCATAACTCCTTCTTAGAACTTTTTTCTTTTTAAAAAATGGCTGCTAATTTTTTGTTTTTTTTTTTTGCCTGAGCCTACTTGATTTTTTTTGAATATATAATCGTTATGTATTAATGCCAACCATATTCTCATGGAGGCCACGTGCCATCTGTTCCATTGATGGCAAATGTTTTTTTTTTAATTTCAATTGAAGTCTTACAACACAAATAGAGAGTAAATAATTGAAAAGAATAAAAAACACACGAGATAAAAGAACATAAAAAGGTGTAAAAGGAATGAGAAACTAATTTAAATACACGGAAAATTATATTGTATGGTAAATGTTATGAGTAAATTTTCCCTCAATGATCGATAAGACCGTTACAATAAACATCAACAAAATAAAAAGTTCTTCATGGTAAATACAACAAAATACACACACTTTATTTTTATTTATTAAAAGTGTTGCCATGGCAAATCAGTGGTTAAAAAGTTTCTCATCTAAATGCTATTTGTAGTGCGTTCCTGTATTTGCTGACATTCCATCAGCCATGCCAGGAGTGAGGATTTATTAGAAAAAAATTTGATTGAATTGTTTGCTTTCCCAAACATTTGTTTAGTTGACGGCCTCAAAGTAATCCTTTGACTTTGTTGTATCGGCTTGCATTGCCTTGGAGCCAGGACGCCAATTTGCTGGACAAACTTCACCATGGATATCGGTGTACTGGAAGGCCTGTACTAAGCGTAGGGTTTCATCCACAGAACGACCAACTGGTAGGTCATTCACCGTCACCTGGCGCAACGTTTGATTGCCATCGATGATGAAGAGTCCCCGAAATGGGACTCCTGTGTCCTCATTTAGTACCCCGTAAGCCTTTGCAATACGCATGGATTTATCAGCGAGCAATGGAAGGGCCAGATCTTGACCCAAACCACCGGATTTCCTTGGTACTTGACACCAGGCAAAATGCGAAAAATGCGAATCAGTGGACACAGCTATAACTTCGCAATTTATTTTTCGAAATTCCTCAATATGATCTGCAAATGCCACAATTTCCGTTGGGCACACAAAGGTACTGTAAAGAAAAATTAAAATATTTTTAATTTAAAATCCTTAATTATTGTTACTTTATTGAAAATAATAAGGAGAAAACATTTTGAATTTTTGTTGGAAAAGCGGCTAGAAGGGGAGAATAAAAAAGCAGCTTTTCTGCAATCAGCGACGTTTTGAAAAATCTATAGTCAAATTCAGGCTTGACACTTGCAAAAGAATTTGCTAATTGCGTTTTTCTTGCCCCCTTCCCGATCGCCTTTCTCGTTGACAAACTTTAAAAAAAAACATCTAAAAAAGTTTAATTATTAAAATATTCCAAAACTTATTTACTAGGAAACCATTTCTGTAGAAGATTGTCGTTCTGTAGAGCAACAACTGTATAATTCTTTTTGAATTTGCGTATAAAATTCTCAAGAATTAGAGTTCTTTTTTCATCAAGAATGTTATTTTAATTAAATTAAAATCAGCAAAAAAAAATCCAAATATAAATCAGGATTTCTTGCATAAAATGTACCTTAAAGGGTTAATATATATTTGAATAACAAAGAAAAACTTCTAATAAATTCACATTCTACTAATTTCTATATAATGTACACGTGTTAAACATTTCTTTTGTACATCACATAATTTGCATTGTATGCAACGTGACTAAAACTCCTCAAAAAAAATATGTTGACTGTTGCAAAATCGATCTTTTCAACATACATTTTTAACTTTAGAACCTTAAAATAAATAGAGCAATTTTTCTATAACTTACAAATCAAGCGGATAGAAGAAGAGCACGAGATATTTTCCGGCATAATCATCTAAGGAAATGTCCTTGAATTGTCCCTCAATTACAGCTGTGCCGGAAAATTCGGGAGCTTTCTTTCCAATTGGTGGTGTCATATTCTTTTATTTTATTTAATTTAATTTCCTGCGAACTGAGCACTTCCGCTTTTGTGACTTTTTGGTATTAAAGCAAAATGTTGACTGACTGAGCGGAAAGAAATTGTCGGGGGAATTTTCCGAGTTTTCACATTTTATTCGTCATCGTGGACACGACGATATATTTTTCCGAAGCTGCGTCATAATGCTGCGTTTTAGCATCCAACAAGCGCACACATGTAGCTCTCTAGCTATAGCTATAGTATGTGATGTGTTAGAACATCAATAAAATTGCTCTTCTCTCATAACTTCTATGTAGTGTAGGTATAGGTAACATTAGGAGTATTGATTTTAATATTTTAAAGAAATCGATTTTTTAGCAAGATTATACTTTTGATTATTTTACTTTATATACCAGAGTAGAAGTAATTTATTTAATGGGACGTTTAACATTAAAACTATGATTACGTTTCAATCAGAAATGACAGAAATTCTTCTTTTTTTTTCAAATCAGAATTAGATGATTATTCTTTAATGGATTGTATTTGAATGCATAACAAGCTACTCAAGAGACATAATAATAACAATATATTGCTCTATGTGACTCTCACAGTGACCTTTAACCCTTTTAGAGGGGATTTTTCAGTAAATTAAAAATTGATCTTTTCATAAAATTCCCTTGGGGAGAACGTCTTCCTACAAAGTCTGAATGGGTTAAGTGGAAGAGATAAAGGAATAAAAGAAAAAAGAAGTATTTTTTTGAGACACCATACAGGCTGTAAAAATTTATTGAATCTCTTTTCATAATAACATTCTCAGAACAATTAAATACAAACTCATTATCTGTATTTATACAATTCAATCATTTTTTTTTGTTTGTTTGTTTTTGTAAATATATATACGGTGATTAGAATACGCGGTAATATCCTCCAAACATCTATAAGTTGACACTTTTTGTCTTTTTTTTTTCTTCTTTTATTTTTATAAATAAATAATCTCTATAATATTCAATTTATATTTTTTTATAACATGTTTTTTTCAACTATTACACAATTTGGTTTCTTCTTTTTTTTCTTCATTACGTTTTTCTTTTTTTTGTTGTACTAGTGGGCGGGAAGGACATTGTGAACTATGGTACAATCAGCCATAAATTTCGCCACTTAAATATAGATTTTATTCTAATAAATAATCTATATTTTTTCAGCTTTCTTTTTCATTCTTCTTCTTTTTTTTCCTTTATATTAAATAACAATTTGTTGCATAAAATATATCTATGCAGTTTTCTTTTTTTCATCATTATGAATGTAGAGAGAAGAAAGGACTATACATTATACAAATATTATTAAATTTTAGCCTCAACAGCCATAATGAATGCTGAAGCCTTAAATACTTATAGATTCTTTTTATCATCACCAATGCAAACTATTCTGGCTTTAATCGATGCCATTGAACGATTGTCTGACGTGGCTTAGAGATCATGTCTTGCCAATGCTTAGTTTCTGATGCTCCAGAGCCGTTTTTGCCTGAAAAAAAAAATTATTAGTTTTTTTTTAGAATGATCAAAAATATGAGAAATGCTCAATTTTCAATGTTACCTGCAAGTAGTATCCTTCCTATAAGTTCATTTCGTCCAATGTTGTCAAAATCCATGACCATTATATCCAATGAACACTCCCTAATTTTTTCCCATGGTACACTAAAGCTAAAGGCTTCGTTGAAAATGGGATTTAGAGTGCATTTGAATATTGGTGTTTTCCTCTTATCCACACGCTTCTCCCCAAATTGCAGCCATACTTTCACATAGGGATCTTCAAAGATGAATATAAATTTTAGATTTTTCATTAAAGAAAAAAAAATTTCAATCAAAATTAAAGGAAATGAAAAGTCGAAGGCTTTCCATTTGAGATTTTTCTTAATGTTTTTTTTTTCAGAGATTTTTATCTCTTTCTTCAAGTAAAATTTTCATTTGCTACGACCATTAGAAAGAGCCTTCATCCCGTAGTAGAAGAAAAAAAAACAAATTAGAATCATTGTACTTACCGGACTTCCCATTGATATCTTTTGCCTTCAAATTGCGTGCTTTGATGAGCGAAAGTGTTAAAATAGAATTTGATGGTTGGTAGCAAAGCGATGCAAGAAGCTCGCCGCATTTGTCCTTAGCTGGTGGTTTGAGTGCCTTCCAGAAAGCGGGCTTTCCCGTAAAATCAACTTGGCAGAGTGGCATGAAAACCTCCCCAATTGAATCATCACGAGAGAACCTATCATAATCGAATACATGTAGATGAAGTACCTGGAATAAAAAATATATAATTATTTTATTAACTTTAAAATAATATTTAAAAAAAAAGTTAAATTTAAATTACTCTGGATTGAAGCTTCTGAATTGGGAAACCTTCAAAGTAGAAGGTCTCATTCCAGCGTGGATTGAGGGTACGTCGCTTAATTTTGGTCTCCAATCGATGCTTCTTGTCTGGAAGAAGAGTTACGCGCACATATGGATCAGATGTACCACTTAAATCCTTTGCTGGAAGCTCTTTTCCCTATTGAAAAAAAAAATTAATTTAATTTTTAAGAAAGAAAATAAAATGTTATAGAATTTTATTTTATTCTTTGATCTCACTTGAATAATCTTGAGAATGAGCGTCGAATTTTGGAAGTCGTACTCAAGTGAAAAGTGTATTTGTCCTACATTTTCAATAGGGTCCGTATTGTCAATGTACATATCTATCATTGAAATGCTGCGATTGTCACCCGCTTGATTGCTTACAGTAGCCACATTGCCACCTTCTGCAGTTCCTCCAGGTGTCTTTGGGTTACTAGACCTATAAAAATTAAATTTAGGGATAGAGAAAGAGCCTTTTTGTTTTCTAATAAATAAAATTCTCTATGATCCTACCCAATCAAGGGTGATTTAATATTAAGAAACCCATTGAGCTTTCGATTAATGTTGTTTGTTGGCAAGGGCGATAAATTTTGCTGAGGTGGTGGTGTTTCTTGAACTAGATCCGTAGTTGCTGCTACCGGTTGTTGCAGGCTTTAAGCATGTAAGAATTGAAAGAAGACTATTAAAATAATTTATCTACGAATAAATCGTTAAACGTTAGATAAACAATGTCAAAAACATAAAAAAAAAACTTGTCAAAATTTGCTAATTTGAATGAAAACAGTCGTTTAAACTAGATTTCAGGCTAGGTCTCTGACGAATTTAACAAAAGAAGATAAAACAAACCCATACCGTACGACTTCGCTGGCATTCTCTTCATCATCGTTTGGTTCTATGAATTGAAGTTGTGATCTTTTGTGTCGCCACCAGAGATATCCGCCAGCGAAAAGCAGAAGAACCGTAACAATGGCACCAAGTGTGGCCAAACATCCTATTACCAAGACGCTCACCATTCCTCACCTTTTAATCGTCTCACACACTTTCACATAGTTTTGCAAGTTTATGTTGCAACACCTACAACATTTATCAAAAATAAAGGATATTTTTTTCTTTCTTTCATATTGAGATGAAAAAATAAATCTTTACCTGTAACACGGAGCTTTTGGTACTCTCATAGCATTTAGCCACTTTCTTCATTATTAAGTGGTTGAAATTCTATCAAATTATTATCAAATATGTACCGACAGAAGATTTTAAGTACAATAATGGGCATCATTTAGATTTAACAAAAAAACACGCCACTGCTGAAGCTTAACTTTTTATCTGAAATTAAATGAAAAATACTATTTTAATTTGAAATTGATCAATTCAAAAAAAAAATTCCTAAAAGTTTATAAGAATTAAAATAATAGAATATTAGCAATAGAAGAATATAAACCTGATATTCCACAATGAAAATCAAATAGAGTAGTATACTCTCTATAACAATCCTGTGCCTTAGACGCACCCAGATGATTTTTGATGCGATCTAAACAATGCAAATATTGATCCCATCTTTTGCTAAACAACACAAACTTATCCACAATTCAATTTGAAGTTTGTGGTAGATTGCCGCCTATAATATTAAGATATAATTAGGATGTTATTAGGTAGTCATCATAGGAGAGTCTGTAGTAAAAAATAATCTCACAAGAATAGAGATCTTATGTATAAAGGGGTGGTTTACTTACTTTCATTGATAAGCTCATATTTTAACAATTTCGCTGTGTGAACATCGAGGTTTTGTATAATATTGCAATTATCTGAAATTGATAGAATTGTTCTAATTGACTAAAACAATGCAAAACCAATACTTTATTAAACTTTTTTTTTTTCAATTAATCCATATCGTGTGAAAATAAAAGTTAACAAAAGACCTTTTCTTTTACTTATATTTTCTAAACCTATACATTTTAGACTTTAGATAAAGATCAGGATCCTGATAGCTGTGTGAGATTATCCTATAATTTCTTTCTTAGGCTTATAGTGTGATTTTGTCTTTGAAATAGAAAAATCTGTTAAAAATTCTAACACCTAATATTATAATTAATGAAATGATTAACTTATTAAATACCAAATAATGCTTCACTAATTGAATAAGGTTTAAAAGCTAAATCCGTTATGGATTATAAGAAAAAATCTAATTGATTGATTCGTTTTTTCTATTAAAAAAAATCTTTTCAAACCCAAAATAATAATATTCTACATCATAAAGATTCTATTATACATAAAGCTGCAATTGAAATCTAAATGTTAGTTTTATTTTTATAAACAATACCTACCTACTAAAAAAAATGTGATAAACGTAGTAAAATCAATCAAGCCTATATGTTAGGTAGGTACACCTATTAAATACTAAAATCGATCCTGAAGAGTTCAATTTATAAAGCCAAAATAAAACTATTAATTAAAAAAATGTTTGAGGAAATGATTGAATTGAGAGTCTTTTAGCAACGAATAAATAAATAGAGATTTCTATACATATACAATGTATTATGTAGTAGTACAGGATACAGGATATTACATTAATGTTTAACAATTATATTAGTCACGATAAGAGGTGTTTTATTATTATTTTTTTAAATAGAACAAGCAATAAACAGTATTACCTAAGCAATCAGAAGTTCAAATCACGAATGAAATAAGCATAATAATTATTACAACAAAAAAGCCAATTGCTTCCTTAATTACATATTATGTATGTAATGTAATATATATAATAAATTTGTGCTCCTTTTTTTAAGGTATCGATATAACTCTTGACATTTCTCAAAGATTCGTTGATATTCTTCCTTTTTTTTGTTAAACAACAAACACACACAAAATTTAAATAGTTTTATATACTTTTCAAATCACATTAAATTCTATCATTTGATGAACCAACTTTTTAAATTTTTTTTTTTGTGTTTTTCATCTTCATCTAAATGCTCACAAAAGCAATTGATTTTGTACTCTCTCTCTATAATATAATATCCATCAATTGCGCACTATCACATATGGCAAAAAGGTGCACTTTTGGTTTTGATAACACTGTGTTCCGCCACACCTGTAACACCGAGAGGAAACCAACGAAATTAGAGAAAGAACCAACAATTTTTTTTTATTACAATTTGATAAAATCGAGGATGAAAAATACTGCTTTTATTTGCTAACAATTTTTTTTTGTTGTAACGTTCAAACTCTCACTTCACACACAAAAATAGCTTTGTAACAATCCAAGGGTAGGAAAAAATGAGGCTCTCTCTCCTTCAAGTACCCTCCCTTTCACAACTTATGCACCTTATATCACCGTATGCTTCAGTTAGCATGATGTCTCAATTCTTTGCTGCTTTTTTTCCCTTCAACAAAACATAATGATTTGAATTGTTATCCGAGCTTGTCCACTAAATTCAAAAGCATTATTCGGCACACAAATTGTTCTTTTAAATTTTATATTTTTATTTATGGCAGTGTTTTCACAAATTACTTTTTTTCTCTTTTTTTTTGCTTTGTAGTCCTCCAAGGAGAAAATCACTCTGAATTTTTGATGCGCACTCCATTATCACGGATAACAGATACCTACATACTGTACATTGCTATGTATGTAAGGTATGAGAGGGTGGAAAAAAATGGGTGGTGTGGTGTAGTTGAACGCATGCGCAGCGACATCTGTCGGGGCGAAACGATTTTTTGTGTATGAACTATATAATAACCCTCCAACAACATACTGTATGTATACCTACCTTATAATCAAAGAATAGAAATTTTTCATACCTGACGAAGGTGACAAAGCACATCTCCGAAATGTCACGAAAAAGAAATAAAAAAACCAACAAAATATTTTTTATACATAATATATTTATTTTATACACATTGTAGTGTTTTTCTCATGTATACTTTTTGTAGTAACTTCATCTTAATTTTTTTTTGCTTTTGCATTCTTTCGTGCTTTTCATTTATTCATCATCAGTTTTTTTTCTTCATTTTTATTTAAATCTTTTTAAGTAAACCTCTGTCTTTTCCCCAGATATACTTCAATCCTATGATTTTTATTTTCATTTTACACACGTAACATTATTTAAGTATTTAATTCACTTTTTTTCTTCTTCATCTTTTAATATTAATATTATTTATTATTGTTATTTTATTATTTATGTTTACATTTTATATCTTATGGCCTAATCACTTACAATTGTAAATTTCTCCTTTCAGTTCTATAGCAACTAACTTAAATTATACTTTTTTTTAGTGATTATTTATTCCTTTCTTACGTGGTAATTTCATTTCTACGTGTTTTTCTTCTTTTTTTCTCACCTTATATTCATTTATAGTTTTTTTTTCTCATTCGAAAGTGTGTGTTTTTTATCATCATCATCATCATTATTCATAATGCACATGTCTCATTATTAAAATTTATTTACAATTTATGCCCCACATTACATTCTTCATCTTTTTTTCTTTACTTTATTATAGTTGTTGAATTTGGAATTCATAGAATTCGAAAATATAAATATGTATGTAAATAAAAGAAGAAATTAAAAAGATAAACATTTATTAAGATTTTACTATAGTTTCGTCATGTTTTAGTTTTTTGTTGTTGTTTCATTAGCAGAAAAAAATATTTTTAATTGCATTTTTTTTAATACATATGGCAGTTCTTGAAATTATTTTTATTTTATAATAGTAAAATTCGAGTTTTTATGAGTTAAAGAATCAATTAAATTACGAAAAAATTCGAGAGAATACAATATTTTATGATTGGGGGTCAGCATGTGACTCAATAAATGCGAAAGGGTTAATACACTAAAGCTTCAAGCACTTGAAGTTAAATAACATATATTTTACATGAGAATGAATAAGAGAGAACAATAAAGTTTCTCTCTCTCTCTCTCTCTAACTCACCAAAACGTTAGAAAATTTCAAATGAAAGGAACTTAAGTGTCCTTAAACCCTTTAGAAGCTATCAAATTACCAAATTTCATTTGCTTAGAATGTTGATCTTCAAGCTCTTTTAGCTCTTTCTATGGCTATTTGTTATGAGAAAAAATAAATGTTAAATAAAAAATGAGAATTATGCTTTCTTCTAAAATTATATGCTGCCTTTACGCTGATGAATACTAAAATTGTTTAAGATTACTTTATCAGACATATAATTTTTTTACGAACAAAAAAGAATAAGAATTTAAAGCTTTTTCAGCGTAGAGAGCTTAAGTACAGAAAAAAGTCTGCGTGTGTGTGTAGTAGTGGGTAGTAGTTATTTCTTCTTAATACACAAAAGGAATTATTTATCTACTATTTTAGTTTGTTCGTGGGGCATGTTTTTCTTTTTTTAATTTAAAGAAATGGACGATTGTTTTCTCATTCGCATTTAAATATTTTTTTTTATCGTTCTCTAAATCCACTATAAATCCTCCATCAATAAATTTATTCACTATAATTGTCATTTATTCAACACACGAAAAAATAATATTATATATTGTTTGTTCATTTATTAAAAAAAAAAAAAAAAGAAACAAGACAATGAGGAGGAGGTGTGTGTTTTATCTAAAAACTAGGACTTTCGGGGTGATTTGAAATCTTTCTTTATTAATTAATTAATTTATTAAACGAGAAAATGCAGTGAGACAGTCAGCACACAAATGTAAGGTATATTTATTGTAAAAGATTTTATAATCTGTCTACGGTTACCACCAATAAGGTGTGAAACCTTAAAACAGAATTACATTATGTATATAAATAAATCAGCCAGTCTATTGTAAAACTTTGAATAAGAACACGACTCTCATTCTAAGTTTTTTTTTTATTCTTTTGAACTACATTATTTATTATTTCACACAGATAATAATTAAATGGGGAAAGACCATTGATTGGGGGACCTTTCTTTGTAATAATTATATAGAATAGAATACTTGTTGCAAATTTTATTTTATTTTTTGACTTGTTGCTTTATTAAGAATGTAAAAAAAAGTAAATAGGTAGGTAGAAATATATAATATAAATAATTGAGAACTCCCTGCATTTCCACGTTGGATTATGTTGGTGTTTTTTTTTCTTTTAATGCATTTTATGCAATGGAGGCTCTATTTAACATTAAAGTTAGTTTTTTTCATTATGTCTCTTCAGTGTTTGTATATAAAACACAAATTTCTGAGATTCTTTATGAGATTTCTCATTTTCTTTTTTTTTTATTTTGGGGAAATTGTGTTTCATTTTCTTTTAAATGCTGCCATTCAGCCTTTTAAATGTGAATATTTAAAAAATACATATGTATATAAAAAAAAAAAATAAAATAAAAAAGGAGGGGGGTGGTTACAATGATAAATATTTTGATAAGAATGAATAAACAAAAAAAATTCCTTCTTACAATTAGTCGGTACCTATTTAAATTAGCTTCTATGCATGATTTGAATGGTCAATTTTTTTTTGTTTCTCGACAAATCATGCGTGTGTGTGTCATGTTTTTTTTTACTTGTGTGATCAATGGGCACTCGACAATGATGACATAATAATTATGACTTCAGCCTATGCTCACCGATCCAATACGTGTGCACGTAGGTGCGCCAACATCCATAGGGTAATACTTAAGATACAACTAAGACTAGTGTTGGGATAATTCCAATTTATGCCTCGAGCACCACTGCTGTAGGTCAGTTCTTCGTTTTTCACCACCTCGTTGGGGTGTTTGTCGTATTCATCTACAATAAAAAATTAAATTTAAGGAGGAAGAAAAAGAAAAAAAGTACGTTAGATGCATTTAAAAAACATACAGGGTTGCCAGGAAGTTAGGTTATAATTTTTTTTTTTTAAAAAACATCTAACAACTTTTGATTGGAATGATATATTTGAACATTTCTTCTGCCAATAGATGCGAAAACTCAAAAAGTTTTATTTGCTTTCAATTTCAAGTCGATATCCTAAAAATTGTACACGCTAGAGCACAAAACATAATCAGATCGTTCATGTTGAAAAGATATCTAAAACACTTGAGAGCATTGTATGAAAAAAAACAACTAATAAGCGCGTAGTAGGCGTGTGCAAAAAAAGACAGTTGATTTGAAAAGGATTAGTGACGTAGATGACGCACAATTAAATTGTTAAAAAAAAAGGATATAATTCGTAAGTAAATTTAGAGTTTATTCGAAGGAAACTAAAGACAATGATTTCATAATTAAATTACTGATTGAGGAATAGACAAAAGAAGAGAAATTACGTTGATAAATTGAAGAATAAATTTGAAGTAACAAAAGCTAGAAAAAGAATTATAACAAAGAATCTCAGACAGCGCTGAGAATAGGTAAGTATAGAGATAATTATTTATTTTAGATTTCGAAAAAAAGTCAAAATTTTCTTTGAATCCCCCCTCCCCCCCCCATTTACCACCCACACTAGGAAGGATTGTAAGTCCTACCCCACGATGTTATTGTTATTGTTCTCCTTGCGGAGAAATAATGGGTTGCTTTCGTGATATAACAACGTGTGGGCCATTTTACGGATAGATATGTATCAATCTCCTGATCCAAACAAACTCAAAAAAAAAAAATGAAAATTTAAAAAAATAAATAAATAGAGAAAACATTCAACATACTTGTTTTTTTAGTTGGCTTATGGGACGGCGCATGATTGCTGTTGACATTCACAGGACTGTTAATAGTTGGTCGAGGCGATGTAATAGCTATTGATGCATTTCGATGAATCTCATCATGACTACTGCCTCGCCATGTAGGCCAACTCATTGTTGATTGTACCACATTGCTTGCATTTGAATTAATACTTGGCAAGAGGGGTGGTAGATCCCGTGGTGTATCGATGTTGGTATTAATAGCCACGCCAGAACCATCAACTGTTACATATGGGATTGTTGAATTTCTCTCACCAAATGCAACGCTAACATTCTTTGCAATTTCCCGCGATGGTGAAACCTTCTTTTCGCTACAGCAAACTTTGAAGACCACCTTCATATTATTTGTTGAACAACGACCCCCAATTCTACGATGTAAATCATCTTTTGAGGATGTTGCTACAGGCAAAGAAAAAAAAACAATTTTTTTTTAAATTTAAATTTAATAATAAAATTATGAAATTACTGTAAAGAAGTTAAACTAATATGTGTGTACTCACAGATGAAATAGTAATCATTCCCAGGAAGGAATTCCAATCCACCTGGTTGTGGTGTAAAAGGTCTAAAAGTAATGGTGAAGAACATTAGCTTTTGCGGCTTATCGCATACAGCTATGATTCTTGGATTTGCATTTGTAATCCGGCATGTCTCGTACTCAGCCTTTGAAACATTATAGATTATGTACTTTTCGGTTTCATTATCAAATGTCCCCGGTTCATATACTGGACATATAATATGAACTTGGTCGTATTCAAACGCCAGATTACCCTTGTTTACATCAATTATGTGATCTGTATTATCTATTCGGAATCTACAAAGAGAAAAAATATTGTTTTTGTTTTTAAAATAGTTTTTTACCATTTTTTTAAAGTATTATTTTATAACCCTTTCACGTTCACATGAATCATAAATTGTTTCTTGGCTAAAATGTCTTCTAAAAAAAATTAATATTCTAACTTGAAAGAATAATTAAAACAAGAATTAATTATTTTTTCTCCGGTCAGCGTTGGAAATAAAATCTCAGTTTAGAATTAAACGCGCAATCCTGCCAGAGCTTTCGGCACAAGACAGTATCTTCCTCAGTGGATCATATGCAACAAACAATTGCTTTGCAATTCATTGTACAAAGAAGACCCACTATTAGGGTCGAAAGCTTTGGCTTAAATTACTGTTTTTCCTTGGGTGAGCGGAAATTTCATCTGACGAACACTGGAAGCCTTTAACAACAAATTGTCAAATAGTTTTTTGCAGAAGGCATTCTAACGTGGAGTTATAAATTAATTACATTCTAACGTGGAGTTATAAATTAATAATTAATTTATTTGTAATTTATTATTAATTATATTATTAAAATTAATTAAAACAATTTAGACGATTCAATCAATGTGAAAGGATTAAAAGGAAAAGAAAGAAAGAAAGAAAGTCTTACATGCTGTTCGTTGTGTTCCAGTGCATATAAAATGTTTTGGCACAATTGGAAACTGTGAAGAGCAGAAGAGTTTCAAGGCAGATGAGAAATATGATACTGATGCACGATGGTGATCTGTGACGTCCACAGATAACAAGGAGACTCATCCTGCCGCTACCCACTGCACGTTCTCGTCTCTTTGGGGATCGTCCACTACGGCGCCGTGAAGTACAGTCACCTCTTGCCACTGTAACCATGTTACAATGTTCCTCAATGGCTAGTTTTGCCTTTTTTTATCTCTGCTTTCTTTCTGTTGTTGTTGTATTTTTTTTTCCTTTCAATTGGAGTCTCCCCTATTCTCCTTGGAATGTAGGTTCGACTCCGGAGAAGAAAAAAAGGAAGGAGACACACAATAGGATGCAAACAGAGCCCTGATGCCTTATTTTCTCCTACAAATGCAATTGCAACATACTCGCAAAAAATACATTTTTGCGAAGACCCTCCATGGGGGTGATCCACTTTTTGTTTAAAAAAAAAAAAGAAACTAATATGTAGTCAATTTTCTTCACGTTCAATCAATTCCCATTTCCCATTGATGAACCCCACTAATATAATCTGCACTGTTTTCCACACGTAAGACACACTTTAGGTTTTTTTTTCTTTCTTCTTTGTTATTTAAGGAGATTTATACTTGAGAATCCGGAACTATTAAATTGTTACTCTTAAGATTAAAAAAAAATTATTATTATTATATGTAGGTATGAAGATTCCACCGAATACTATACATATATTATTGCATTCACTGCTGGGGCAACCCTTGTTCATTCACTTCTTGCAAGTCAAATTGGAATTTTCTTCACACCCCCCAACTTGAGGTGTATGATGCACTTCTATTCCATTTCAGTGCAACACAAAGTACCCCAGAGTTTTGTATCTTTAACTTTTCTTTTCTTTAACACAAAATTAGGGTGGAGGTGCAACTCTAGAAAAAATTTTTTTTACCTCCTTCTACCACATACAATTAATGCATTTTTATGGGGCAAAGAGTCACTTTGGTAGTGTCTAATGGGCAACAAAATGCACTGCAGTAATTCACGTAGCACGTACTGCACTTCCTAATTAGTCCAAATGCCCGAATTCGTTGAAAAAGTCGAATTTTGTCGCGTGAACACTTTGCCACAAGACTTTTGATCAATGTCGGCCATTACAGAGCAACACTCACACAACTATGGATGACAAAAGAATTTCAATTTTGTCGCCATTTTACTTTTATGCTCAACATTGCTGACATCCAACATGACAGCATAATGATTGTGGTAAATAAGAAAATATTCTATGGTGAGTAAGGTGGAATCGCGTATACCTACATATTTCATATGTGACGTATTCATGTTGCTTTGAGCATATTTGGATCCACCATACTTGAAAAAACAGCATAGCGTCCTAACAAAAAAATGAATTTTTCATAATGGCGGACAATATGGTGGATTAAACGATTTTCGGGATAGAAATGTGCCCTACAACACGCTTTCACTTCTTTTATTTGCAAATTGTGTTATTTTTTTCTAGTTGAAGTTCATTTCGTTGAAGAAGCACGCAGCATAAATTGTTTTTTTTTTATTTATGCCTATTCTCTTTATCAATTTAATCCTTTAACGTCCAACGTGAAACATAAAAACATTGAAACATGCGCTCTTTTATCGCGATTTTTATTCTATAAATTTTTTTAGACGACTTTTTTCACTTAGAACGTCTTCTTTGACCCCTTATGCGTGAATTTGATGCATTTGTAAAATAGAAAAACAATTACTTTCATAAGTAATTGAAAAAATGAAATGTTTCACGTTTGGGTCAGCGTATGACCCAATAAACCTTAAAGGGTTAAAAAAATCGAATGGAAATGGGAACTTTCCTCAGGTCTTAAGACTTTTATTTCTCTCTGGAGTAGTAATCCCTAAGATCCTCTGAAAAAAAATCTCATTGAGAAAGAAAAGAAAAAGAGTAAAAGACATGAAAAATTGACGCAATGTTCATTTAATTGTTAATTATTTTTCTTTATGTATAATTGTAAAGTAATGTCAATTTTATTTGAGATTCTCACCTAAAACTTATGCTAGCTTTTTTTTTACTTTATTTAAATGTCTATAAATAGTTGTCTGTGTGTGTGTGTGAGGTGCAGATGTATGATAGGGGAGGGAGCGCTACGTGAGAGACAACGTTGAAGGACTGGGAATGTGGCGCCGGTACTATGACTGGAGGAGCCTTTTATCCCTCACCACACCCTGCTGCTCGAGTTCATCGAGTGCCCTGAAACGCACAAATCCCGCCTCCGCCACTAGCATTGACCCACTATTGACACTATCATCGCTACTATTTGCGCTTGTCGACTTATCCTGTGCCACCTGTACCTCCTGCGGACGCTGTAAGTACCTTCCCGCATATCGGGGCCGTTGTTGCTGAATTGTTTGCACACCCGCCAAACGCCCGGGGGCCTCACATCGTCTCCCCTGATTCACATGGTAGTGCCCAATATTACCCAATGTCCCACTTTTACGCACACCCGCCGCCAAGGAATCCTCAGGGGCGCGTCGATCGAATGAATTGTACGGGTTAAAGTGCCTCCGTTCCGTTGCCCCCTTGAGTGCCTTGAGATTCTTCGAAGCACGAAATTCATTGCGTGACGATGGACGCTCAAATGTGGGTCGTTCTAAATTCTGAAAATCATACTGCATCGGTTCTGAGTAGCAAACATCAAACATTTCCTCCTTCCGTCCACCACCTACACCACCCCCCACACTGGCGCTGCCAGTCAATTCAAAATTGGGATTCTCATAGTGATCTGCTGGGTCAGCTGAATGTACACTCTCAGTCTCCTTCCCTTGAGCACTACCACAGTGTAGATCATCCGGGGCCGCCGTTGCTTTTGCCTCGATGGGATTCACTGTGAAATTATCATCGTAAATTGGCTTCCCTGTGCGTAGGGTGTACGTGTGGAGATTCGTATTGGCATTACAAACAGCTGGGTAATCTGTCTCAAAGTGCTCCTGACTTGAACTCGATGTACATGGGAAGAGTGCAAAGCCCGATATGTGCTGCTCAACAGCTTTCTCACGTTGCACCTTTGCTTGTCCCGTCTTGAGGCATCCCACCCACGAAATTAGCGATACAATGGCAATCTCAATGAGGCGCAGGGAGAATTGATAGCCCCACTGTAGCCAATCCAAATCCTGTGTTGCCGAAATACTCACTGCACCGTAAACCTAAGAGTGAAAAAAAAACAATGAAGCACTGCAATCATGTTCTCTCACATTGACTTTTGAATTTTGAATTTTTTGTCCCATTCTTTACAAATGTTTTTTTTTTATTAACAAAACGCCTAATTAAAAAAAAGAAAATAATTAAATTATGTACAAACCTGTAGAGCTGCCATGAGAACAAATAGTAGTGCAGTGGCAATTGTAATGTGAATGGCATAAGAGAGATTCTGATAGCCATGAATATAATTCTGACTTTTACTTCGTAGCACCCGCTTCAGCACCCGATAGATATAGAGGTAGAATGTGCCAAGGCTTAAGCACACAAAGATGAAAATTATCTGGCAAATTAGTGAAAGAACACGTGGTGGTGGTCTATCATAGGCCACCTTTGCCCGCACCCCATAACTCTCAACGTAGTGCAATGTAACACAGAGTCCAATGTGTACACCACCACCCACAGCAATTGTCAATGGGCGCAGTAGGGCAGAATACCTGAGAAGAAGAAAAAATTGTGTAAAGTCTTAAACTTTACCATCATCATAATCATTTGTCATCTCACCTATTGGCCTTATGATTGAGACTCCGCAGCAAAAGGAAGAGAATTAAGGTGGCAAAAGTCAATGCAAGCATGAGAGCGGGCAAATTGAGCAGCAATTCAGACACAAAGGCCGTAAAGGATGAATGCATGTTGTACGCATCGTAGCAGAGGTAGAAAATGCGTGCCAGGCAAATCCCAATGAGTATCATGTGGATGGTAATAAAGTACGTTTGGGAAAAGAGATGCGTCAGCTTATCATAGAAGATCATCTTGAAGATGCTATATACAGCTAGAATTGTATATAGGATTGCTGATAAATACACATGAATATTCCACGCAATTGTCCACGTGACAAGAGCTGATTGCCTATCGGCACTGAGGACGGGTGGTACAGATGGGGTGAGTGTTGTTGTTGGGGTTGCATCACTATTCACAAGTTTCTGAATTCTGTGCGTTGAGTATGTATCATCATCTGTCACAAAGGGTGTCGTTGTTTTGGGTTCCTTAATCTTAGGTTGAGATACTGGTTCCTGTTCCCACAAAAATATAAACAAAATCATCTTTTAATTAACCTTAGAATTTAAGATTGAAAAGTTAGGTCCAACTGACTTATCTAAGCTACTTCTGATAAAAATTTTACAAGGTCTATGCTATCCAATTTATATTTAAAAAAAAAAGTGTGTTTTCAGTTTACTCAGAATAGTTTTTGACCTAGTTTTTGCTACTCAAAGTCAGATCTGACTTTGCAGCGCTATATTTGTTAAACGGCATGACCGTTCTTAAAGGTTAATCAGCTTAACCGTTCTTAAAGGTTAAACAGCTTAACCGTTCTTAAAGGTTAAACAACTTAACCGTTTTTGTTTTTCTTCTGTCTTTCTATTAATCTGGGCTTAACTTTTTAGAAAGAAAGAAAAAATATAGCATGGATGGAACAGTATAAAGCGAAAGAACGGTAAGTAAAACTTACGGGCTGTGATTCTTTCTTTGTCAGTGAAATGTGAAATTAACTGAAAATTGAGGATGGGCAAATTTTGAGGAAGGCTTTCTCGCGCACCGAATCACAGCCAACGCGCAGATATTTTGTGAAAAGCCTTAATCGTGGGCGTTGGCTGTGATTCGGTACGCGAGAAAGCCTTCCTCAAAATTTGCCCATCCTCAATTTTCAGTTAATTTCACATTTCACTGACAAAGAAAGAATCACAGCCCGTAAGTTTTACTTACCGTTCTTTCGCTTTATACTGTTCCATCCATGCTATATTTAATTTTTATCTTTACAGTTTATATATATTTATCTTTGCATTTTTATATGTATATATAATGTATATATCTATGCATTTATATATATTTTACTTTACTTTTATATGTGTATATATAAAACGCCCCGCTTCGCGGGGCATTGGTCTTATGCAACTCAAGATATGACATGTAAACTTTAAAACGCTTTATCTCCGGAACGGCTACATAGATTTTCTTCATTTTTGGCATGGTGATAGATACTATAGTCAACTATAACATATCAAAATATGAAGTAATTCTATAAAGCGGTGCTCGAGATATTCTTCGAAAACTCATCGAAAATTTTGTTTTCGATTTAAGCGCCACTTGCGGTCATTTTTTGAACTTGCGATGTTCCGAGCAGTTGTAGGGCTCGTTAATATCTTTCATTTGAGCCCGAGTTGATCAAAATCGGTCAAGCCGTTCTCGAGTTATGGCCGATTTTCGATGAAAAGTTGTGACGGCCATATTGGCTAAACGGCTTGGCCGATTTTCGAAAATGAGGTATCGTTGGAAAGGTCTTGATAGCTCCTACAACATATCAAAATTTCAGATCTCTAGCTAATATAGAACCGGAGATATAGCGAAAACAAAATTTTGAGGTTATTCAAAATGGCGGACGGCGGGGTGGGGGGTGGGATTTGACTTCATAATCGGATGTCTTCCAGTCGATATATGAACTTTGCCGTTGACCGCAAGTCTCTATCTACTACCGTTCTCTTGTAATTTAGCAAAAGGTTCCGGCCGGCCGGACGGACGGCCGGACGGCCGGACGGAAAGATTTTTGGCGCCACCGTTTTTTGGAATGTAGGGACCCTAATTCGTGGTCATCCCAAGTTTGAGCCCGATCTGATGACTTTGCATTTTGGAGTGTACACAGAAGCTGTGCTTCTTTGAAGAAAGAATCACAGCTAAAAGAAGTGCAACACTTACCCTTTGTTCTTGTGCTTCTGTTGAAGTTTCTGGCTCTTCATCACGATTCTTATTGAGATTCATCCCCTGGTAGTGCGTTACAGCTGTAACAGTGGGACTTTTGGGTGCCATTGCCGGTCGCACGGTTACCGTTCGCAGTAAAATATCCGGAATATCCTCCTTACGCCCATTGGAGCCGGAAAGAATGCGCGAAATGCTGGGAAAATGCAAAACTCCCGTACCAACGGCTGGTGCATTCGTTCCCGGGCCAGCTTCGGTGACATTAACAAATCCCGTATCTTGCGTTTTAATTGATGGCGTATTGAGTGCTTTCTTCCGGACAATTTCATACATATGCATCTCCTCCTTGGGTTTTGGCGCACCCACCATTTCATCCTCAGGACGCGCTGGGACAAGATCAGGTGGTCGATAGGGGATCCTTTCGTAGCCAGGAACTAAACTTGGCGGTGGAATGGGGCGCCTGTGAAAGCCACCACTTGCATGAATAACACCCAGATCGCTATTTGTTCCCCTCAGGGTGGGTTTATCGGCAAATGGATTCTGATACTCCGGCGGTAGGGGCGGAGTGAAGAAGGAACGCGAAGGTGGCGCATATGAGGGCATATCTCCGGGGAACATGGGCATCGTTGGGCCCTTGCGCGCGAATTCTAAAAACATTTTAAAATAAATTAAGAGTAATTTTTTTTGGGAAAATGAAGCTTTTTATTTTTGTTGTTGGTAAAAAAAAAACAACTAACCAGTCGAATTGGGTAGCGATTGCAACCTATGACGATCCTGGTTGTGGTGCCGATTAGGATTCGGGTACGTTGGATTACTGTTGCTCTTAAGTATGTCAGCATTTGGGGCTGACGTTGGCAGTGCGTGATCCTTCTCGAGCTCCAGGTCGTATGCACTCTGGTTTATCACTTGGTCACCATCTACGTCATGACCATTGTCTCTCTCTCGCTCACGATATCTATTGCATTATAACATAAAAAATGTTTTAACCTTTTCTTTTGGAAATTAACTAGCATTGTGGGAAATGCAAGGAGAGGAAGAAGAGTTAAATTGTAACTGTGGGGTAGATTCTGAGACAAATCTTTTCTTTTCTTTTCTTACAATTCGTTAGTTGTAAGAATTTTGGTATTCTGAGAAAAATCTTATAAGATTTTGACAGTTTATTTCTTTCTTTAAATGGAATTTTCAAGGAAGTTTAATTTTTCAGGGCTCTTTAAAGTTATTTCTGACTGTTAAATTCTTTGTTTTTTTCTTTTGTAGAGCGACAACAAAACGATTTAAAAACTCCATCCAAAAAGATTTTTATCAGAATCTACCCCTGTGCATTAATTTATATTCGTTATAGAGGCAATGTTCTTTAGATAAAGAAAAATTGTAAATAAAATCTATTCTAGCTATATTAAAATAAAACTCGAACAATAATTTTTTAAAGCTTTATTGAAAGTATTACAAATGCAATTTCCAAGCAGATTTAGAAAATTCCTTTCTATTTCAAATCCGAAAAAAAACTCGAAGCATATTAGGATAAATTTTATAAGAAGAAAAATATATGAAGCAAAAAAATATTTTAAAAATGTTTATTAAAAATAATATGAAAGAAAGCCAAAAGGTCAGTGTTAACGCACTTTACGCACAAAATTTGACAAGCACCCGTCACAAAATAAATTACACACAACAACTCAAAGAAGAAGAAGAAGACGAAACAAAAACAAAAACATGCCATCACTGTCAGATTCACTTCCGGAAAAAACCACAAAGAAGACAAACGTGCCAACACAAAAACAAAGTGAAAATTCCAAGTTTTCCTCCAATCCAGTGAATTTAGAAGGACGAAGAAGTTCAAAAATTTTATTGTCCTTCAACCCGGACACAACATACACATCCACACAATCATTACAGGTGACAACACAGCGCACACAACAGTCACACAACATAGATTCAACATACACTCCACACACTTATTACAGGTGACAACACAGCGCACACAACAGTCACACAACATAGATTCAACATACACTCCACACACTCATTACAGGTGAGTGGACATTACACATTTACCTTAACATTTTATTGTCCTTCAACCCGGACACAACATACACATCCACACAATCATTACAGGTGACAACACAGCGCACACAACAGTCACACAACATAGATTCAACATACACTCCACACACTTATTACAGGTGACAACACAGCGCACACAACAGTCACACAACATAGATTCAACATACACTCCACACACTCATTACAGGTGAGTGGACATTACACATTTACCTTAACATTTTATGGTCCTCCGAGACCTTGGTCAACCAATTTGAGTTGACTCGGAAGCAGCGCTAAACGATTACAGTCCTCGTTTAGAAATTGCTCTGCCAAATATTTATAATATCCCCCGAGCTCCCAGTTTTTTGCAAAGTAAGGGCATAATTCATTCGACATGCCTTTGGCGGAAAAGAGGATCACCCTTAAAGGGCACCTCACAAGAATCGAAGCATACGTGGAAAGAGTCACTACTGAGCACCAAGCAGTCACAGAGGTGGATGTACAGGGGAATCTTACCAAGCTTAAAGACATTGAAGTACAGTTACAGGTGGTGCATGAGTCATTAATTGCAAGTAAGACAGCTAAGGAAAATGAGGCAGAAGAGCACGCTCTTTTGCAGGCTAGAATCGAGCGACTTACATATCAGCTGTTGCAATTATTGAGCCAATGCGAAGACTCGGAGGAAGATGAAGCTAAACAGGAGGGTGGAGGGTCCACCGGTGACTAGCCATGAACCACAACAAGGGCCCTCAGCATTTCATTCTATTCCTGAATCCCTTACGAATAAACCCCTCTTTTCCACTTCGGACAATGTTCCCCGGGAGCCCCATGCGGGACCCTCCCGACTACATACCCCAATACCTCAAACCATGCAACCGAACCTTATTTCGCTGGGAGAAGTTCTCAATCGTCTCGTTGAGTTTCAAGCGGGAGCGGAAATGAGGAACACAAGACTCCTGGACAAAATTGGAGAGGCACTTCTTAGTGGAACTCAAAATCATAACCACGCACTCCCAAGACTACCAACCCTTTCCCTTCCTGAGTTTTCTGGTGAATATACTGCATGGCAGCATTTCAAGGACATGTTCATCACCATGGTAGACAGAGACAGTAGACTAAGTCACGTCCAAAAAATGCAATACCTTATGATGTCGGTGAAGGGAACTGCCAAGCGACTGATTGAGGATTTGGCGGTGTCAGCAGACAATTATGCCGTTGCTTGGAACGTGCTTTTGTCACACTATGAAGACCAGGCTGCTGTTGTCCACCACCATGTCCAGAAGTTCTGCAAGATGGCAACGGTTACCAATCCAACCCCGGCAAGCTTCATGGAACTTTATACCACAGCAAATTCAGTGCTGAACTCACTGGATGCCATGAGCGTGTCTAGCAGAGATCCATGGGTCATCTATTTGTTGCTTAACAAACTTGATCAGGAGACGAAAGTCTTATGGTCTCGCGAGTTAACCAGCAACTCCCCTACCATTCCAGAATTCATGCAATTCTTAAAAAACCGCATGAAATCCATTGAACGATGTCACCCAATAGTGTCCAAGGGAACCTCAGCTCCAACTAGACCGAGTTCAACAGTACCATTTGGCACCAGGGGGTCCAACAGCACAGTCATGGCATCTACATCTGCCAATTCCACCGCTCGATGTCATGCATGCAACCAAACAGACCACAAGATTTTTAGATGTCCCATATTTACAACAATGGCTCCCAACGACCGCCTAGAATTGATTCGCAGCAATAAACTCTGCCGTAAATGTCTCACAGATACTCATCAGACCAAGGAATGTACATTCTTCGCATGCAGGAAGTGTGCAGGACCCCATAGTACTCTTCTTCATGACGCATTTGCGCTCGCTACCCCTCAACCAACATCGAACACCGCAGCCGTAGCCACAGTTGATCAAGTCGCCGAAGATGACGACACACAATCTCAGGGATCCCAAACGCATGAGAATGTGGAGCAATCAGCGGTGCTCGTTGGTTCGTCCACCTCCTCTAAGTCGGCCAGAAGAGTCTTCCTGGAGACGGCTGTAGTCAGAATCCTCGATAAACATGGGAACCTGGTTCAGTGTAGAGCATTACTGGACTCGGGTGCACAGGCAAACCTTTTGTCGCAATCCTTTGCACAAAGACTGAAGCTGCCCTTCTCAGGCTCAGACACGGTGATCGGTAGTGCAGGCGCAGGAACAACCCAATCAAAATATGAACTGAAATGTGTGGTGAAGCCGCGAACCAATCAGGAAGTTAGCTTCACACTGATGTGTCAGATTGTCCCATCCATCCTACAACAGAAGCTTCCTAATTGGGAGGTTAACACCCAAGACATTCCAATCCCAGACGAACTGATCCTGGCCGATCCCGCATGGCATGTGCCTCAGGGGATTGACCTACTAATAGGAAATGAATTCTACAATGATATATTAACCCACAATGTAATCCGTTTGGGCACCGGATTTCCGATCATGAAGGAAACCCAATTTGGATGGGTAATTTCAGGAGCCCATCGGAATAAATTGTCGGCTCAACAAACTGTATGCATGGCTGCCACTGCTTCAGCATCACGGGATGTTCTACATGCAGGTTCTCCAACGGTACCTCGTCAATCCCCCAGTCAAAACCAGCGCCCTCCAGTAAACCCCAGACGTCAATCACAACACCTGAAAGATGGGATTTCTCCACGTCCCCACGGGAAAGTGATCCCAAAGATCAGATCCAAGCCAGACAGTTCATATCACCAAGTTAGTAGGAACCCACCTGCGGAATACAAGACAAGGACGATAGTCAACACCAACTGGAAGTCACATGGCGCTCTCTCGTTCAAGCTGAGAAGCGCAAGGCGCAGAATGTTAGCATTTGGAGACATCAGCATTGTGCGTGGTGACACGAACTATCCAGCAATCAGCAGCGCAAGATGGAACCAGAAAGATGCACAATCTCTGGGGGCTTGTTGGCAGGAAGATAACTCCCCATCATCAGTCATTGGTTGAGGGACTATCGCCCTCAGCATAACCCCCCCCAGCATGTTAACGCACTTTACGCACAAAATTTGACAAGCACCCGTCACAAAATAAATTACACACAACAACTCAAAGAAGAAGAAGAAGACGAAACAAAAACAAAAACATGCCATCACTGTCAGATTCACTTCCGGAAAAAACCACAAAGAAGACAAACGTGCCAACACAAAAACAAAGTGAAAATTCCAAGTTTTCCTCCAATCCAGTGAATTTAGAAGGACGAAGAAGTTCAAAAATTTTATTGTCCTTCAACCCGGACACAACATACACATCCACACAATCATTACAGGTGACAACACAGCGCACACAACAGTCACACAACATAGATTCAACATACACTCCACACACTTATTACAGGTGACAACACAGCGCACACAACAGTCACACAACATAGATTCAACATACACTCCACACACTCATTACAGGTGAGTGGACATTACACATTTACCTTAACAGTCAGATTAGCCACATTCTCCTCTATAATTATATATGAACATTTTTGCAATAAGCCTAAATTATAAGAGAATTTTTTTAAAACATAAATATAGGTACATAATCTCCTTTAAGAATCTTTTTAAGGGATTGAGAAATATGAATTAAAGAATTTATTTTTTAAATAAACATACATAGGTACATAATAAAATTATCAATTTTATAATTTTTCAGAATTTATATTAAAAAAAAATTCAAATCATAGGAAGCATTGTCTTCCATTAGGTCAAACCCTAAACTAATTTATTTTTTTTTAATCTTAGGAGGTAAAATTGTTTCAATTTTTGTCCTTGATGGGGAAAAAAATATTAATGTGAGGAGATGCTGCAGAGTGGGAAGAAGAAGATGAAGAGAAATAGAAAGTGATGAAGATGGACTTGCCTAAATGTAGTAAGAAGTGGACTGGGAACTGTGGTGAGACTCGGTATGGCCACCGAGTCCGGAATACTGCGTTTAGTCGTTGTGGATCCGTAGGCCACCTTGCTGAACACGGCTGCAATGTTCTGCTCGAGGTTCCCAATCGGATCCATGAAAATGCCATCATTTGCTGGCGATGGCACCGTATTTGATGTCTCCACGAGGGCCACACAGCCCCCCATTGTAACCGATAGGATAACAATCACACAAATAACCATCCTATCCCCGAGTCTGTCCCTGGGTTCAGTTGGCATTGTAAAGCACATCACACACCGAGGTGTCCTTTTATTTTCTTCTTGCAGCACAACGACGGGAGCGGGCTTTTTTGGGGCGCTCCGCACGTCACGGCGGCGCTAGGCCGAATTTTCTTCGCTTGCGCTCAAACATGGCACACACCTCGCCACTCCCCCGCACGGCTCAAGTAAACTTAATGTGCCCACAAGCGCCCCCAAAAGTGCGTAAAAATCGTTTTAATTTTTTTTTGTTGGGGCGACTCCTCCCTCACGGAATGCACAGAGGTAGGTAGGTAGCACAGCACACACAGAAAAAAAACTCCCTCTGTGCACTTTTAGGGCCAAGTCAAGTGTTCGTTTGGTGAAACACCCACAAGAATGCCCCAAATCACATTTCACGCACGCCAAATGTACACCACACGACACAAGGGATGCCCACACGCATGTGGATGTGCAGCACGAAGGCAAGGAAAACGAAAATTGTGGCTTTTTTGGTGAGAAAAGTTGGAAAAAATTTCACATCGCCATTTTATCCACTCACACACACACACTCGCACGTTCAAAACACAAAGCATTCGTGATGACGGGTTGTTTGGCATCCCTTACTTTTAATTGACATTGACATAAATTCTTTGTCAAAATGACATTAAAATTATATTGTCAAAATTTTGACGATTCATATTTTTTTTTGTTTTGGATGAGGTCACGTATATAAAAATTGTAAGAAAAATCATAGTTGTTGGTGTTGATTCAATGTAATTTTGGGGAGTAGGCAAGACAAAAAAAATGACGGACCTACAATTTGCTCCACTTCGCGATTTAAATGACTTTGTACTGTCGAGTGCTTCTTTTGGCCTACCCAGTGTTAATGATCTCGAGAAGTGGGGCAATCGTGTGGTGAAAAATCTCCTGTACTACCAAAGCAATTACTTCTGCACTGCTGCACTTGTTTGGGTCCTCTTACTCCTTCTGAATCCTCGAGAATTTTTGCAGGCATTGCTCGTTGGAATAGGTACAGCAGGAGGTACCAAAATTGTTCTTATGCGCCATGGAGACATCTTTGGGGACTTTCGACGCATCGTTGGAATTGTTTGTGTGATAGCATTGCTTATTCTCTATCTTCTCGATCTCATGTTGTTTGTTCTTCTCACCGTTTTGTTGCCATTCTCAGGTAAAATCTGTAAGAAAAAAATATCTAAAATATTAATTTAAAAAAATCAAAAATTACTCTTCCAGTGATCTTCGTACATGCTTCATTAAGGCTGAGAAATACTAAAAGCAAGGCCGTCAACACGTTTCAGGCTACTCAACTCAAGAGAACCCCCATGGGTATCTTTCTTTCTGCCATGAATCTCGTGCCAGAGAATGCGTGGTTCAACTAATAAATTATAAATAGTCATTACATTTAAAAGAAAGAGAAACAAAAATTATTATTGCCCAAAAATAAATTGAATTTGCTTGCGAAAAAAACGTTTTTTTTTTTTTAATCTACATTCAGCCCCTGTACCTTGTGCTCTGTAGGACCGGCAAAAAAAATACAATAAAGAAAGCATAAACAGCATAATACTTTTATTTCCATTTTCCTGTTTTGGCAAAAATATACAAAAATATATATATTATAAAATAAAATTTGAAAAAAAAAAACAAAACCTCCACTATATACAAAAATTAAAACCGCATCAAATAAATTATCTCTTAAAAAGGTCATTGTGTTAAGGGTTGAAAAACCCAACCACCCTGGCCATCAAATTCAAGGATATGCGTATGGAAACGACGAAGGGTTGGCCTGTGTGTAATTGTCATCAGGGTAATTCCCATGCTCTTGGCTAATTCATAGATTGAGCTCTCTACGTCTATGGAAACAGCGCTAGTACATTCATCCAGCAATGCATATTGGGGTCTAAAAGAAAATACATATAACGTAAATTTTTTAAAAATAAAAATAATAATTTAAAATTAAATTAAAAAAGAAAATCTTCCAACCTATGATAAAATAATCTCGCAATAGCCATTCTCTGCTTCTCACCGCCACTTAAGATATCCTTCCAATCTCTCACTTCGTCAAAACTATCTCGTTGTGCGATATGCTCAAGTGAAACCATACTCATGATGTCCCTTAGTGTTTCCTCAGATACCTTCTTCCTTTCCATATCCTGTCGTGTATCCGGATAGATTATCTGATCACGCAGACTCCCAATGGACATATAAGGGCGCTGAGGGATGTAGAACATGCACGGTTTATCTGGCAATGCTGCTGGGATACGTAGTTCTCCGCCGTAGATAGGCCATAGGCCACTTATTATGCGGAATAAGCTGGATTTCCCACACCCATTGGGACCCGTGATCAAGACATGCTGCCCCGGATGGATGGTTAGCGTGAGACTGGGTACAACGATATCACAATTGGGTGTAACAATGGGGACTTTTGCTAGAGAAATTGATGCACCTTCGGGAATAACTTTTCCCGCAATAATTGGCTGACCATCGGGTCCAAAATCCAATGGTAGTGCCGTATTCCGTGACTCAGCCACCTTTGTACGCGCATACTTCCCTTGACTTGTCTCACGGAAAACATGCAGCATATCTGCAACACGATGTGTGTACCCAGCAAGAGCTACAATCTCCTTGTAGGAGCTCATGAGGCGCTCAATAGCGTCCGCACCGGAAATAAGGAGATTTCGTGCCGTTGTGAGATATTGCGTACGATCGCTAATGGCTTGCGTTTCACGGGAACGGCTTGCTGTGAGTATAGGTAGGGATACCATTACCATACCCGTGCCTGACCACACGTACTTCATGAAGAATTGCTCCAACATCACAAACCACAGCCGTTGTCCGAAAATTACATTCATATGACGCGTGAGCCTTTCATACGCTTCCCGTAGTTGTTGCAATTCAACCCTAGAAAATCATCATCAGGCGTTATTAATAGAAAAAAAAAAAGATTAATAAAAATATTACCTGTGTCCACGATAGAAAGCTATTTCTTCAGCATTTGTTATAATACGCGAGTGGATGTGCCGCAAATATCCATATCTGTGTGCCTCCTCAGCCACAAGCTGCCCAAATTTCGGGCTCACAATACGAAGTACGTGTGCTGTGGTTGAGATCACAACAAATGCAAGAAGAGGTCCTGACACGACGGAAGCCTTCATGCGTTGCGACGATCGTGCCATGGCTAAGCCAATGAGTAGGAGATCGAAGCAAGGTTTGGTAAGGTGACTGTAGAGGTGAGCTACAGAACTTGTAAAAGTGGCGATGTCATCAGTTAATCGCTGATCAGCATTCTCGATTCGTGAATCGAGGTTTGAACATCGATAGTAGACCTTAAAAAATACATACATATTTAAAAAAAAAATCTTAAAGTTTTGTATCATTTGTTCATTGTCAGATCTTACCTGATCACTAAAATAGAGTCGATAGGCATAACGTACAAGCCTAGTACGGAAGGCAAGTGCCAATCTATTTTCAAGGTATCTAATCATGCTGTTGACAAATGTAGCTGGTATTGCAATTCCAAGCCATTGGAGGAGCATTAAGGAAAACTTCTTAACATCACGCTGTACAATAAATTTCACCATTCGACCCTCCATGGATGCCACGATAATTGAAAGAAATGTTCGACTGACCAAGCAAACTGTATGAGCGGCTAGGAGGGCAGTTTCACGGCAAATCGGTCGTGGAACCATAATTCGAATGAGTTGAATAAGTTGTACGATAAACTCCCGATTGAGACCTGGTTGGGATGTTGTTTGGCGCGCCAGGAGACGCTCTGCCTCAATAATGGCCTTCTCTTCAGCTGATGGTACATTGTTATTCTCCGGTGGGATGTTCTTAGCAGCTAAACGCCGACGCAATGGTCGTCCTACCACTTTTACTGCATACGCACCAACAGCTAGGCCGACAAGGGCGTAAGAGAGTCTCTGGCGGGATACACCACGCCGTTCAAACTCATCTAAAATCCGCGAGGCAACCGTCGGCATCGTTGCACCATGTCTAAAAGGGTAAAAAAAACAATGGCTTTACTTTTATTTCATTCGTTCATCATGTGCGGTAGTAAAATGAATACGATACGTGGTGGCTTTTACAACAAAGCTTTCTTTTTAATAGTTCTCCTTTTGTGTTAAAGCATCTTTGTTGTCACACTTAGGTATAGTTAACAATATATCTTATTTTTTCTTACTATTGTGACAAACCAATAATGTTTCTTTTTCTTAGTTTAGTTTTTTTTATTTATTTAAACTAATGCCCAGCAAGAAAATTATCTAAAAAGCTTATCTACGTGATGCATAACTTTTATTTATTTTTTTTAATCTATTTATTTCTTTAGAATATACATCAAACTCACAAGCCGTGGAAGATAAAACAAACAAATAAACAAAGAAAATTTATAAAAAAAAAATTATAGGTAAACCGAAGTAATATATTAAAATTTATTTTATAACGAACTTTTAGGTAATGAAATAGAAAATGAAAGTTTCCAAGAAAACTATTTGTTTAAGTTTTTTTTTTAATGACAGCGTAGTGTTGCTTTCGCAAATAATAACCATTTTGATGGGGTACCTATCCAAAGTTTAAGAAAAAAAAATCGCACAGAAACTTTCATTTCAAAATTTTTAAGCGCTTTTAAGCTTATCATTCAATGATCACTCGGCTACACAAACTTAGGCTATTTACATCACTTGAACATTGTCCATGTCTTATCTAATGACTTTGACCGCAGCCCTTGGCTAGATAACACATAAAAAAAAATATAATATGCTCATAAATTGAGGGAATGCCCATGTTGAGGAATTTCCTACAACACATTTTACCACCCATACGTAATTGGGGGGGAAATTCCTAACAAATCACTTACATGTGTCAAGTCAAAGGCATGTGGGGATCGTAGGTCAAGAGAAAAGGGTTTGTACAAAAAGGGATTTCTTCAAGATTGTATCACGCAAAAAAAATCGCATTCACTTCACTTCATACTACAAAACGCGGAGGTCTCGCGCTCTGAGGCCACATCGGGAGATCGCAAGCACTGAACTGGGGAACAAAGAGCGAGCTTCAAGCAAGAGATCTCGCAACTAGTTGAGATAGAGATGTAAAATATTAAAAAATCATGAGTGAGAAAGAGACGTTGTGGGAGGAGAAAACGGGTTGAAACGCGCGGTTTTTTTTAATTGCTCGCAACACACTCCTAATGCTTGAAAATTACATGTAATTTATTGTCATGTAGTCGGTGTAGTCTCAACGTAATTTTTTTTATCGAGGGGGTCAACATAACTCAACATTTACGTACCTACATATTTTTTTTTTATGTGAAGGATGTTTCTTTTTTATGGAGAAAATTTTTATTGTAACAACCACAAAAAATTAATTGTTTTAGTTAAGTAAAAAAAAGCTCACAATTATCATTAAAGTTTTGAGCTTTGTTAACTACATTTTTATATGAGGTCTTATTACCTACAAAATACATACATACATAGATGTATTGTAGAAGACAAAAGCTTTAAGCACGGTCTCTGAGTAACAAGCAAATGTGTTAAATGTGGAGATTAAAGAAAGCTTTATATTATAGAATTTTTTTTTAAATAGATTATTACTTATGTTTATGTTGCTTAGTAGAATCCTCGAGAGTGGAGGAAGCAGAGAGAAATCTCTCTCTTTCTCTCTCAGCTGAAAGTAAAATAAGATTTAAAGACGTCACGACGTTTGCAACACCATCCGCGAGTTTGTTGCTCACATGAGGCAATTCCTGAGAGTTGCTTAAGAGTTTGATTTCACTTTTATTTCCTTCACTTCCAGACCACCATGGAATAAAAGCTTCGACGTTATACAGATGGATTAAAAGCTTAATGAAAATTCTTCAAAATTTTAATTAATTGATTTTTTTTTTCAATCTGTTATGTTCATTTTCCAAACAATAATTTATGAATTATGTTTTGTATAAAAATTAAATTTAATCATGTCAAAATAAGCTCAAAGAAAGCTCAGTCTTTCCCTTTTCCTGCAACAAAGTATTTCAATTAAAGAAATGAGAAAATACTTGCCGTAAGAAATAAAGAATAAATGTTATCTCAATTATTCCCAACAACAAGAAAAGTAATGATGTAACTTAGAATACCAAATTCTTGTTTACTGATTGAGACCCATTATCTTTTTTCTTGTGATTTCCTTTTAAAAGATTTTTTTTTGTTAAAAACATTTTTTTTATTTTACTTTATGCTTCAATAAGTACAAAATTTCGTTGAAAAAAAATACTATGCAATAAAAGAAAAAAATTTACAATATTATAAATATAATAATTATTAAAAAGTTAAGGATTCAGTCGCTCTACTTTTTATGTACCATGGCACGTCCATTGCGTGAATGACTGTGTCCATGTCCATCATCTCCGTGACTGTGCTCGTGACCAGCTGAAATGTAAACAGTTTGATGTGATTTTTTTGTTATTTAATTTGTTGGCGGCGCGCGATAGAGTATCAATTGACACATATTTTAATCGGCACTTATTTTCCTGTTAGTATTTTTTTAATCAAGAATGTGCGCACAACAAGTGATATGATAAAATGTAACAGACAATAATACTTAAAGAAAAAGTACTTACTTAGAAATTGGAGGCCAAACATTAGGGCAAATCCTAAAATTGTTGCGAGGTACCTGATGAAGCCTGATCGATCTTTCGAGAGGATCTCAAAGAAAATCACATAGAGTAGAGTACCAGTGGCTAGACCCTGTAAAATTGCGGCGGGAACTGAAGACGATGATGCATCTCCTGCTGCTGAAACTCCAATTCCAATACCAATCCCAATGGGGCTAACAGCAGCAAATGTTACCACATAAATGGCAGCTAAGTATGTACGGGTTCGTGTCACGACAAGCTCAACGCCAACACAGAATGCAAGCACCAATTTATGTGCTGCAACAGCTCCAAACATATACCACACATTGCTAGCTGAGCTCTCTAAGCCCACAGCTAGGCCTTCGAATAGTTCATGAACGGATAGTGCTAGAACAACAAGAAGACCTCGGAGTGATGATACGATTATGTCTTCTGGTTCTGTGCTTGCCTGTGGCAGGTGGGTGTGCCCATGAAGATGGGTATGGCCTATTGAAAAAAAATAAGGTTTTTTTTTAAATGTTAAAACTGCAACAAGAACTTAATCATTTGTTGTTGTTCTTTTTGCTTCTTACCAGTAGGAATTTGTGCATGGACCGAATCTAAGCCAGTAATTTGTTGCTTTTGTGTAATTGAGTCAGTTGATGAAACAAGATCAGTTGTGGAAATGCTTCCATTGCGAAAAGAACGCCGGGAAGCTCGTTCAAAAGCCGTTTCTGTGGCCACTGCTGTATTTTTAGCACAGCTCTGTCTTTGGCTACGACGCAGGTACATATGAATAATTTCTTCAATGAGACACATGAGAAAGAAACCGAGACACATGAGGAATTCAGCGGCATGAAAGGGAAATTCAGGCAGAAGACCCTGATCTTCCAATGCCTTAATATTGTCCCCAACTTCAGGGAGGAGGTGTAGGAATGTCGTGGCAAGTAGGACACCACCGCCAAAGCAGAGAAGTGCTCCAATTGTTTTTCCCGTTTTTGACTTGCGACCCGTGTCCTGATCTACCCACTTACACCACTTGGCGAGTTTAAAGGGAACCAAACCAAATAGTAGAGATGCCAGAAAGAGGATAACCATAGCTGTGGCTTTTGCCACAATTACCCCATCGACATCATCACCATGTTGGTCATCTCCTTCCCTTACATCCATCCCTCACGTCACTCGTTTGGAGTTCTGGCAATAACAACAACAAAAACTCACGGTTAGTTCCCCAAATTAGGGGTATGTATGCTTTTTAATCCAGACTTGAATATTTTTCCAAACTAGGCCCAATTTTATTTATTTTTTTAAATTAAGACTTTAATTGCCCATACCAAGCTTTAATTATTTAAATCAATTTTGAGATTCTTAATGTTGTTTTAAATATATAACAGTAATCTATATAATACAAAGTTCGTTATTATGTTATGTAATTAATAATACATGTACACAACATTAAAAGAAGGAAATACCAAAGATATGCTTCAACAAATTCAAGGGCGATTTTCCAGATTTTCACAGTATTTCTCATACAAACTGTTTTTTTAGTAGAAATGTTTGGAATTTCGTACAACGTAATTGTAATTTTAGTAAAGAAGATTGTGGATATAGACCTATATTACAGATTAGTAGGAAGTTTAATACTAATTTGTCGAATTATTGAGATTAATTTGAGTACATCATGCTATTTTTTTTATTAAATTTATTTAAACTTTCTAAATCAACTAAATATTAATTTAATTATGTACTTTACAATATCACATGCTTTCCAGCAAATATGAGATGTTGAAGACGTTATTCAAAGTTATATTTTTGGGGCACATTTGTACATATTTGTAGTATGTACGTACATAACGAAAATGTATTATTAAAAAAAAAACAGATCACCGAAGCCGGGAAGAAGTAATACGTAGTAAAAAAAAAAAGATGTATAGGTGACAGTGAAAGCATCGCACAAACTTACTTGTATTTCAAAAATTATAAATACAAAAAAAATGTTAAATTTCGAAGGTGAAGCGAGTGGCGTTGAAGAAACACTGAGCTCAATTCACGTTGACAACGACGTTATACGGTGTCGAGCATAACGCCCATGTACCTTCCGATATCAGCGATGGACCACGATAAAGGTAATTCAACTTGAAATTGTTAACATCTGTTCACGTATGTATTGCGTGGTTTGAACACCTCAATCCAATACAATTTGAAATGTCTCTTTGTCTCACCCATTTCTTTATTATTTTTCTTCACTTTATTGCTTCACATTTTTCGCCTTGCCAACGACAAGCCACTTGATCTCAAGTACGAGAGAGATGGACTAACAATGAATAAAAGGCACCCAACACCAGGTTCTCCAACACCAGGCAAAAATTCCACACTGAATGGCATCATTCATTTGCAACAGAGTGGCACTTTGGTGGATCGCACCAATGTTGTGCTTTTATTATATTACTTTTTTGAATTTTAACTCTTTTAAAGTTTTTCTTACTTTCATTGCATCTTAGTAAACGTTAGAGAGAAAAAAAAAGTATAAAAGGTTTCTTTTTAACCCTTTAATGTCCTCACGAAAATTAATTTGAGCTCTATGAAGTAATTGATTCTTGATCCTTAGAGTTTCTTATAGTTTAGTGTATAAATGTTCAGGGGCTATCGAGACAGTTCCAGCAGCAATTGAATATAAAAAATATAATAGTTTAATTAAAAAATATAATAGTTTAATTTACCATAGAAAAGAAGAAAAATGAGATGAAAACATTTCAATGTTCCCTAATGGGTTAAATCTTATTACATTTGACTTATAATTCTAATCCATATTTTTCTTTAAACCATTTTTCATTTCTTTCAATTGGATTATTAATTTTAACTAGTGCAATATCTTACTAAAAGAAATAAGTCAAATCGGATTACTATTTGTATAAGATATTACTTTAAGAAAGAATTTATCTTAAGAATTTGACAATTTTTTTTTTGCAAGATCTCTTATTATTTAAAATTCCATTAAGTTCTCCGTGGGTCCAGCCCTGGACACCGGGGAACTACAGGTGAGTATAGTATCGTGTCTTCTACGGAATTTCGAAGACAAAAGACACACATGCCCCAACGGAAAGTAAATAACCATTCAAGGTAACCACTTGATTGATCGTTTAGTAGAGTATTTATTATGCCACTCCAGGTAATATTGGAAAATGTGTTCAACGGTCGTTTAGATGCTAAGATGATAGTATTTGTATATATATGGGCATTATCTATGTATACATATTTTGTGCAGAGACATATATTTTCTAAATGGTTGATAACGTTTTCTAAAAGCTCTGGTTAAAGTCTTGGGTATTCGTATGTGATTTCTGATGAGTCTGTACTATATAACAAAAAAAAGCTTTTAGATGATCTATATTGACTTTTAAAGCAATACGAAACGCATCAAGCTTTCAAAATTAGTTTTAACTCGATGATGATTTCGAATCAACACGGAAGAAAAAGGCAAAATTTTTCACCAAATTTAAATTAATTTTGAAATAATCAAACATGCTAAATTAAACTTTAAATCTTTCTAATGCAGCTTTATTACCTTCTGTTCTGTCCTTTAAAAAATAAACAAATATTTTCACAATTAATAAATCACAGAAGAAAATAATTAAAAAGTTTTTTTTCCAACACTATAATGTAATTTAATAAAGTAGAAAATCTTCAAATCCAATGTTGTGACTCTTTGTTTCACTGATTTTTACTGTAGTAATACAATGCACCACCGCAAACGTACTATTTCTCTTTGGAGAAGCACACTTGCTTTTTATATTAGGTACAAAAGATTTAATACGCAGAGAATACTTTAGATCAAAAGTGATAAATATGACTTCATATTTGTAAGAGATACAACAACAAAAAGAAAAGAACTATGTGTGGCTTATGTGGCAAAAATGTTGTGTGTACCTTTTGATCTTTCTTTACTTAGAATTCATCGAGGGATTCCCGCCATGACAAATAAAATTGCAATTTTTGCTCATAGAATCACGTTTTATTATTATATTGTGTTTTTTTCGTATTTTTCTTTACAAATTATATGTAGGGGAGAACGAGGCGAAAAGTCAGTGAAATAAATTTTAAATCATAATTTTTCCCACAAGTTATATTATTCAGAAATATGTGAAATAAAATTATATTGAGAAGTCATATAGATATAGATGTAGATAAAGGCTTAAAGATTATCTAGAAAAGGATCTAGAAAAATTGATTTAATTAACCCCCGCCTCCCCTATATTTCTTTTTTTATTCTTATTATCACTGACATTGCGAATAAATAACACTTTGTCTTACGAAAAAAAATCACCAATCTGATTACACAAAAAAATGATTACACTAATCACAGCTAAAAGAGAAAAAGCAAAAATCACAAAGCTCCCAAAAAAGCTCAAATACAATTATGTAAGTAATTAATTTAATTTAATTTAATTTAATTTAAGTAATTTAAAAATAAAAGAACCTTGCAATCAAAAAATCCCTTGAATTAAAATTTTTATTAGCAGAGATTTTTTTCTCTTCAGTTTTGTAAGTAAATTGGAGAGCTTTCGTATATGTATGACTGTATTTATATGTATCCTAGAAGTGATTTCAATATGAAAAAATCTTTTTTTTTTCTTGACTCTCATTGCAGTTAAAACAAATAATGGTGAGCTCCTTCATAATTGTTTATTTTTTTCTTATTTTACTGCATTAAACTGTGTATATTATTATTTTAAAATCAAAACAAAACATACAAAAGACATAACAATAAAAAAACGTCACTACATACA
Source organism: Lutzomyia longipalpis (assembly GCF_024334085.1). Lineage (NCBI taxonomy): Eukaryota > Metazoa > Arthropoda > Insecta > Diptera > Psychodidae > Lutzomyia > Lutzomyia longipalpis. The sequence goes on from NC_074709.1 coordinate 30,912,383, forward strand.
GGTACCCGGCGATCTATGACGTGATATGTATACATATTAGTGGAGGTGTTGTTGGGTCACCCCACGTGTTGGATGCACGAAAAGCTACTCCAATGGTGGGGGAGCGCCGTAGTTTTCCACAGAGTCTACATGTAGCTCTCGTTAACCCTTATGTTATGTGTGGTGGTCAAAGAGAGACGGCAATGTATGAGCTGACGATCCCCGCCAAGAGCTGAGTATATAAGTAACCCACCAACTAAGTGATCACTTCACACGATATATCACTTTCACTGCGGCCTAAGATCTCGCGCGTGGAGTTTTGCACACCAGAGTTTCGTAACCGTTTTTTCGGTTTGAGGATCAACCATTAAAAAAAAATAAAGGATAAATTTATTTTTCTTTATCAAGAAAAGGGAAAATGAAGGTGTTGTGTGTGATTTCCTGCTTGGTTGCCATTGCCTTTGCGGCTGACACGAAACCCGCTGCTGGTGAAGAAGGAATTAAAATTTACAAACGCCTTATTCCCGCCGATGTTCTCAGAGGTACATACACATACTATATATACATAGTGATTTCTTACTCTTTTTTTTTGCTTTTTCTTCATGAGCTTTCTTAAAAAAAAAATTACACACATACTACATACATATATATGCAAGGTTTCCCTGCAAATGCTGTTCTCCTTGGCTTCACCAAAAGTGCATTCGTGAAACTAGTTTAATAAATAATTTTTCCAATTTGGATCACCTGTCCGACCTATTTGCCAAATCACAAACAACAAAAAAAAACCATGAGTACAGAGAAGAAAAAAAAAGAACACTTTGTATGATGAAGGTGGGAAAATGTGGGTGCAAAGTGTTAATAAATTACCAGAGAGGGAGAGAAAGAGATAGAAGATTAAAGAAAAAAAAAGTCGCTAATTGCCCAAAGCGACTCTTGGAGGTACACAATTGTGGTGGACTTAAAAGCTTGCAAGAACATCGCATTTGAAGGTGAAACGAGCGACTTTTTTGGCCTCTCACACCTGAATATTCATGACTCAGATACATATAGTCTCGTTTCTCAGGATCGGAGTGAAAGTTAGTCGGGCATGGCAACAGTCGCATTGCGTGATTTACATGTCGAAATAACTAATTTTATTATACATAATATACTATATACATATGTATGTAGATATGTAGCATTTTCATCTCCCAACAATTGCTTTTTCACTCACAGTTTCCGCAGCATTTTCGCACCTTTGTTCATCCATTTGATATGCTAATGCGACAATGACACTTTTTTTTGCCAACTCTGGTACCAAAATTGCCATTGAAAAGAATGACCGCCGGCCTTTCAAGGGGGATTTCTTTTTTTCCCGCTTTTATCCATCTTTGTTCTATATAGTATATTTCACAAAATTATGTTTATTTAAAATATGTGTATTGTGAATCACTTTTTTTTGGGAGATTTTTATTTGAATAAGCATTGTATGTACTTGTTAAATTGCGTGGGACATTAACCCAGATTTGTTCGGGATTTTTTTTTCATTTTCACAGCGTGATTTCAAAATCTCTCTTTAAAAAAAATCTAACAGAAAATTCTTAAAATTTCACGTGAAAAGTTCTAAAAGTCATCCTTAATATCAGTGTTCTAGAAAAAAATTCTTTTAATACTCAGCGTTATTGATTAATTGATTTATTAATTTAATTATTCTAATTTAATTTATCTATCAATTCTTTTTACCTAACATTGGGCCTAATTCAGCGACCAAGTAACCCTTGAAATCTTTGAATTTTGTACTGAAATTTCAAGATTTCAAGCGAATTTCAAGGGTTTCTTGGTCGCTGAATAAGGCCCATTGTTATGTTTCCCGCTATATTTTCCTTATTTTGTTTCGTAGATCCTCATTCAAACTGCTTTTAAAAAAAAAAGCTTCAATTTAATCCTTTGTTCCCCTAAAAAAATTATAGGTAATCATATTTTAATCATTAATAATCTACCTCTGATTTTTTTTATCATAAATTTAATCAAATTACTTACTTTAACTATTAATTATCTGAAAATTTACGTAGCGACACTTCGAAATTTTCTCTGCACCATTTTTCTTTAGCCTACTAAGATTTTCCATTAAATATTTTCAAAATCTAACAAAATATAATGCAAAAAGCTTATACTTGATTTCAAACAATAGCAAAATAACTCTTGTAAACATTTCACTGAAGTAAATTAATATTAAGAATAAAATCTTTAATAAAAAACCCCATTTTTATTTAAAAGAATTAAATGCAACCATATTGAACGAAACCCAATATTGTACACAGGTGGGAAAAAAACATTAAGAAAAATTAGGAATTTTTTTTTACTTTTGTTGTGCTACTAGAAGAGTTTTAATAAAATTTACAAACATAAGTGGATATAGCGTGTTGTGTTCCGTCAGAAAGAACAATATTTGAGAGAATATGTGTTGCTTAAGAGACCGAAATCATCGTCATCCGGTCAATTGTTGTAATACTAGCATATAGTCGCGTGAAGGCATGTTGTACAATTCCATTTCTTCATTGAGTAATTGAATGAGATTGAGACAAAAATCTGCGTCACATTGTGCGATGGGATTACAAAAGTAAAAAAAAATAAATAAACACGATAATTAGTCTGTTTATCGAATTTATTTATGGTGAATTTGGGATATTTATTTTTGTTAAGTTAGTATTCTTGGAGATTTTATTTTTCATCAAAAAAATCAAAGAAAAAACTGCTGTAAAAGACATAAAGATTAGTTGTTCAAATGCAACTATAAGTGCTATAGCGCTCGCAAATCCTCTATGCAGAATTAAAATGAAATCAAAAAATCTATTCTATATACCATGAATTCATGTTTTACGTCAAGAAAGTGAAACATATAATACAAATTAAGACCTTGACTTTCGATCAGACACAAAAGAGAAAAGGTGAAGGGTGCTTTTGCGTCACTATATGTATGTATGTAGCATATAAAAGATTTCCCGATTCAGTGAGATATATTCTGGGGCCAGAAAGCATTTTAAATTTAAAAAAAATCACGACACCTTGATGACCGTGAATTATAAATTTCCTAGAAAGTCTTACGGATTGTTTCCTATCTTAAGGGGGCGGTACCATACTGGGTAGAATAGAAGGTCATACTGCAACTGGGGATCAAGCTCAAATACTATGTATTATACATATAACGCATATACCTACATATGTATGTATATTTATTCATCTTACAGATTTTCCCGGCATGTGTTTCGCATCAACAAAATGCGCCACCATAGAACGTGGTCAATCATGGGATTTGGCACCTTTCTGTGGACGCTCAACATGCGTAGTGTCAGACGATAAGGAACCTAAATTGCTAGAACTTGTGGAGGATTGTGGACCACTACCGTTGGCCAATGACAAATGTAAATTGGATACGGAAAAGACCAACAAGACAGCCCCATTCCCACACTGCTGTCCCAAATTCACATGCGAAGATGGTGTTAAGTTGGAATATCCAGATTTCAGCAAAGGACAAGAGGAACCCAAAAATTAAATTTAACTCCCCCTCCCTTTCTCCTGCCCCTTCGCCCCCTCAAGACACCCTATGTGGCCCTTGACTCACCCCTCCCCCCTTACTTTTTTTCAGACAATAAAAATTGTACACTTCCCCATTCTAATTAAATAAAAAAAAACGTCTATTTTATTGTCTATGTGGAATTGTTTTAATTTCCTTCTTACAATGAGGTTTCACGTAAATTAAAAAAAAAAAGAACATAAATAATTTTTATGGATTAATCAGCATATAGCCCCTTGATAGACAGCCTGATCCAAAGTATTCCTGCTTGAGCAAAAGAGTTCAACGGTGGGAAGATTTGGAGGGAAAGCCACAACCCTTAGATCTCCATTAGGTGCTATTTGCAATGTTGTAGCAGATAGAGTTGTTCCTTGATACACCCCGGTGATTGGATTGAATTGTGAGCATCGAGCACGTGCTAGAATGCAACCTGTTGCATTGCCAAGAAGGGCAATTCGGCCAGCTTGTGTTGTTTGAAAATTGGGATTAGTAGCTAGGGCTTGAGTCATACATTCATCCACCAGGAGGGCACTATTGAAGCGTCTTATGCACTGAACGAAAGCACAGTGACCGGTATAGCAATGACTTAATGATGACACCGCAGATGGTTGCATTAAGGTTGCAATACATGGGGCATAGGATGTGTTGACCAAATACATTGTAGCGCATTGACTTAAAAGTGCCACCTTAACATGGAATTTTGCTATAGTTAATTCCTTAATCTTCAAATATGAAAAAATAAATAAATAAAAAAAATACCTGAGTATCACCAGGATTTAGGGATCCAGCACGAAAAAAACAACCATAGCACGCATCTCTGGTAGTCACTGTAACTTGTGTTGAATTGCAAAGTAAATTGAGTAGTGAAAGAAGCTTCTGAGTGTTAATTGAACATTTCTTCCCAAAATGTCCATTCAAAGGAGGCATAGAGAGTGCCACAAGAGCCACAAAAGTACCTAACACTCTCATGTCGACGGGAAAACTAACAATACTTTTCTATTTCTCTTTATCAATAAATTCTAAATTGAATGAGGATGATTAACCCTTTTACGACCGCAATTTTACTTGTAAGTGTTCTTTCATTAATTTTCTATCTCATATTATTTAATTAACTATTATGAATTCAAAAAATATATATAAAAAAACAAATTTAAAAACTTACAAAAAAATTGTACCACACTTTATAGGACTGATGATGAGGAAATAAAACATTCGAAACGTCGTAAGGAAAATTGCTTGCGAAACTACTAAAGGTCATAAAACGTGCCCTCCCAAAGCGCTTTAAAAATTTCTTTTCAGCCAGCCTGGTAATTTATTATGTTCGCATCATTTCAACTTTGGACATAACCTTATTTAAAAGATATTTTGCTACAAGAGAAAGAAAAAAAACAACAGGGTTTCTTAGAAATATTAGAGCACAAACAGTTAAAGATAAATCATTTAAATATTTTCATTTGAAAATGATATTTGAAGAAATGACTCAGATAAGTTAAATAAAATTTACGGGACCAATATTATTGTCACGATAGGGTTAATTGCATAAATAAATGAATGAATGAATGACTGTACAAACACATTGTGATTAATAAAGAGTGCTAAATAATGTGTTATGAATGGGTGAGCAGCATTGACGAAAAAAAAAGGATGGTCATTTGCAGAGAAAGAGTGAGAGTGAAAATAAACAATACCCACTTCTTTTTTTTTGCTAAAGAAGTTTTTATTGAAATGTCTCTCCTGCAATCTCTTTTTTTTCTTGCTAATTATGAGATTGCCTCATACATTCATCTCTTCTAATTTATATTATTATTAATATATAAATACTGTATTACATACAAGAAATGCACTTTGGAAACTCAATTTATCGATTTTTTTGATAATTTTTCTCTTCTTCTTTTTCTTTTAAACGAAAAAAGTTCTTTTTATTTTGTAAATATGTTTGCTTTAGGAAACATGCGCTTATCAGAGACTTTCTCATCTTCCTTCATTCACAGATCCATACGGACCCCATTGTGAGCATTTATGAATCAATTAACTCCTATACAGAAGAATAAACAAATATATTTGATTCATAAAACACTTTATAGGTCCGATGAGATATTTTAATGTACGAAATAAAATTTATTAATAATAAAAAGTTTGCGTGAAAACCCTTTTTTATCTCTCATTTTTTTTTTAAATACTTTCTCACTAACTTACAAATACTTTTAATCTCTCATTTTTTCATTTATTATTTTCTGTGTTGTTTCTCTCTTTTTTTTAGTTTCAGTAAATTACCTTCATCATTTGTTTTTTTTCCTTTTATTTCCCAAAAATTAATAAATATTTTTTTTATTATTAATTTAGCAAACGATTTTTTTCTTTTGATTTTATTTCCCCATTTTTCTTTAATTAGTTGATCCCTGTGATAAATTAATTATTTTGTTCACTATAATAGTGGAAAAGGGATTTTTTTCCTCTTTTTTTAACGCTTTAATTGGTTGATGCGCCCATCCCTGTGTTTGTACTTTTTTTTTTATCTTATAGTATTCATCAAATAAATTATTCACTTTCAAAAAATGGCTTCAGAGTAACTTTTAAGGCGCGCGTTATGGCGCGTCGAAAAGAAAATTTAAAAAAAAAAAGACTAACTTCCCTTTTTCAATATAGAAAAAATATTTCTTTTTCTCCCTATGACAATGCTCATTAATAATTGTTAATTCATTTATAACAATCACCACATTAACAGTCATTTTGTTTGTTTAATTTCCTCAACATATCACCATGTCTTGGCATTATCACCTAAGTAAATGATCTTCCTTCGAAAAAAAAATTGTTTTTTTTTGCATGATATGAAGGTAAGCTATGTATTTATCAATCATTTCAGTGAAAATAAAATCATTCTTTTTTTTAAAGTTAAATGATTCTAGGAATATGTGTACACGCGTTATGCGCAAAATGAATCTCCAATCCATTTATGTATTATGCTTTAATATAATCACGAGCCTTTTGTTTTATACGGTCTTCATTTTTCGTCATTTATTTTTTCATTCTAAAATTGAATTATATTGTTTAACATCATTTCGTGGGGTTTAGCTGGGCATCTTATATCCCATTTTTTATTTTTAAAAATAAATAAAATGAATTGACTTTGTTAATTTTTTTTCTTTTTCTTTGTTAATATCTTTTCCAGACGGTGGAATGTTTATTCTAACAGTAAGTTTAAAAATCTGGAAGAGCTATATCGTAGGTACTACCATGAAAAGAAGAATTTATTTATTTTTTGGATCTATCTTCAAAATAACAACAAAAAGAAAAACTTGTTGTTGTAGCATAAAAGAAGATTAAAATAATCCAAAATAATAAATCAATTCTTCTTCTTTTTCACAAAGTAGTTTTGGTTTTTTTTTTAAATATATTTGTTCTAATAAATATTTAATATTTTTCTTTAAAAAAAAAAGTCGTAATTGTTTTTTAAAGAAGTTACATTGATGTGTATGAGTGTTGAAATTTTTTCTTTAATCTTTCCATCTTGTAAAGTTGTACAAAAAAAAAGTTTTTGACCGTAAATTTAAAATTAAAATTGCAAAACCAATAACTCTCATACACTACCCATGTAATATATAATAATATAATAATACATGTGTACATGTAAACATTTTTGTTTTCTTTGAAATGATGTTAGAAAATCTTTGGATGTGTTCTTTTATGTGAAAAAGAAGCACAGCATAAAATCTATATAATATTTATAATGACGCGTGATTATATAAAATAAGATGTTTTCCATCATTTATATTATTATTTATAAAATGTTAAAATGAATGAATGAATAATGGTGCTATCCATTTCCACTCAGGGAGAAAAAAAATTAGCCTCCTAAAGTCTTTTTTTTTCTTTCTGTCATCTTCTCTCTTTTCGATATTTCCTGTTTCTTCTCTCTCTTTTTTTTCTATGGCATAATTACACCATTTTCTTCATTTCACTTTTGAATTTTCGATCTTTTGTTCTGAGTGAGAAGACATGAAATTATGAAGAAAATGACACATATATCCCGTGGATAAAGGGTGAGAAAAAATAGAAAATTCATAAGTAAGAAATATTGATTTTTTTCCCTGATCCAAAATATATAACACCATGAATGCAAAATAATCCAATGAGAAAGAGCCTCATTAGTTGCCAAGATTTTCACAAATCTAGCACATTGTTGATGTTTTTTTTTTGTTTGTTTTAAATTCCTAGATATTATTGTGTCTCGATTTGTTTCTTATCACCTTAATGACTGCTAATTAGACAATACCTTTTTTATAACGATATATTTCTTCATCCTAAATATACCAATTTGTTTTTTTTTGTTTTAGCTATTCCATACACGCGATACTTTTTTTTTCAACCTCTAAACTATAAGTTTTCGATCAAGAGAAAAGATTTGTGAGTAACAACTTTTTAAAACTTTCTTTTTTTTGTAATTAAAAAATATATCTACCATAGAGAATTTATTGTAAAAAAAAGAAGAAGAAAATATATTTCTTTTTCTTGTCATTTTCAAATTTATAGTTACTCACGTAATCCCTCTTTAATTATTTGTGTAAACTTTAGTTAAAAGGTTACGTCAGCTAATCCAGTCTCAGCTATCTATCGTCTAATGTAGTTGATTGTAATAAATAGAGTTGATTGATTACAAGGAAAAAGTTCAACAATTCATCATGCGTTACTTTTTACTTTTTACCCCTTATCATCACTTTTTAACCCTTTTCTCCCTCACCTAACTCTCTTTTCCACTTGTTGTTTTGCTCGTCTAAAATATCAAAATAATTATCACAGATATTTATCTAATAACTTGTCTGCACGCAAAATTTTATCTTTTTTTTTCTTCGCGTTTTACATAATTATTTTTCTTTTTTTTTACTTTATTAAAATTGATTCGCTTCATTTGTTTTGCTTCTCCATTTATTAAGGTTCATTTTTCTTTTTAAATATTAGTTATTACCTATCTCAGAAGAACATAACGTAGTAAAAGATGTAATTAAAAAAGAAATGGAGGTAATTTCTTATTTGGTTAAGTGCTCGAATACCTTAACTTGCGTCCTTATAGTCGTTGCATTTTTTTAAGGAATTTTTTTTTTAATCTATAATGGCGATTTGTTGGTCCATCGCTCATCTCCTCATCTTATTCTGTTAATTCGAGATAAAAAGATTTGTACGTTAACTATTTTGTTGTTGTTCTTGTTGTTTTTTTAAAACCCCATTCAAATATTCTTCTTTGCTCTACTTGACATAAAAGAACGAAATTAAAAAGAAAATATCTTTGAATTCGAGAGATGAATTCTTTTGCTCCGATAATTTTGTTTGTTTCAGAATTATCTATAAATCTATAATTATATTTTATCTTTTTTGTGCTTTGTTTCCGTTTTTCTTTTTTTAAGCTATCGGTAGTTCTTAAACATTTCTTTTCTTTTTAAATAATATTCTATTTTTTTTTCTTCTTAAATTCCCTCAGTTTCATTCTCAGTTTTATTATTTTTTTTTTAATTTGAGAACTTAATCATTTCTGACCGTAATTGTTGGTTTTATTCACATTAAAATCTTGTTTTTTTTTTAAATGGTAAAAAATACTATATTATGCTTATACAATATAATTATTTTAATTAACCTAAAACAAAACACTCTGTCTTGGAAATCTTTAAAAACAAAAGAACAATGAAAGGATTTTAATAGGAAATTAGGGAAAAATGTAATGTATAAAAAATAAATTGAAATAAATCGTCTCAATTGGATACGCTTACCCAACAATTTAGGTCAGATATGTTTTTTTTTCTTTTATGTATTATGTACATATTACTTTTAAAAAAAATTCATATCATTTCAATGAACTCCCATTTAGTGCATTTCAACATCATACAGTTTATAATTTTTTGTTCTATAAATATTCTTTCGTTTTCTTAAATTTATTAATCTATTACAAAAAGAATAATTATTTCTTTCATTTCTTTAAGGGCCAAATGGTTAAAAGTTAAAAATTCATAAAGAAAAATAAATTCTTTTAGAATTATTTTATGTTTCTTTTTTTTCTTTTTAAACTTGTATAGGCATTTGAAAGAGCTTAAACCGTTTAAAATTTATCGGTTTAGGTCAGGGACATAGCCAGAAATTTATTTAAAACGGTCTTTTAAATCTTTTGTTGTGAGACGTTGAAACATTTCCTTACAAACGCTTTAGACGTTCGTTCAACGGTCTTTTTCAACGTTTTATATACCTATTTTTAACGCTTGACCGTTTCTTATATGACCTTGAAAATTCCATATTTAAAACCATCAAGTTTTTTATATGCTGTCGGTTTTTTTTAAAAGTTTGTCGTTTTCTAGCGTTTTAATTTTTTTAAATATAAGTTTTAGCATGAAAATAATTTCATTTGACCTTTATGGAGAAGTTTGAACTTCCGGATTTTTTTCCTCCCCGACTATGCCCCGGATCCTAAGTAGGTAACTCGAGCTAGGTAAATGCACCACATCACTATGATAAATTACCTGATATTCCCATTCTAAATTACCAACATGTGAAGCTACACCATATACTCGAGTAATTTTCTGCCTTTCCTACAAGTCATAAATTTATTATTATTATTATATTATTGATAAATTTCCACGAAAAGAAAAAAAATGAAATGAATTAGTCAAAATTTCATTTCTTATTTTGCATATTCCTTAAAAACTTCTTTCCCATTAATTTTTATTACATTAGATTAATATTCATATTTTTTTTGTTAATTAGGTATGTATTATATATTTCTAATTCATGAATATAATTACTTTTTTTTCAAACTTCATCATAATATAGTATAGTACTGAAGTTTCGACAAATTGGGATTGGAGGGTACATATAGCTAAAGAGATTACTAAGCAAAATTATGTATTTTTCATTAATGCCTAAACATTGTGTGTGTGTGTGGATGATTTAATAATATATAATTATTTTTTCCACTGCTGCAGTTAAATTTGAGAAACTAACTTATCTAATTATATATATTTTAAGATATATATGTTGGGATTAAAGGGTTGCCACTACATACATATACTACGAATAAGGAGCCCTATAATGTGAGCGGCTGAAGAAAAACGTGTGAAAAGGGGACCAAAAAACACTCGTTCTCCACACTTACTGCTGGACAGCAGCTGCTTGTGGCGCATAGGGATAGTATGGGGTTGCTTGTGGTCCAATCTGGTATTGACCATAAGGTGCTAAATATTGCATTAAAAATAATACATATAATAATAATAATAATTTTCCTGTAAAGTTTAAGCGAAAAAAAAAATGTAAAATTTGAATACAAAACTTACTCATGATGTTGGAGATTCCAGTTGGATCAATTATAAAAGGTGGCTGCGTCGGTGGGGGCATTGGGTATGTTGGAGCTTGCGGCGAAGCAGCTCCCGGACAACCACCCCTATAATTTGGTGGTGATATCTCACCACCAGGTCTGGACATTTCAACGGGACCCCCGCTGGAGCTGGAAGCTGAGCTGTTACCTTCTTCAAATGCACGCCCACGTGGGGCATAGCCAACAAAACGTCCAGCATTTTGGAAACGTTGCTGCTGTGGCTGATAGAAACGCCCCGGATTGGGTGGCCCACCAAATCCGCGTCCCCCAACAAAGACACCACCACCATTATTCCATCCTTGCTGATAGAAACGTCCACCACGTCCAGCTGCTTTTGGGGCAAATTGCCCACGTGGGCCACTATTGTAATTTTGATAATTCGGCTGTGGCTCCGGTGGACCATTTTCAACGTAATTCCCATTTTGTTGCTGTTGCATACGCGGAGGTGGTGGCTTCATACCATAACGTGGTGATCCATCAATATTTTTAGGTGGTCCCTGATGATTATTCTGTGCGGATATATAGTTGGAATAAATTTCATTAGAGAAATTGTACATACTTCATTTATCTTTAATTAATTGTTTATTTTTTACCCACCACATGATTAATGGATGGGCCTCCATCGGGTGCTCGACGTTCCATGAGGGGTCGCTGAAATTGTGGCTTCTTTCCGGGAATTGGGAATGATGTGGGTTGTTGCCAGCGAGGCTTTGCCTTGATATTCATTATGCCAGAATTAGATCGTTGAGCCATCTCAAGAAGTGGTTGTGGTGGCTTTTGTTGTGCTTCCTCAAGTACGGCAATCAACTCTCTAGCCTGCCTGGCATTAGCAGGTGTAAAGAAAGTGTACGCTGTACCGGCTTGATCGCAACGACCTGTTCTTCCAATACGATGAATATAGTCCTCCGAAGAATTTGGGTAGTCATAGTTCACCACATATCTATTTTTTTTTTCAAGAATAAAGAAGTTTAATAGATTTGTAAAAGAAAAATAATTATTGTGGGAAAACTTACTTTACGTCCTCAACATCCAATCCTCTGGCAGCTACGTCCGTAGCAACCAAGATGGTACATTTTCCAGATCGAAATTCTTGAAGGACATAGTCTCTCTCGGGTTGAGACTTATCCCCATGAATAGCTGTTGCAGCATGACCTTCCTTGACAATGGACTTAACAATATCGTCCACCTTCTTCTTTGTCTCAACAAATACAATGATTTTATTGCTGCGATCACTTGCAATGTCTTTCAGAAGTCCACTAAGTCGGGATTCCTTCTCATTATCTTGGCATACATCGACAATTTGACGAATGTTGTGATTAGCTGCCAAATTGAGACTCCCAATGTTAATTTGAATGTAGTCACAGAGGAAATCTTCAGCTAGAGCCTGAACTTCCTTTGGCCATGTTGCACTCCACATCAGAACCTAAAAAAAATGTGTTTTTTTTTAACTCATTAAAGATCTGTCTATAAGATTATAGTATTGTTAATATAAATACGCTGACCTGTCTATCTGGTCTAATTTGCTCAATGATCTTTCGAATTTGTGGTTCAAAACCCATATCAAGCATACGATCGGCTTCATCAAGGACGAGATAAGTGCAGCGACGCATATTGGTGACACCACGCTCCAAGAAATCAATTAGTCGTCCAGGTGTAGCAATAATAACTTCAACTCCACGTTCAAGGTCCCGTGCTTGCGGCCCCTTTGGTGATCCACCAAAAATGCATGTATTACGAATGTGTGGTTCGCTATGGATCCCAAAGTCACTGATGACGGTTTGAATTTGTTGCGCAAGCTCACGAGTTGGTGCTAGTACAAGCACAATTGGGCCTTCGCCACGTCCCAACTTCCGTTGATGTCCAATATGTACGATTGCTGGGAGCATGTACGCCAAGGTTTTACCACTCCCAGTTTGCGCTATTCCCACCTTTAAAGTGATAATTTAACGAAACAATAAAATCAAGCAATTAAAAAAAATGTAGGATAGCTACACCCACCATATCACGGCCTGAAAGTGCAATGGGCCATCCTTGAGCTTGGATAGCTGTTGGTGAAGCGAATCCTTGTTTCGAAATTTCCCGCATAACGTATTCCGGAAAGCCGCCTTCATCGAAATTTTGATTGGGATGCGGAACCCGATTGCCAGCAACGGTGATTTCCATCATGAGCCTAAAGTTGGCAACATCTGACTCCGTTCTAGTCAATGCCCGTGAATGCGGCACATAGAAATCCTTCGGAAATGGTGGTAGACTCTCCCATATGGGCTTCTCAAGCATTTGCCCTGGATTTTTTGCGCGAGCACTCTGCGCCTTGGCACGATCTTCCTTCGTCGCTGGTGGGGACTTCGAAAAGGGTTTTTGCGGCAAGCGATTGGGTCCCTTGAAGCCTGGTTGAAACTTATTAAACTCCTCATTGGCGTAATTCTTTGGACCCCCAAAATCTCTCTTCGGCCCAAATCCCCCGTATTTGCCATGATTATTGTTCATAGCGTCATATTTCTGCGTCTGCCGGAAAGCAAAACCGCCACCACCACCACTTTCAGGGCCCCGACGCTCAAATTGGTCATACCGGTCAACTCGACGGTACCTAATGGAAGCCCCCCCGCAAATTTTTGTAAAAAAATCACTTTTTATTTAGACTTATATACTAAAGAAAAAAGTAAATCAAATAGTTTTTTTTTATTTACTAAGAAGTCAATTTATAAAATAAATTTTGTTGCTTTTAATATGTAGCCCTCGAAATATAGATAAAAATGTTTTGTGCAAAAATATACATATTTACGTAATAAAAAAATTAATTAAAAAGAATAAAATTGGTTTTTATACTACATTTAATTCCATAAATACATACACTACCTACTTTAATTTCCACAAATGAATCTCAATATGATTTTTTTTTTAATTATTTAAAAATAAATCATTCTTATTTGATTTTTTTTCTAATAATAAAAATTTATTAGAAATTATATTTGTGGTACAATGAAACATAGTAGTCAATAATTAAATTGCTGGATTTTTTGTTTCAATGTCTGTTATATTAATATGCATGTACGTAGGTACATATATAATTAAAATTACTCACATTGAATGCATCGGATGAATTCCAGGTGAATACTGCATTCTTGCGCGGTTTGCTGTCCTTTTTGAGGGAGACGAGATGTGAGACGCTTTGAAACAATATGAATGGCCCCTGGTATTTTCCAGAAAAACGCATTGAAAAAAAAAGAGACGACATTAGCAAATTATGGTTTCCATTTTGACTACACCAAAAGATGGTTCAGCGAAATAGGAGTTTTACTGCATTCAATCAGTAAGATTTTTTGCATTTTCACTTAGCCACACATCTTAGGTACACTTTTAGATGGAAAAGAAGTTATTTAGAAGCCATACGAACCTTTCACACGGATTTTCTCAAGTCCACCCGGTGAACAAAAAACTACTATTCCTTCTCCCAATTCCCACAACTGCCAGAAATTAGCTTGTCAAAGAGGCTACACACCACCATGGTGTTTCATGGTTGCTTCCCAAGTGCATTTGTACTAAAAAAAAATTAATTGCAATGTCGATATAACTTTTTCATACTTGCAACGATTTTTTAGAAAAAATTATGATTAAAATAAAACATTAAAAAAATATATATTGATAAAAACATGTCTTTAATTATTTTTTTTGAAGAACATTTAAACAATTGTGTTGTTCTTATTTGCTTGTCAAATATAATTGATATGCCTACTCTGTTTATTTGTATAGAAAAAAATAAAGAAAATGTTTTCGCTATAAGCACCAACCATCGTCGTTCCATTTGGTAGTAAAAGGGTTAAGCTTTTTCTTGTATAGGTATTAATATTATTTTCAAGAAAGGTCTGAGTTTTTTTCTTTCTGTGGCAATTAAAGTCCTCTTAAATTGCTAGACCAAGATTTTCCTTTTTTTAACCCTTTGATGCCTTCTTGGACTCATTGGTAGTTATACTGCCAAATAGAAAAACTCGTGAGTAAGACTGATTAAAACATAATTTTGGGTGCTAAATTAATGTATTTTACAACGTCTTACCGACATTTTAATTCTTTAATCGATAAATATCTCAACATTTATGGTGAAAAAGTGACGTTGACCTTATGATTTTCAGTAGAAATATGTAAGACGGCGTTAGTTGTTACAGTCGCCATTACGCTTGTGGTGTGGTGTGTTCGCCAATAGAACCCTGCACCATACACGCACTATATTTATATATTTTTAGATATTAAGGCAACAGTTTTAATTAAAAATATTGTAAAATTAAATCGTAATTATCTCCTTAATCAAGTTTTAATCTTAATATCTGTACCACGTAAGCAAAATCAAACAGGAAAAATAAAACGAGGAGCGCGAGAGTGAGTAGCAGATTTTTTGGGGACTTTTGTGAGCGAAGAAATTTTTTTGAAACACCCAAAATTCCCCAAGAAGGCAACTTTCTCGCTGTCTTTTCATTGCGGGAGTGATATTACCATCTAAATTGCGTGTGGTATAGAAGGAAAAGAAAACAGCCTGTAATCCGAAAAGTGTTTCATTTCTGTTAAGATCTTTGCTGAGAAAATTTTGTAATCCTCTGTGGATTTTGTGGTGCCTCTAAAACACCTACTTTGTGACCGTTGGAGCATCCATCACTGCTGAGCAGCAAGTTTTTTTAAGGTACAAAATAATCCTTTGCTGGCCCCATTTTCTTAATTTTTTTTTCTTTTGGGTATTTGTGTGCGTGTGTGTGGGCAACAGGCGAGCAAGTGTGGAAAATTTCATGCACCCCTTTGCCCCTAGCACCCCGGTGTGATCATCTGTAGTACTGACTTGTCCATCTTAACATTCGTGGCAGTTTTTGCCATGGTATGGGTGAAATAATAACACAAGATGGACAGGTGAAAAAAAAAATGGTGGTGAAATAACTGCCACATTTGACATTTTTAAACTGACGCATGCTTTGATTTTCTTTTTTTAGTCTCAAAAATATTTCTTCAATTTTTTTTTTTAAATTAATGTATTAATGTAAGGCAAATTAAAATACTTTAAACAATTTACTAAATTAATTTCAGAAAATAAAGTATTTTTTTATTTATTTGAATTCACGAGATAATGTAAGGGATAAATGATTAAGAAATTTTCCTTATTTTCTTTCCTCAATTGAAACTCATATTAATAATGTGCAAAAAAGGGCATTCCTCCAAATAAAATAAAAGCATATTTATCTATAATCCTAAAGAATTTTATAAGTTATTAGGTATCATTTAAAATTATCGAACCTAATAGAAATTTAATATTTATTAAATTCTTTTATTAACTTTGAATGTTAATTTTGAGCTGTTAACAATGTCCCCACATTGTACGTACATATATACTTTTTTTTCCTTCCTGTACCTGAAGAAGAGCTTTCATAAATTCGAATCGTTGCTGTCGGTAAAAATAAGTGAAGAAAATCCAGCTTCTTAATCTTTGGCGGTGTATCTAAAAAAATCAAGAAAACATAAATAAGTCAGAAAAACTCCGGATTGTTAATTAATTAAAAAATAATAATTATAACCTTTAAATATACATAAAGGGGGAATAAAACAAGGGATTGATCTTAAGAAATTCCTTGCCTTGAATTACCACTTCTTACCATAGCTATATGTCTATATAAAATTGAATAATAATAACAATTAAATAGGTACCTATATAATTTTTTAAAATGATTTTTTTTCAACAGTCAGACGACAGTTGAAAGTAATCGCGCAACTGCGTGAGAATTAGGTGTGATTGCATGGTGGTGGTGTGTCACGCAAAGTGTGGCACTTTATCTCGTGAGCGGCGCAAGCGAACGCAGGAACGACGTGGACGCCAGGGAGACCGCGTGGTGGTGGCTGTGGTGACAGACCGAAGGAGAGAATTACGTCGCAAGGCGCAACGTGGTCCTCAGTGGGTGTGAAAGTGCAACGGCCACCCGGCGAGCGGACCCCACGTTTCAGTTCACAGCTCATCCACACCAGACGCCATCGCGACTTGGGGAATATGCGGATGACTCAAGACATGGATGACGACGAGAAAGGGTAAATTCCATAAGTTTTCCCTATGCTGAAACTGTAAAAATTTATCTAATTTATAAATATTATTTCTTTAATTTATTAAAGGAAACTCTTCGTGGGTGGTCTGTCGTGGGAAACAACGCAGGAGAATCTCCAGCGATACTTTGCTCGCTATGGAGATGTAATTGACTGCGTTGTAATGAAAAACAACGAATCAGGCCGTTCAAGAGGATTTGGGTTTGTAACCTTTGCCGATCCGGGGAATGTAACGCACGTACTGCAAAGTGGCCCCCACAATCTCGATGGACGAACCATTGATCCAAAGCCATGCAACCCACGTACCCTGCAGAAACCGAAAAAGGGTGGTGGATACCCCAAGGTAAATTATACATATACACATTAATTTATACATATATAATACATAATCAATTGTATATTCAAATCAAATACATAATTTAATTTTACTTTGTAGGTTTTCCTGGGTGGTTTACCATCTAATGTAACAGAAACAGATTTGCGTGTTTTCTTTGGACGCTATGGCAAAGTCATGGAAGTTGTCATTATGTACGATCAAGAGAAGAAGAAGTCTCGCGGTTTTGGTTTTCTCTCTTTTGAAGATGAAGCAAGTGTTGAGCGGGTTACGAATGAGCATTACATCAATCTAAATGGAAAACAAGTAAAATATTCCTTTTCTTTCTTTCTTAAATCAAATCGTTAGCATTAAATATTTATATTTTTTTTCAAAGGTTGAAATTAAAAAAGCCGAACCACGTGACGGTAATGCAGCCAATAAGATCAATAGTGGCGCTGAAACCAATCAATGGGGTCCACCACAGGGGGCTCCTATGGGTATGCTACAGGGTCCCAATGGACAAATTAATGCACCACCACTAAATATTGCTATGGGTGCACCAAATATGATGCAGGGGTATCAAGGATGGGGAACATCCCCACAGCAGCAAAGTTTTGGCTATGGGACACCAAATGCCCCCGGATCCTATCAGGGTTGGGGTGCACCACCTGGACCCCAGGGCCCACCACCTCATCAGTGGGGAAATAATTATGCCACGCAGCAAACTCAAGGCTATGGAAGCTATGGTATATTTATTATTAATGAGTTGGTAAACATGATTTGGAACATAACATAACTATACATACATATTTCTTATTTTCTCCCTATAGATATGTATAACTCGACCACAGGACCAAGCGGTGCATCTGGTGGTGGTAACTGGAATGCATGGAATATGCCTCAAAATAGCGCTGGAACAGGTGGCTCAGGTAAGTCTCCCCCCCCCCCATTCTTCTCTCAACAAAAACGCAAACTAAGTTTTACTACATTTTGTTTTCTAGTGGCTGATCGTTTCTTGGCTGGAGATATGTATCCACGGACACAGTCTGGTCCAGGGGGTCCTTCTGGTACAGGTCCTACGGCTGGTATGCCACCTGGTGGCCCTGCTAATTCTGCATCTAAACCTAGTTCCGATTATGGTGGCTATGGATCCGGATATGGTGAGTACATTTTTTGTTTTTTCTTGGTTTAATTGTACATAATCATATAGTCGGATTTGTAAACATTTATGGGAATTTTTTTCCCGCATGTAAACTGGTCTCCTAGGGAATTATACAAATGATCATACAACATCATATGGTACACGAACTACATACGGCAACGAAGCCACTTCTCAACCACCCTATGCTGTTCCCCAACCACAGGGTGAGTATCGCACATTTTTTTGGTTTTAATTAAAAGCCAAAAATGAATGATATTTTTTTGTCTTTTCTCAGATGAGTTTCTGAAGCAATACTAAACTCTTATGGAGGTGTAGGGCAGTTTCTAACATTTCCCCATAGTCCTCAACAAACACCTTCGTCATGTAAGCTCCGGAGAATTTCAACGTCTTGAGCTGTTTTAGAATTTGGTTGTTTCTTTTTTTTAACAATTTTTTTTATGTCTTGTTCCCCCACCCCCTCCCCAAAATACTGCGGGAAAATGTGCTTATATGTAGCAAACAAAAGAGTTACTGAGTAGATGATTTTAGCGAGAGAGAAAGAGAGAGAGAGATTTGAGTGATAAAGGCATTCATGTTTAGATTGAGTTTTTTTTTAATTATTTTGTTTTCGGGAAAAACTACTTCTTTTTTTCTTGCGGAACTTAGACATTAAAGGATCCAACCTCAAACAAAGAGTCTGTGGCTATAAGGGGTTAAAAGGTTATATTTTTCCAAGTACAATTTGAGATTAAAAACAAATAAAAAAATATTTCTATAAGTCAATCCTTTTTGCATTAATTTTTCTTTTTTTTTGATATTCTGTGTTTGTGTAAATAAATTAGATAAAATATCTTATTTGTTGATTTATAAGGGGAATCGTGAGATTTTGATGAGATATAGTCATTTAAGAGGTCAAAAAAAAATGTGGAATGATAGAAAAATAGAATTTAAAATGGAAATTTTTAAAAAGTAAAATAGAAAATTTTTGATAAAAAAATGTCAATCTATTTCTCACACTACTTTGTTTTTAGATGTTTCACATCTTAGTTTTTCTGTTTGTTTAGATATAAATATTTAATATTATACTTTTTTTTAATAACAAAAAAAAACTACAAATTAGTAGAAAGAAAACTCACGTCTTTGTTGAGTTTTTTTTGACCTGTGAGAAATATGAAAAAGTAAAATTAATTACAATAAAAAAGAAGATTAAAAAAAACTAGTTAAATGTATATAAATATTAAGAAAGAACATATAGGTAAAAGTTAAATGAGATGAAAGTGAATCAAGGAAAAAAATATAAAATGCGTATATTGCGCGTAAGTTATTTTCTTTATTTCATTTTATTTTTTCGTAATTCAAAGATAGTGTGAGGCAAAATAATTTTTAAATAAATGAAAAGTAACAATAAATAAAAACTTGGATAGAAATTACACAGAAAGGGGTATATATTTTTAAGGAATTTTTTCATAATGCTAAGATTTCTTCCACTTAAGCATATCACATAACTTGATAGGCATGAAAGAAAAACCCAAACACTCGATAACACTTTAGGATTTTTTTTCTTTAAATCTGGATGCATTTAGCCCTTAATATAAAATGAGAACTTTTAGTGTAACCCACCCCCCCTTATAGCAAACTTACTCAAAAAAAAAGTTTTTTTAAAGGATATTTTTTTTGTTATAAAATGTTTGAGGAGGATCCAATTTAGAGAAAGAAAAAAATATGCGAAAATGGTCAAAATGTGACAATAGTATTCAGGAGATTTAAGTATATAAATGGGATTGCTAATGTGGAATTTCTTCTTATCAAGAAATTCCACACTCAAAATTCCCACATGAGACGATTTAATATTGTTTTCTCTTTTAGTAAAAAAAAACCGCCACATATTTTAAGAATCATGTGCACTATATAGATATTGACTAAACACTAAGATTGTAGAGCATAACTAAACAAACAAACAAAAAAGAACCTAACTAGTACTAGAAGAAGAAGAGACATAATGTAAAATCAATTTGCGATGAATTATGTACTAGAAATGATGGATTAAGGCAAAAAAAAATACAAAAATTAAAAATGAAACAAACAACTTAGACGATAAAAAATGTTTTCATTAGAAAAAAAAAGAAAAATATATTATACCTATAATAGAAACATTTGAAGAAGAAAAAAATATTAATGAAAAGTAAATGATTTGCGGGAATTAAAAAAGAAGAAAAAAAAATAGAAGATGAACCATATATAAGTACATAAAATAGAGAAAGTAGGGAAATATTCGCCTAGGAATGGAGAAAGGTAGAGTGAGATACCACATAAGATCTTTAATGTAGAAGAAGCAGAGAGAGAGAGATATTTTGGGGCAAATTCAAAATGATTAAAATTAAACAAACAAAAAAAATGCACCGAAAAGGGAGTTTAAAAAAATAACAATCAAAAACATTATATTCATAAACACTAATTATACATGATATGGTAAATGAAAAAAAGAAAAAAAAACAACAAAGATAAACAAGATAATTTAACATAATAAAAACATTATTGATTTAAAATAAATATAATGTGAGGATATATAGGTAACATATATTATACAAAAATAATTTTTCGTTAAAACAAAACAATACGAATCCTGGTAGTAGGAGGATTTTCTTTTTTTTTTCTTTCAAAATGAAGTCATCACACACACACAAATAAATGTGAATTATAAATTAGAATTAAGTATTATTGTATACATTGCCTTTCAAAAAAAAAACGTAGAATAAAAAAAAATGAAACAATATATATTTAGCATCAGAAGACTTAACCCACTTGCTTGGCATTTGGATTGATTTTATTATTACTACTACTACTAAAATAGATTTATTAACCCATTTTTGACATCATAAAAAATCGCTCAAAAAATTGTAGGCGTAATGGCATACATATTGCCTATATACACACATATAGGATGTAATAAGGATGAGATTTTTTTCTGACTAAAAGGATGACCAACAAATCACTATATCAAAATTTTTATTTTTAAAATATAAAAAAAAGTTTAATAAAATTGAGCAGTAAGCACAAACTGATTAAAAATTTAAGAGAAAGTATATTATTAGTAGAGAAAGATACTTGACTCAAGATAAAGGAGTATATTCATAGATATATGAAAAATTTCCTTATTCGTGGAACAGCTAAGACACAGAACTTAAGAAATTGCAAAAGAAACTTTTAATTTTCAATTGGGAACTTGTAGAAAAAAATCCGTCAAAGATTGACCAAAAAATACGTCGACATTTTTGTCTTTTTAAGTGTTTAAAACATTGTTTTTACCACAAAAAATACATTCTTTGGCGAACTAAAACATGCCTTAAATGCTCTACAAATCAGGAAAATTTTCATATTTCACTGAATAAACTCCTTTTGCTTACTACCAATGTTTGAAATTTGCAATAAAATTCAATGATTTATGATTCATTTCTTTTTTTAATTGTTTAATTTAAAGTACACAGTAATTTTTTAAGTATTCTTTTTTTGTCTCTGTTAAAAAAAATAATAATAATAAATCCAATGATTCAGTTTAAGTGAATTTTGTATATTTTTTTTCGTTTAATAATTATTATTCTAAAATAATTTGAATGTGAAACATTTTTAAGGACAATAGTTATAAACTATAGGTACCTACATACTTTTTTTTTCTTGTTTTCTGAAAATTTATATACATATTATAGGATGTCTGAGAGATTTTCAAAAATAAATAAATAAAAATTAAAAAAAAAATAAATATATGTGTGTGTGTGTGTTTAAGAAATCCTTCAGACTTACCAGGGGGCGTATTTACAGTCAAGCTCGTAATATTGGGCTGTCCTACTGTGCGAACTTGACTGTATTACAAAC
This sequence comes from Lutzomyia longipalpis, assembly GCF_024334085.1. Taxonomy (NCBI): domain Eukaryota; kingdom Metazoa; phylum Arthropoda; class Insecta; order Diptera; family Psychodidae; genus Lutzomyia; species Lutzomyia longipalpis. The sequence goes on from NC_074709.1 coordinate 30,934,659, forward strand.
ATACATATAATAGTAATAAACCTTACCTACACTTATAAAAAAACTTCTAACAAATCTATATGTCGTTATAAAAAATCTATGTTATTATACACATTTTATACCTACTACATATTATTAAAACTTATTATTTCATCGTTTACAAAATGTCTCATTAGTTGAAAACTTTAATTTTTTTTTAATTTCTTTTATTAAGTTACAAAATAAAAAAAATCTTTTCTTGTATTATTTTCTAGAGAAACAATGGAATCAATTAATGTCTTTATTTCTGTTTTCCTACACTGACTGATTAAAGAAAAAAACTACAAGAACTATTATCTAATTTTAAAATATTGCAAAATCATTGCAAGTAAAAACACGAGTATAAATTAATCTAGTAAATTCTAAATTTTATATTCTTTTATTTTTTTTTTCATTAAATTTAAATTACAAGTGCACTCTGGTAAATCATAAGAACTTATCCAAATGTAAAATGTAAGAATAATTTTCCTTTCTTTATAAAAAAAATAAAATTAAAAAAGAAAACGTTGTTTCAGTAAAGTTTAATGGGAGTAACTAAATTTTTTGAAGAAAAAAAAAAGAACATTTGAGAAAGTGAATTAAAAAAAATACATATATAAGAGAGTAGTTAAAGAATAAAGGACCTGTTATTCACTATTATAAAGAGAAAAAAAGCGAAGTTAATATGGTAAGAAGCTTTTATATTTAAAGAAAAAATTGAAATGTTTAAAATAATTTTTATCTAATTTTCAAAATAACTGAATTTAAAAGAAGAAAAAAAAACATAGAAGAAGAAAGCCCTTAAACTTACGCATGAATATGATGGAAATTGAGAGACGTAATAAAGATAAAATAAAGCTAAATAAAAAAAAATAAAATTAATATGAGAAATATATAATTATAAAATTACTCTTAGAATGTATTAAGTAAAGGAATATTATTATTACATAACATACACAGATGAGACATGAGAAATTGAATTAATAAAAAAAATCCATTGTAACAGATATTTCTAATTTAAAAAAAAGCATTGATAATAATTGTATATATTGATATATTAAAAAAAAATATTGAGTAAAAAAAGGCAAAATACAAGAAAACACAATTTTACTTTTCATATTTCAAAACAGAATAGAGAAAGGAAGAAAACTTTGGAAATATTATTAATAGTAAATGATCAAGATGAGATGGAATATACAAAAAAAAAACCTGAGAGATAAATATTAAACAAAAAAAGTAAAAAAAAAAACTAAAATTATTAAACAATTATTGTAACACAGCAAATATATTAATATTAAATAAAGTACTGAAATAGTGAGTTTCAGTTAGCATTTTAGTGTTTTTAGCATTAACAATTTACCAATAGTAACTATATTACAATTGAGATGATATAAAAGAAACGTTTTCAATGTGATTTAAAATACAACAAAAAAATTTACAAAAAAAATAAATAAAACACACCATGAGACAAAATAAACGAAATAAAATACACTTAATACTAAAAAAAATCAATTGAGTTTTATTTCTGTAATCTTTTTAAACCCTTTCGCGTTTATTTCGTTAAATTTTTAGGTCGTGTGATTGAGATAAAAATCAGAGCTGATTATCCTTACAGAACTTAACTGCTAAAAGGTCCTCAGTTTCGATGTACTCAAACAGGGTTTCTCGATCAACTTCTAGAATATACTCGAATCTGTCTTCTGCTTCATCCTCTAGCTAAGAATTTCTTTTTCATCTTCAATATCACATAAAAAAAAATCATCTGCATTAGAATTTACTTATCATCTAGAAGTGAAGCATTTAAAAAAAGCTTCATACCTACATCCTGCAGTGGATTTCGCTTTGAGAGTTTTTTTCTTTGCTTCAAATGAATTTTTTATTAGTACCTACATTAAAGGAATATGAAAAAAAAAGTATTAAAATTAATCAATATTAATATGCTGAGAAAAGTAAAAAAGAAAATATCTGTATAATAATAAAATACAGGTAGAATTTGGCAGGTATAGTATTTATTGCGTAAAATGTACAATACATTATATGTGTGTGAATCAGACTTTGTGTATACATTATTTAATTTTCCTTTTTTTGTAGGACAACACTCACTGGGGGTGGTACGCGCACCTATGCACGTGAGATCATAAGTGATATGGGCTCCTTGGTATTGAGATGATGGTGTGCCTGTTCTAAGGTGATTTTCGTGAAATCCACGCCATCAACATCGAGCACCTTATCACGGGGCCTTAGATATTCAGCTGATGCACCCTGAACGGCCTCAATGTACAGCCCACCATCTTCAGCAATTAAACTAATACCTTGTGCAGCTGCTCCAGGGAGTGAGATTTGCATTACAGTTGGATTGTGATGTTGCCCAAACATCCATGTTGTACGATCGGGAATTGGTGCTACTCTGGCTATTTTAATTTCAACACCATCACCCCCAGGTGTTACCCTAAAATCCCTTCGGACATTCATTATTTTCCTATGAGTTGCCATTTGACGCAATTGCTTTGCATATGGCGTTGGGCTACGCAAAAGTTTCCCCGGGGAATCTTGTCCTGTGTTCGCTTCACGAAACGTAATCTTGCGGGATGACGTTGAAAGTGTTGGAGGTGCCAGGGTGGGTGCTCCAGTTTGTGGAAGCATAAAACATGTGAGCCTAACTGTACCATCGGAGCAAATTTCCCGTTGTAGCGGCACAAGGGGTTGACTCTGATTGTCAGACACCCAAATTGCTGCTAAATTCCTCAGACCTAGCAGTGACAGGGGTAGGTGCGTTAGCCTATTGGCTACAGTATTGATAACACGTAAATTGGTAAGATGTCCCAGATTTGATGGTAAAAAGAGGAGTCTATTGCTACGAACACTTAATATGGAGAGTGATGTACACGAGCATAGCTCCTCTGGAAGAGTCTCCAAAATATTTTCATCAGCCGACAGGATACGTAAACGACGTAGAAGACCAATTGTTGGTGGTAGGCTACGTAGTTGATTGTGACTCACCATTAATTCTTCGAGAGCTTCACAATTTGCAATGGTATCTGGGAGCTCTTGCAGTTGATTCTCATCAAGTTTTAGTGTAACCAAACAACGTAAATTCCCAATGGATGATGGTAAAAATTCCAATTCATTTGTTGAGCAACTAAGTTCGAGTAATTTTGTCCAAACCCCAATTTCACACGGGAGTTCAGTCAGTAAATTCCCATTTGCATCAAAATGCTGGAGCTTTCGTAAATTTGTTATATTCGAAGAGATCCGCCGTATGCGATTCCCATCAATCCAGAGTTCAGTTAAATTGGCTAAATGCCCAACAACTTCGGGTAATTCTGTAAATTCATTGGCACCAATGTCGATGCGCTCCAACATTTGCAACCTTGCCATACTTCTTGGCAGTGTCATGAGATTATTTTCACGAAGTTCCAATACCCGTAGTGCAGCTAAACGTCCAAAATTTGCAGGTAAATACTCAAGGAATGTGTCATTGAGGTACATCTCTTGGAGATTGAGAAGGCACGTAAGGGCCTCAGGAAGACGCCCTAAGGAATTTCCACTGAGATTCAGTACAAGGAGATTCTTACATTTACGTATTTCATCAGAAATTGTTGAGAGGGAATTTCTGCTCAAGTCAATCGTCTGTAAAATAAAGGAAATAGATCAATTAATGAGTTCTAAAATGTTAAATAAAATTTATTTAATTTTGTGTAGGTACTGTTGTACACTACCCTCAAAAAGTTTCTGCAAAAGCACAAATTGAGTGTATTTTTGAAGCCAGGTTAACCGTTTTTCAAAAATCCACTAGTTTTTAGAAAGATGAGGAATGTACCTTTCCAAAATTAAAACCAATTGATTTTACTTCAAAAAAAAAATCTTTGCTAAAACGAAAAAAAAATTCTTGATGATAGTGTACTAACCGTACCTCCATGCTTTCGTAATTTGGTAAAAGACAAAAAAAAATTACCTGTAAATTAGAAAGGGCCCCAATTGCGGCGGGAATGCTCACGAGATCATTATCCTGGAGATAGAGGCGTCTCAGTTCATAGCATAAAAAGAGTTGGCGCGGCAAATCGGAAATTCTATTGGAATTGAGATAGAGCTCCTCGAGAGTACGCTCAAATTCAAATACATCTGGTGGAACGTCATGTAGGGAATGATGTGAGAAGTCTAGGCAACGCATCTCGGAGGCATCCTCGGGGCGTCGGCAGCAGCACCACCACGTGGTCATCTGCTTGGACGAACGCACCAGCAGCAACTCCCAGATTTTTCGTGGATGTCGTACCAAACAATACAAATAACTTTTTCTTCTGTCAAAGGTGTCATGTCTCGTACGTCACTAAATGTCACATTTTACGTCAAAATTATATGTCAATTTGACATTTATATTTTTTTGCTTGAATATTCAATTTTGTTCTTTCTCGGTTAAAATTATAAGAATTATGAAGAGCTGCGATTTGACTCCCATACATTCCTATAACCGAGTAACAAAATAAAACAAACATATCATAATTTTTTGGTAGTATTTTAAGTAAATAAAACGTATATTTCATATCATTCAATATGTCAATCATATAATAAATATAATTAAATAATTAAATTGTAAAGCGACTAGAAAAAATTGCCATAAAACTCTTCATCTCACATTTCTTCACAATTTTGCTGTCTTTCCCTTTCGCAATTGTGTTGTTTTTCTTTCTTTTCATTAAGCTCTTACCCATTGCCGCCATTTTTTTATACCTGTGTGTAGGACTCATCCCCACCGTTAAGTGGATCCTAGCCAGAGGCAATTGGGTAATACACTTAAATCCCATATGGCTTTTGTCTGTTATGTAATTACAATGTTTTATCCATTCCCTATTTTATTTATTTTTAATTATCTTTAAACATTATTTATTTTTTTCTCATAAATAAATTCTCATTTCAGTATTCAATCGAAGGTAATAATTTTTTTTGTTGTGTTGTAGTATTACATTTTTTTGTATAGAATCTGACTTTTCTGTTAAGTTTTTTTTTTGTATTATTTTATGTTTTTTTTTTATATAATAAGAATGCATTTTTAGTGATTTGTGGATATGTGAATAGTCTCAATATCCCGGGATAGAAGAAAGTTTTACATAATTTTCCATTTTTTTCTCTTATTAGTTTTAATGAAATATTCTCATTTTTTATCTTGCTTTTTTTTTTAAAGAACTATTAAGAACTATTAGATTTTTTTCTTCATTTTTTTTTCTTACTATAGTTTTGTCATATTTCTCACCATTTCTCCTAGAATCTGTGTTATTTTTTTTTAAGAAGATAACTCTCATTTTGTTTTTTTTTTTTTCTTTTTGTATTTCACGCAATATCGTCGCAAATATTCATTTCATTTATTCTTTTAATTTTTCTTAAATTCCTTTTTTTAGAAGATAAAATTTATTATTAATATAAAAAAAAGGAAAGAAAAAACCGCAACTCCTTTCTCAGTGACATTGACATTTTGAAGATCCACACTTAAATATTTTATATATTTTATTCTTTTTTTTTGTCAGTGATTTCCTCTTAGGAGATCAAAACAATCCTCAATAAAGAGGGCGATTCTATTAAAAATATTTTCCTTTTCTTTTCTTACAATTCATCAGTTATAAGATAATTATTATTAAAGATTATTCTGTCTATTTTCTGGAACTACAAATCTTTTATTTTTCTTTTATAGAATGGCAATCTTACAATACCTTTTAAATTATAAGGAAAAAAAAAAGATTTTTAATAGAATCAACACGTTTTAATTGAAAATTGATCATTTTTATCTTTTTTTATTTTATTTTTCTTCCTGAAACGTTTTAACATAAACATAAACATTTAACGTAACATAAACTTAATAAATTGGATTTTTTTTGCATAATTGCAAATTCTTACTTATAGCACATTGATCTAATTGCATATAGTTGAAAAAGAAAAAAATGATCAATTTTAATTAATATTAAGGTTGTTTTAATCTCTACTAAATTTTTAAAACTTTCATTTTTTTTATTTTTTATTAAATGTACAATTTAGAGATTGACTACCTAAAAACCATTTTGCGATTGTACGATACACAGAGTGGTAGCCTTTCTTGCGCGGCTTCATATAGTTGAAGTTAAATCAATTTAATTGTTAAATACAATCCTTGCAGGTCTTTTGAAATTTTTTTTGTAATTAATTATATCAAATATTAGTACTACAAGACGATGTTAATAAAAAAAAGATATTTCGAATAAATTTAAAGAATAAAATATTCTCTTAGATAGAGATAGGTAAACATTTAAAGAGAAAAAAAAGTGCCACCACTCTGTAAATGTAATTATTATATAATTTTTTTTTCTCATTTAATATATCCTTACTTTACTACCAATATTTATTAAAGAAGAGTGCATAGCGAAAGGGAATAAGGTGGGCCGGTAAATTTTTTTGTGTGTTTTTTTAATTAAAAACTGTCGTCACATTTTTTGTCAAAAAACTTCTCGCCTAAAGATTTTTTTTAATTTAACATTTTTTGTTGCTTTTGTCCTTTTTGCATAAATAGTAAAAATTTCATCATCATTGTATCTCACCTTGCAATGCAGATTAATTATATAGAATTTTCATTAACTTTCTTTTTTTTTTTACTTTTTTTTAGTTTTTAAATAGGTATTCTCTTCACAATATCTCTCTAGAGAATGGTAGGTATATATTTTTATTTTATTTTTTTTATCTGTACAACGGAGAAGTTTCAAATGTTCTTTTTTTTCTTATTTGGGTAATATATATTTTTAAATCTTTTTGTTTTTAATAATAGTATATCTAATAATAATTTTTTTTAAATATATTTTATCAGTTTTTACTTGTAATTTTCCTCAATTTTTTTTACTTTCATTTTTGCTTTTAAGATTAAGGAAAATATATGTTGTATATTATATCAATGTATGTAGTTTTATCGCAACTCCTGCAGATCCAGTGCAATGATAAATCCTTAAATTTTTTTCTCACCATCTTAAGTTTTTTTTTATTAGGATTAAACTATTTCATTAATCCCTCCCCTCCCAAACCCCGCCCCACGTGAAAGTTCTCTCCCTCCTCCTCACCCATCCATCTCATGCTAAATGTTATTATATACAGAGAGTGTTACAGTGAAATTTAATGTTGAGAAATGAGAATTTGGGTTTTTTTTTTAAATTATTTAATCTTCCAGAGGAAAATTAACTTCCTAGATAGTTTCATTTTTTTTCTTATCATTTCTTTCTTACTTTTTTTTTAAATATATTATAGGAAAACAAATATATATATATATATATTTTTTTTTTCAGAAGAGATTTCTCAGTTAAGACGCTTTTTTGTTGCAATTTGCAAGAGTGCCGTCGAATTCGAGACACATTTAACAAATACAATATTGGTGTGTTTTTCTTAAATATTATACACATTACCTTCATTTTATTTATTTTTCTCTTTATTTATGAGCTACCAGTTGATAAGTAATAGCCTAAGTGTCCTCAAATATATACCAAACCCCGCCCTCCCCACATATACATACATATGTATATATCCCGATATCTCCATCATCACATTACTTCCTCTCCCCCCTCCCATTAACAAAACCCCACAAAAAGTTTCCAGACAAGCAACAAATTGTGTAGTTTTAAAGGTAAATTTCAATGGACTATAATCTATATCCAACAAAAAGTATAGCTCTTTGAAATTTACCCTAAAACTTAACCACTTTTAGTTTTTTCGGAAACTTTTACAGGGTAGTGTAATTTTAATTATTTATTTAATTTTTTTACTTGTGTGTGAATGTGGTACAATTAAACCTTTCTTAGGACCTTCCCATCATTTATGCTGTTGTCGTGGTTTGAAATAAGGTGTGACGGACTTAATTTCTATGGTCAACATTATCATGAAAAGATGTCATTGTCTTTTTGTGTTCATCCCATTAAAATTATCACGAGCACTCCATCTTCTTTTCTATAAGCCCTGTTGTTTAACCCCCTCCCCCCCGCCCCCTAATAAGTATAGATCTCAACCTACAACCCCCATCACGTTGTATACATTATACTACAATACCTTGCAGTACACCTTACATACTGCATAAATTAATAAAACTCTCGCAAAAAAAGGACTTTACTCATTTTGATGTCCTCAAGTAATAATTTGAATGATAAAAACTCAAAAAAATATTGATTTTTTCTGGTCAAAAAACATTCTTTTTTCTTAGAACAGACTGTGTATTTCTTTTTTTTTTATTTTCCATTTGAACGATTAAAAGAAAAACTATAAAATAATTGGTGCATTGGAGATTGAATTTCGAGATAAAGAGCATAATGTTTTATGGGCTGTAAGCTGACATTGTGTATTTGTTTGAATTATAAACCTTTTTACTTTTTTTTTTTTCTTTAACCCGAAAGACATGCATATGTAAGTACATTATATAGTTGCATCCCTCCCATTTTTCTTTTTATTTATTTATTTTTTTTTGATAAGAGTGTATGTATAACAACTAATTATTGCTTTCCCAAGAGTAGAAAATACCAATTAATAGACGATGGTCAAACCCACATTTAAAAAAAAATGGGAAACCACAAAAAGGGATCGCAGATGAAAGACGGTGTTCTTATTTTGTTTTAATGCGCGAAAATGTGATTTTTTTTTTGTTTTGTTTAAGGGCGAATGGCCGAAGGAAGCAATCGAGGTGGAGAGAAGGAGCAAACCCACATAGACTGTTCACGATGTTCCATGACTATTCTTGTTGCTTTCAATCACCGGTGGCTTGACTTCCTCACTTGGACTCGGTGTTGGTGGTACATCCTTCCGTGGGGGCATACGCTCATTAATGGCATCCAAGCCCTTTGCTTCGGCAAATGATGTTATCTTGTGATTAGGTGAGAATCCCTGCAGAGCTGTATTCCCACAAATAAAAAAAAATTTTATATTTTTTTTTATCTTAAAGGACATACAAATAAAAATAATCATATAGGCAATAGCAAACCATTCTTTAGGGATGTCTTTCCACCAGAAAGAGCACCCAGGGGAAGAGCTCCTGTAGGGGTAAGACCCTTGAGCTGTAGTACGGATTCAGATTCCTCTCTAAAAAAAAAGAAACATAATTTATACATTTTAATCAATTAATATGATAAAATTGATAAAAATTTCTCACCTCAGCACAGAGAAAACACGTGCCATCTTCCCAATGGCGCGAATTTTGTTGCGAATGACCTCCTTTCGAAGATTTGCTGCATTACCTAAACAAATAGACAATGTAAAAAATTACCTCACATTTATGGTTTTAAGTTTGTATTGTTTTTTTTTTGTAATTTTGCAAATTTATATTTAAAAAAAAATCATTGTAACAAGAAACTTTAATCATTCATCCTCCTTTCGCATTCATTCACATTTATAACAATAAAAATATATATATTACTTATAAACTCATAATTTCGTTATTCTCTCTTCGGTACTCTTGAAAGGTGCTTCCCATATAATACAAGACGCAACTTTCAAAAAGTATTTGTTTCTTTTCTTCTTCTTCTTCTAATTTTATTGATATAAGGCAAGGTAAACTACATACAAAAAAAAAGAAACAGAATAATTTAGCAAAGCCATTCACAGGAAACACTCCAAAAAGTGACGCACTAACAAAAAATAAGGAATAAATATAAAAAGCAAAAGCTTCTAAGAAGGTGCATGAGTGAGTGACATAAAGCTGATTTATAGGTTCTCCCGCTAAAACGGTTAAACAAAAGGAATACAGGTATACAGGGAAACGCAGGAGAGCAAAAATTCTGGTCCCAGGAGGTATCGGAGTCATGCAAATAAAATGTCCGTGTTTTATTTATTTTTTTAAAGTCAACATGACGTGTCCACATGTATTAAAACACAAGGAAGATTTATTTATATATATTTCAAAAGGTGGGTTCAAAAGGGGGGAATTTCACAAGCATTATAACACAACAGACATCTCCGCTAGGGGAGATCGATTAGGTAAAAGGGAGAGTTGGACTTATGTAATATTAGTTAGGTTTATATACTTTATTATATAAACTACAATAAATAATATAATAGATTAGATTAGAGAGTTACGAATTTTTACAGCGAAAAAAATACTACATATTATATAGCACAGACGCATTTTTTTAGTTTTAATCCTAATTCGTTTAGGTTAGGACTTTCTTCCGGTAGCATCAACAAACAAAGCACGGTAATCATTTCGAAAGAAAAGATATATCTTCCTTTTATTTGCTTTCGGACTTCTTTACTCCTATCTTTGCGGTCGGTCGGTGTTGCAATTTCTTTCAGGACTAGGCTGTATGTATCAGACTAGGAGAAAGTTGTACAGAACGCCGAAAGCTATGAAAAAAACGTTTCAGACTGACTCCCAGCTTTGCTACCAACGCCACCGCAAAGAGGTCTTAACTCAAACCAAATAAATCCTACTTATTAGAAGAATTTCATTTGTTTTTTCAAGTTAGATTTGAAATTTACAAGATTTACAAATCCTTCTTTGGTATTTTTATAAGAACAATAAATTATGGTGAAAATTATCGATATTATTTTTCATTAGTAAAATAGGCCTTTGCTTGAAGCAATAGTTAGTGTGATTAACTGCTTTGCACAAAAAGATCTCAGGTCAAGTAATGACTAAGTTAAAGTAATTATTAGTTTACATTAAATAGCGAACCACTAGAAAGGTATATTAGATTACTTATCACCACACAAAAGACATTTAAATATGTATTTAGGAATTAAATTGTTTTAGTCCTAAATAGAAATATAGGTACCAGAAGGATTTTTTTATAAATAAAAAAATTCAGCACTTTTTTTATTTCTAATTGAGCTTTGCATCTAAACGTTTTCTGTGCCTTTTAGACTTTCATTTTTTTCTATTTTTATTGTTATATATATAAATATCGCACTCTCAAAGAAAATTCTGTAATCAACCTCACGATCGTCTCCAATATAATTTACTTACCATGAAAATATAAGAAGGCATTAGCCATGTGAGTTATGCCATGTTGAGAGCCAATCAGAGGTTGCGACCGGGATGTTTAAAATGCGTATCACATGCGCGCAATCATCAATAATGGTGCCACATTCAGCAACGGGTACCGATGTTGGGTGACATTTTAAGGAATTCAATCGTTCAATTAACTTAATTAAAACATTTTCTTTTTTTTGGTGGGAAATTCATCAAAGTTAAGGGTTTATTAAATATAAAGTATATATTATAAACACGCCTTTCAAAAAATATAGGTCATAATAACAGGTAAATAGAATATATATTAGTGTAGGTATAATTTTTTTTAGCTTTTCATTTGCGTTTATATTTTTCATTTGAGTATTCATCTGGACGGATACATAATTTATGTTATTTCTTAAATGAGAAATTCCACACGGTTATGACTTCTTTTTTGTCCTTTTTCAACATTTTTGTTTCCCATAATTTTTTTGTTAAAAAAGAGGGGGATTTTATGTAGAGAACAAGGATATAAAGGAGAATGGGGAGAGTAATCGTATCTCCTGGTCGTGTTTCAAACTGTGTTTCTTTGTTTTATTCTCTGGTTCGTGAAACAAAGTCTCGCGGGTTTCGTGATATAATGGCGCTATTGGTTTGAATCATTTAATTATGTATGTATACCTTATGTGCCATCCCCCCTTTGAGACTTTCTTCCACCACTAGAGAGTATTAAATCAGTGAAAAAATATCTCGTGTGTTTTACAAATCGATGGCACAACTTAGCGATAATATCAACAAAAAGAAATGTTTTGTAGTAAGAAGTAAAAAAATAAAATAAAAATGTGTCAGTGGCCAATAAAATAAAAGAAAAATAAAGTAAACAAAAAAATGTTTCATATTGAAACAAAAAAAATTATTTCAGCGGGAAAAACCATGCAAGCTGTCAAAACGATCAACTGCGAGAAAAATTGTCAAGAATTAAATCTTTTATATTTAATTTAATTTTAAATATAATTATACATGTATGAGACGGAAAATTAAAATAAAATCTTTCCCAGATTATTTTTTTTTCAAAATGTTTTTATCTTTTTTCTTGCTACTTCTTTTTTTTTTGTTTGTTTGTTTTTCTGTCGTAAATAAAATTGCCTCAAACAGCTCAAGGGGTTATTTGAGCAATATTCCTAATAAAAAATTAATTAATGCTTTTTTAATAATTAAAAAAATGAAACTACTAGCAAACAGCTCGAATAGAAAACGTAATAATATCAATAGCCGTTCAACTTTACCAGCTGAAGGGCAGCAACATCTCAGAAATTAAGAAAAAAATAAAACAAACGTCAATTAAGTAATATATATTATGTAAAAGGTATAAAAATGTAAGAATAAATAAATTCAAAAAACAATTAATATATAAAAAAATCAATAAACAAACAGGGTTTTAATCAACGTTAAATCGCTCAATTGCGGCAAATTTTCGAGCCACTTACCAGCTTTATTTTTGAGAATGATTTTCTTTTTAGCTAATTTTTTTTTTCATAATCGGATTTTTTTTTATTTTGTATTTCATTGATTTTTTTGAGCGGTATTTATCGGATCAAATCGCCGAGAAACACATTTGAGAACACATAGAAAAAGAGATAGAAAAAATATAAGAAAAAATAGGTATAAATCAACAAGATTCTTTTTTTTTTCAATTTGCATTTTTTTATATTATGGTTTTTTTTTAATATTTCACTCTAAAAGGTCAGGGGTGGGGGCAGGGGTAATTGTGGAACTAAGAACAAAAAAAAACAAGATTTGCTTTCTTGAAAACTTTAACCCCATTTAGTCTGTCTGAAGTTCTCAATAATATATAAAACGAAATATTTGTTTTAGAATAACTCCTTATGTCTTTCATTTTTTTTAATATTTTTTTATGTATAGGTAAAATATATAAGGCAAAAATTGGCATTGAAAATTTTGAAAAAGACCGAAAAATAACTTTTTAAGAACAATATAGGTGTAAAGGCAAAACGTGAAAAATAAAAATAATTTTATAAATAAATTCATAATGAAAAGTTTCATTGTTCATTAAAAAAAATGTCGATAAAAGTATTTGCAATAGATATAAATATATATAATAAGGTATAGGATAAAATGTAATGATAAAAAGGTAAAAATTGATTTGCGTAATAAATGAACCTTACCATCGGCTACGTTTTTATTTCCATCAAAGGCACCGCGAAGGCGAGATAGCAATATATCGGGATAGTTGGGGGGCAAAAAGAGAGAATATTTAGCTTTAGTTCTTTTTTCTTTTCTTTTATCGTTGAGGGCACATTTTGGAGAGATATATTTGAGGTAATTAGCCGATTAGCACTGAATATAGAGTGCAATAAAATTTCCTTTTTTTTTGTTTTTGAAGATGGGGCTGGGGGCTGGGAGGGGGGGGGCAGAGAAACTGGTCCTACAATGAAGGATTAAGTAGTAGTTGAGCATACCTTCTTCGAGGGCATCATCACCATCTGACATTAGTTCATCATCCGAACAGATATTGAGAACGTTGACTAGCATCTCAGTTACCTGAATAGGATTTAAATAAAAAAAAAAAAAATAATAACATAAATTAAAAGAGTAATAAATAACTAACCTTTTCACCCACAAAGGGTAGAGACCAAGTGAACACATCCATAAAGTTGGGAAGCCAGTAAGGATGGGGTGAGCAATTGAACTGTCTGATGTTCATGACGTTGTTCTCATATTTGAGTACAGCCGCCTTGTTGTTGTACACATCCAGGTAGTTGGGGGCCGAGAAGATAGTAATGAGTGATGGAAAGCCAGTCGTTTGGCTCTTTCTATACATCCGGTATCTATTTCAAGAGAAATAAAAAAAATAAATATAAAAAAGTAATTTCCATGGTGGAAAAATAAAAACAAATTTTAATCTTACCCAGCATCTTGAGCTTCGTGAGCCCGTATGATGGATAGGAGGTTGTTGTTCTGCAGAAAGTCGCAACATGCGGCATAGCTGTAGAAGTAAGAGCAACCCCGGACGGAGTTGTGTGAATAGAATTCGCAACTTTTCTCATTGCCAAAATCCTCAAGTGGATCTGACCATAGGAGGTCACACATTGGCCCAAAAGCTGGTGGTTCCTTGAACCTATCGAGCTTTCGGATATCATCAAGGTCGTGTATTTCGGGCGAAAGACCACCATGGACACAGAGGAATTGCTGATTCATGAGAGCCGCCAGCGGCAGGCAGTCGAATGCTTCCATGCAGGCATCATAAACTCGCTCCGAGTATTTAATTTTGCCTAAATACCCCCAAAAAGAAACAAAAAAATTGTTGTTAAGCTTAAACAAAGGCAAATTGTCGTTGTAGGACTTAAACTTACACTCTTGTTTGAAGGTAAAGTACTCAGTTAGATGACGGCACTCGTGGTTACCACGCAACAAAAAGAGGGAATTGCAGAAGCACCGCTTTAGCGCCCACAAATACAGGACGCACTCTATGCTGAAATAGCCACGATCAACATAGTCACCGAGGAAGAGATACTTGGTTGTTGATGGTGGACCACCCACTTCGAATAGCTTCATAAGATCATAAAATTGACCATGGATATCGCCGCAAACTACAAAACAAAAAAAAATATCCCCAACATTGGTTTAGAAACTTCTTTTCTGTTAAAAAAAAATAAAGCAATGAGATCATACCTGTGACCGGTGCCTCGATGTCGATCATAGTCTTCTCTGCCTTGAGTAGATCAGCGCCTTCTTGGATAATCCGCAAAGCTGCTGATTCTTCGATCCGCCCCTCAAGGATAAAATGCTGCTTGAGAACATCCGGAAGTGGTTTTCCGGTGCGTGAATCAAACACCTCGGCAATTGTTAACTTGTGGCTCGGCGGGAAGAGCACGGCTAACGGGAATTCATATTTTAAAAATTGACAAAGCAAGCCAATGGCTACGATCGTTAAACAAAAAATAAATATACTAACTGTCGATCACTCGATCTGTAGTTGACGTCTTAGTTTGTGTAGTTGTTTTTGGTGGCGGCGCAGCCGGTTGCTGTGTCTGACTATTGGCTGACATGGCTCTTGTGTGCAAATGGCCAAGAACGTTCGAATGTCTAATTTGTTGAAAAAGATTTTTTATCGTTTCAGTTTTCAAACCCAACAAAATATATATTTTTGTTTTCAAAAATCTTTTATCATTATTTCCTGAAAATTAAAAAAAAAATTGCAACTGGACTCAGCAGCACTGTTTAATGGGATCTACATACACCAAGGACTTGAGAATAAAACAAAAAATAGTTTCCACAAACCTACACAATGAACAAGTCTCTCAATCACCACCTTTAAACTTTGCACTTTCTAACACCAAAAAGGTGGAGCATATTGTAAACTATTGAAAATGATAATTATTAGTTCACTTGTGATTATGGTTAACTGTGTATCTCTCTTTAAGACAGGTGCACAGTAGTATACATATCAACACTTTTTTCTTTAAATTATTTTTTTTTCTCTCTCTCTCTCTCCCCGCAAATATATATAATTTTACGTGGGGTAGATCAATTAAAGTAGAGTTTGGGCCTTAAATAGATTTTCTACGGGTTTTTTTTTCTCACTAGATTTTTCTTTTAGAAAATCTATGATTTTTTTTTTAAATTTTATATGGCACTTAAAAATTTTTTCATGGACTATAAAATAGTATGTTCGGGGTCACCCTGGGACACAGTGGATTCCACAAATTTCCACTTCATAAATCAAATGGGGGAATGTTTACTACACACCACAAGAGCACCTACACCTTATTTGTTTGCAAATAAATACGCCTGTTCTGATTGAGAGGGATGCTATATATTTTCAACAAAAATTCTATCGCGTATCGATTTATGGCCCTCTATCTGCGGGTTTTTGCATTTTTGGGCATCGAACAGGTGGAGTGGCGCTAGCATCGAGGGTGACCGAGTGCCCCTTCGACACGGGCGCCACCCCACATCCCACCCTTCTCACCTCTGCCTCCACCTGTAGCGTGGGCACTCCTCTTGCACGCACGCACGCACGCACTCACGTGGGACACTGGGGCTCACTTGGGCCTACCTCGGGGATTCGAGTACACACCTATATCACAATTTTCACGGATACTTGTCACCACCCTCGAAACGTGCTCCACTAACTTTCGCTGGGTTCTCGGGTGCGCCACGGGGAGGCGCAATAAGCCAACGGGGCGCACAAATTACTTATCTCTATCATACACACATAAATTTATACTTGAAGAAAGAGAAAGAAATATATTTTCAGCTTTACGCCATATTTTCTTACAATTTCAGTGATGCGTAGAAAAAAAGGAGATTTTTATACGCCAAGAATTGTATACGTATTAGATCTTTAGAAATATTAAGATAATAAAAGATTAAAATATTTGTTTAGAGAAAAACCCCCAAAACAAAAATAAAACCTAATGATGTTTTCATTTAATTTAAAAGGTAGATAGAATACCCAAAAACAAAAATCTTTCTTTTTCTTTTGTATTTTTGATTGATAAACCTCATGATTTGGATTGAAAGTCTTGTAAGGACACCTTAATATTAACTCTAAGCGGTTATAAGTTTAGCGTTTTGTATTTTTATAATTTTTGAATTTTTATTATAAACATATGCATCTGCTGATTTTTTTTAATAAAAAAATCCAAAAAATATTTTCCTTTATTATTTTTTTTATTTTCTTTAACGAGCTTTCTTGGTAGTTTCAGCGATATTTTTGTTTATCATAAATCATATTCAGGCACAACATAACAAACCAGAAACGTCGCTGAGAAGCACCAAGATGCTCTATTTTCCATTGATTGCCTCCGAAAAAAAACTCGATTCCTTTAGCAATCGTTAATTTTTAAAATTATCAATCTCATTATTCTTATGCATAATATTATTAATCTTTTAAAAATTTCTTGAACACTTTTGTGTGGCGCATTGTATTGAAATTTACTCACACCTGCCCGGGGGCACAGGTAACTGGTACATCAGTGTAAAGTCAGTGCTGAAGAAAGGTGAGTGACTTGTTCACACAATATGGCGTCTCCTGTGCTCTCTATTACCGTGTAAAAGAATAATTTGCCCCCCTGTGTGTGTGTAATAATTGTAGCGCCCCATAGACGAATATTTCTGCTAATGCGCGACGCTGTGAGACGCCCCTCTGGCACCCTACGTGATTTGGTGGCCCGTCAGCGTAAACATAGGTCGACCTACAAACACAACGTCTCGTCGCTGCACCCGAAGATGCAGGGCAAAGTGGACCCCCACGGAAATAATTCAATTTATTCAGACAATTTTGGCGTAATTTTTTCCACACAATCAGCATACGGAAGTAGCATTAAGTGCTCTCCAAAAACACTCCACGGTGATTGTGAGACGTTGCGGATGTTGCGGCGTTGCCGCGATTCAAACCAACGGTCCGTTGATTTTAAATTTAAGTTTCAATATTTCATGAATTTTTCAATACAGTAAATTAAATGCAAAAAGAGAGTAAATTAAACGGGACTTCATTGAGTGACAATATTTTCACGTGCACCGTGAACATTCTCCCCGGGCTGGTGTGGCGTATCCAAGGATGCGTCACCTCCAGAATTCTAGTGTGATCCTTCGGGAACCTCCTCTGGAACCTCTCGTGGAGCATCCTCATTGTCCCTGATGGGCAATACGGCGATTTTTGTGATAGGACGCTGGTAAGTACCTTTCTTTGTTCGCACTGACACCACACGAACCAATCCATCCGTCCCCGGAGTAGTTGAAATAATCCTGCCAAGCAACCACTTGGAAGATTCTCGATTGGTATCGTCATAAAGGAGAACCACGTCCCCTTCCTTGAGATTCCTGCGAAGATGTTGCCAGCGGCGTCTCTGTTGAAGTGTATTGAGGTATTGGTGCCTCCATTTCTTCGCAAAAATCTGGCTGCGTGATTGACAAAGTTGCCAATAAGATTGACGATTCTCCGGCAGATGGGTAACGTCGGGATTGGGTAAGGCATTGGCTGGTTCACCAAGGTAGAAGTGTCCGGGGGTAAGGAAACTTTCTTCATTTGGGTCTGTAGATAACATACATATGGGTCTGCTATTCAGAACCATTTCTATTTGACAGAGAATGGTATTCAACTCTGCATGTGTTAGAGGGAGACCACCAGTGGCACGCACAAGGTGATATTTGGTGCTTTTCACAACCGCCTCCCACAATCCACCGTGATGTGGAGATGCGGGTGGATTGAAGTGCCACACTATCCCATCTTCCTGAGTGCGATTCACAATTTCCTGTTGTGCGGTCTCTTGATTGAATAGGCGGACAATTTCATTTGCAGCTCCTTGAAAGTTCTTCCCACAGTCGGAATAGATGTGTCTGGGTGTGCCTTTTCTTGCAGTGAAACATCTCAATGTAGCAATGAAATCTTCCGTGGAGAGCGAGGTAACGACCTCCAGGTGTACGGCTTTGGTAGCCATGCACACAAAGATAGCAATGTAGGCCTTCTGAGTTCCCGTTCTTCTAGAGTGAGCTCCCCGGGTGGCCGAAGATAGCATCTGAATGGGTCCCGCGAAGTCTATACCAACGGAATGGAAGGGCCTAACATAATTCACACGAGATTCCGGCAAATTCCCCATGAGTTGATCAAGAGGTTTGGGTTTTGCGCGATAGCACTTCACACACTCATGGACAACATTTTTTCGCCGTATTCAATCCACCTGTGGGCCAGAATTTTTGACGAATTGAAGCATACAACAGGGATTCGCCAGCATGTAATTGTTTGACGTGCTCATGACGCATAATCAGATGAGTGAGCTTGGTTTGGGGAAGCAGAATGGGATGTGAAGCAGCAAATGGTATATTGGCATTGACAAGCCTACCACCCACTCTGATGAGTTCATCCTGATCCATGAAGGGGGTGAGTTTCAAGAATGACTTGCACTTGCGAGATAATGGCTGATTGTTCTGCAAATCTCTGTACAGTTCGGGTAGGGCTGTCTTCTGATCATTCCTGATAAGGCAAAGTAGTGCTCTTTCCATCTCATCTGCTCCAACTGCACTGCCTGGCGTAACTTGAGGATTTTGTCTTGAGCTGCGGAAACGAAAACAATAGGCAACAATGCGCTGGATTTTGGGTAAAGAAGAATGCTTGAGCAAAAGCATATCGAATAAATCGTCGGATTCATCTGAAGTCGTGGTGACGAAGCAAGCTCCTTCTGGGTCTACTGGTTGACCTGATGGGTTGAACGGAGCCGGCCAAGAATTTGATGGGCGTTGCAGCCACTCGGGACCCTTCCACCAAAGGTCAGTGGACTTTAACTCTGATGGTGAGGCTCCCCGGGATACCAAATCCGCAGGATTCTCCCCAGTGCTAACATGACGCCATTGTGGGACTTCAGTCAAAGCACGAATGCGCTTGATACGATTGGCGACGAAAACCTTGTAAGAATCTGGAGGACTATTGATCCAATGCAGAACAACGGTTGAGTCACTCCAATAGTGAATAGCATCAAATTCAGCAGCCTCCTTGTACTTATCAATGGTCTCAACACCCAGTACTGCGGCGCATAGTTCCAACTGTGGGATGGTGCGTCGTTTCAGGGGGGCTACTCGAGATTTGGATAAGAATAAACTTGAATGATAGTTCCCCTCATAACTGGTCACGATGTAGACAGCTGCTCCATAGGCACGAGTGCTGGCATCACAAAAGACGTGAAGTTCAGTGCGTGAAGGGTGAGAAAAAATGGAAGTCCATCGAGGAATGGACATACGTTTAATATCCTGCAGCGCTTTGATAAATGATTTCCATTGGGTTTGAATGTCTGAAGGCACAGCTTCATCCCATCCCAACTTGAGTTCATGCAAGGTTTGGAGCATGATTTTAGCTTCAACGACGACTGGGCCTATTAATCCAAGAGGATCATAGAGTTGGGCAATGGCCGAGGCCAAGGATCTCTTCGACTTAATCTCCATTGAGGCATCAACAGGAGCCTGGAATTTGATTTGGTCCACAATGGAGTCCCAAGTGTGACCAAGCGCCATTGTAATGTAATCAGCCGCGGAAAATATTCCAGCATAAATCTCGCCGGTTTCTTCAGGACGTAGGTCCTTATGGTTGCTTGTCCATTTGGTCAAAGAAAATCCTCCACGACGAAGTACTTCTATAAGCTGCCTCTGAAGTTCCTGTGCTTCCTCAAGTGATTTCACTGAGACTAGGCAGTCGTCGACGTAAAAGTTGGATCGCAGGGCTTTGGCAGCCAATGGGAATTCCGCCTCGTAATCATTGGCAAGCTGAATCAGTGCGCGTGTGGCTAAGAATGGAGACGATGCTACACCGAAACAAACTCGTACGAAGCGATAATCTCTGATTGGTTGATCCTTAGAACTTCTCCATACCACTCTCTGGCGATTGGCACCCGGAGGATCAATTCTCAGCTGCGGATACATCTTGGTAATGTCAGCCGTCATAGCAAATTGGTATAGGCGGAACCTTAACAAAATGATGACTAATTCTGGCTGAACTGTGGGGCCTATGAGTAGCAGTTCATTCAAGCTGTAACCTGAAGATGACTTGGCTGAGGCATTGCACACGACTCTTAATTTAGTCGTAGTGCTGGATTCCTTCATGACCCCATGATGAGGCATGTAGTAATTCGGAGCATTGAGTTCTTCAACAGGGACTGGCTCTAGCCATTTGCGGTCCATGTAGTCATTCATCACTTCGGTATACAACTTCTTGTACTGGGGTTTTTTATCAAACTGACGTTCCAACGCCAGGAATTGTCGCACGGCCTGTGGACGGGAGTTTCCCAAAACATCAGGTTGGATCCTGAATGGTAAGCTCACAATGAATCTTCCTTCTTCGTCCCTTTGGTAGGTTTGGGAAAAATGTTCTTCTGCTTGTAACTGTTGATCTGTGATGGGCACTTCTTCAGGTAGCTCCTCAATTTCCCAAAATTTGCTCAACACTTCCTCCAGCACGGGAAGGGCTTTGACGTGGTGGACATACCGAACCTGTGGAGGAGGTTGGTGTTCACCCACAATAACATAGCCATGGCAAGTCTCCCGGAGGTGTGGAAGACCAGTGCCTAGAGAGATAGTGTTGGACAACCAACTGGCCCAGTAAGGATCGCCACTGATCAGCAGGTCGACAGGGCGAGGAATATTCCATTCTGGATCAGCGAGTGGGATGTGAGATGGAGGCTGGATTGCATGGGTATCAACATCCCAGTTGGGAATATTGCCTGAGATCTTGGGGAGTACATAGCAGGTGAAGGAGAAGGAATCATCGCCTCGTTGTGAGAAAATGGTAACAGTGACTTTGTGCTTCACTGGATTTGCCTGATTGCCTATGCCAACGACGGAAATATCTGAATGCATCTTCGGGAGCTTCAACTTCTGGTACAAGTGGGTAGTCATGATGCAAATCTGGGCTCCACTGTCGAGGATTGCACGGCACGAAACCTTCTCCCCGGTGGCAGTGAGCACATCCACCATGGCTGTGGCAAGAAAAACTCTTGGGCCAGAGTAAAGAGCTTGTTGAGATTGGACTGATGCGGTGTATGCAGCAGGTTGGTTGGCTGATGACGGTCCTGGAGTTGGCGCAGGCTGAGGGGCAGTTGGTGCTGGATTGAGGGCCGCAGGCGCTGTAGTCTGAGCCGGCGGGGTGGCAGCAGATTCACCTGCGAACTTCTCATGTAGCAATATATTGTGCCGGCCTTGGCACTTCTTACACTTGCGGAATGTACAAGTGCTCGTGAGGTGTGGGGCAAGACAGTTACGACATAAACTGAGCTTCTTCACTGTCTCGAATCTCTCAACCGCGTTCTGTGCAAGGAATTGAGGACACTTGTACAGTGGGTGAGCAGATTGGTTGCAACATTGGCAGATGGATGTTGCTGCTGTTGTGTGGAACGCATTCACGGGTCTCTTGGTGTTCTTGGCGGGTTTAGCATTGGAAGAATTGGGTCGTGGATTGGACCTTGTGGGAGCAGTAGCAGCATGTGTGGCATCCAGGCATCTTTGGTTGAGGAACGCACGGAACTCCCGCATGGTGGGAGTTTCATTTCCACACTGCCTGCCCCACAGCACCCGCGACTCTGAATCCAATTTGTCCAAAGTGAATTGAATTAACCATGGGTCACGACCTGTGACATTAATGGCGTCCATGGCTAACAGGGATTCAGAGAGAATGTTTGTGATGCGTTGGAGGGCATTGGGGTCAGAGGGAGAGACTGCTGGCATATTATAAAAGGCACGGATATGCTCAGCAACAATTTCTGACTTTCTCTCAAATCGATTCTTCAAAAGCTCCCAAGCTACATCGAAATTGCTCTCTGTAGTGGGAAGATAGCCAATTGTGGAAGCGGCATCTCCACTCAGAGAAGACTTTAGGTATTCGAGTTTTTGAACTTTTGACAAATTTGGGAGATTTGCAATACAAGCTCTGAATCGATCTTTGAATGGAACCCACTCAGAGTATTTTCCAGAAAATTTGGGCAGTTCTATTTGAGGGAGTCTAATTGAGCGACTATCTAAGGGCGGAGGAGTACTTGCGTTTAGGGTGAGCTTGGCCAGAAACTTGTTGTTTTGTTGGATCATTTCTTTCATCAGGTGGCACAACGTTCCAGAAGGCGACATATCGACAGTTGGGTCTTCCTTCGGGTAGTAACTCAACAGGCTGGTAAGCTCCTGAATGATCCTTGAGCATCTTGTAGCGGTGGTTGCCTTGTAGGAGATCTCATCGTCCTTCTCTTGACCCGACTTCAGGCCTATGACAGTGTCCTGAATACTGTCGAACTTCGCTTGAAGATCGATCAACGTATTGAGCTGTGATTGTACCAAGTTGCGCTCAATGTAAGTGGTGTCCGCTGCACTCAGGCCAGTGGAGAAGGCTTCCACCTTCTCAATGGTGTTGAGGATACGCTCTCTCTGTACAAGACTCATCTTGGATGCTTCTCAATTGCTACACAACGGTGGGAAATGGCCAGTAGCTATCGCTGATTCAATCGCAACGGGTCGAAGATGACCAAAAAATGTATATGAATACCTTGAAAGATAGTGGTAGAGCAGTGGTTAAGGTAATCTCATCAATGTTCTCCCTTCAATCCCTCACACAATAGTCAGCTCACCTTCAAAGATATAGGTAAGACAACGTTAAGCACAATTCCCTCTCACTCTGCAGCTCTATGCGCAGTCTCACCTGTACAGATCATATAATTATTAATATTCGGCGATGTGGGATCAAAAAATGTATATGAATACCTTGAAAGATAGTGGTAGAGCAGTGGTTAAGGTAATCTCATCAATGTTCTCCCTTCAATCCCTCACACAATAGTCAGCTCACCTTCAAAGATATAGGTAAGACAACGTTAAGCACAATTCCCTCTCACTCTGCAGCTCTATGCGCAGTCTCACCTGTACAGATCATATAATTATTAATATTCGGCGATGTGGGATCAAAAAAAATTTGTTGCAGTCCCGGATGATCTCAGGTGATTCCAATTGCCCATAAGAAGTAGCACGAGTTGGCACGTGTAGCCTCGAAATCCTTCTGAAACTTTTCACTGGATATTCGGAGATCCTCCTACACAACTCTCAATGAAAAATCTAATTCTCCTTTTCACTTTTGACTAAATATTTATTTCACAGCAAGTGATTTAATTTAATAAATAATTCAATTTATTCAGACAATTTTGGCGTAATTTTTTCCACACAATCAGCATACGGAAGTAGCATTGAGTGCTCTCCAAAAACACTCCACGGTGATTGTGAGACGTTGCGGATGTTGCGGCGTTGCCGCGATTCAAACCAACGGTCCGTTGATTTTAAATTTAAGTTTCAATATTTCATGAATTTTTCAATACAGTAAATTAAATGCAAAAAGAGAGTAAATTAAACGGGACTTCATTGAGTGACAATATTTTCACGTGCACCGTGAACACGGGGGTACCGCGATAAATTTTAAAATAAACGTGTGAATTGTCCTTAAAAAAAAAAAGAAAGAAGCAAAGAATGCCCTTTGAAATGAATCAAGAGACTTTTAGGAGGAACACTTGAGTGTCACAAAAGTTGAATGTGATTTTTTTTCTTCATCTTGTTATAGTTTTTTTTTTGTAATAAAGGACTGTGTCCAAGACTCTCTCCCGTCTAACTAAGACCCTTTTACCTGTGATTTTAGTGTTTAAGGATTTTGTGTTTTTGCAATTTTTGTGGGATATACAACACAAAGGAACAAAAGAGAAGAAAAAGTTTTTAAAAAAAATTACTCAAACTCATACGATGCACAAGAATATCCCATTATTGAGAAATCTCAGCAAAGGGACAAAGCTATTCGCCCTCCGATAGAGCCATGCTGGAAAGGAAGCCACCCCGGGGACTGTCACCAATGCTACTGGGGACAACGGCGGATCACTTATTGAAGATCTGCATGGCAATTATCATCATTCCTGGGGTCTCCTTTGCTGCAGGTAAAATAAAATTTTTTCAAATTTGTTGAATTTTTTTTTCGCGCGATCAAAATAATCCTAAAACGTTAATTACTTCGGTGGAATTTCTGTTAAGATCTAAGTCATAGTAATAGTTCAATCAATTCGCAGGATGGATCGCGGTCCTTAAAGGGTTAATTAATTTATCGATTAATTTGCTGTATAATTTAAAATTTAAATTTTAACCGCCACACATCCTTTTCAAAATATACTTATTATTTTCTTTTTAGCCTCCAAGTATGAGACAGCATATGCGTGCGAGGGCAAAACTCTCACAATAGAATGTGATCCGGGTAACGTGATAAATCTCATTCGGGCCAATTATGGTCGCTTCTCCATAACAATATGCAATGATCACGGGAATGTTGAATGGAGCGTCAACTGTATGTCCCCAAAGAGTTTACGTGTCCTACATGCTAAATGTGCCCTAAAGCACAAATGCAGTGTCTTAGCATCAACATCACTCTTTGGGGATCCATGCGTTGGGACACACAAATACCTAGAGGCCCACTATCAATGTATCTCCGCCACGCAGACGTCCACAACAACGGGTCGTCCGCCACCACCATGGCTCATTACGTCCGCACCCAGTGTTTGGACCTCAACTACACTACGTCCACAATCTCCTATTACACCACCAACTGATGCTACATCCTTGCAGACTGATGCTCTGCCACTCACACCAACGGCATCATCTGAAACACCTACTTCCGTACCACCAACAGTACCTACTGATAGTACAGGTTTTTAACTCTCTTCCCCCTCTCACATATTTCCTTTAAAATTGATTCAAAAAAATTTCTTTCTAAATTCATTTAGATTCTCATTCAATATCCACAACAGAAGTCACAACGGGAGAACCAATAAATACGGTGGGATCTATAAATCGCGTAATGGCATCAACAACACACGCAACGGATGTAACGCACGTCAATGCACACCGTGATAATGCATTTTGTGGCCCAACAACAGCACGCAATATGTTCTGGAATATCACCCGTGCTGGTGATGTTAATGTGCAATCCTGCCCAGGGGGCGCAACAGGAATTGCCAAATGGCGATGTGTGCTTAAAGATTCGGACACGGTGTGGCAACCAATAAGCCCGGATTTAGCACAGTGCCGTAGTCTTTGGCTCAATAATCTTGAAATTCGTGTTAATATGCGTGATTCATCAATAATTTCTATCGCCAATGACCTCTCACAGGTTGATTTTCTTTTAATAACAAGAATTTTTCTTTATACTTTGATCATGGAGCAAAATTCCATTATTAGTTTGAATAATCTAACTTCAAAAACTCCTTAAAGACTTTGTTCCTTGATTTTAGTATACATATCTTTTTTTTTTTTCTTTTAGAAGAAAAACAAAATAAAAAGAATAATTCTTTCATTATAGGTAACGAGCAGCAAAACTCTGTATGGTGGAGATATGCTTGTGACAACAAAAATTATTCAAACTATGTCAGACAAAATGGCATATGACATTGAAACATTCCCGGATCAGAAGCAACGGGAGGCAATTGTATACGAACTCCTACATGGGGTGGTACGAACAGGAAGTAATCTCTTGGACGCTAGCCAAGCTATGTCATGGCAGGATCTTAGTTTTGAGGATCAAATGCGCGTTGCAACATCACTACTGACTGGCCTCGAGGAGAATGCCTTCCTCCTGGCCGAAACAATAAATCGCGAACGAAATATTGTGCAGCGTGTTAAGAACATTCTCCTTTCAATTCGTGTCCTTGAAACACGCAATATTGCTGCAAGTGAAATCTTCCCGGATACTCAGGAGCAATGGAGTGTCAGCCGGGATACAATTGAACTGCCACGGGGAGCTTTAATTGAGAATAGCGACGGTGGATTGGTGCGCATTGTCTTTGTTGCATTTGATCGACTGGAGAGTATACTGAGGCCACCGGAAATTGAAACTCCACAGCGTCTATCACTTCCTATTGGTAGGTTCTACTGAATAATTTAACGATTTATTCATTAATTAATTTAATTAAAAATAAAATCTAAATTTGAATGTTTAGGAAATCAAACAACAGCTTCAGGTTCAAAGAATCGTGTCCTCAATAGTAAGGTGATTTCAGCGAGTTTGGGCAAAGGAAGACACATACAACTCTCCCAGCCAATTCGTCTCACCTTCCAGCATTTACGCACTGAGAACGTCTCTCAACCAATTTGTGTCTTCTGGAGCTATATAGATCAGTTAGTATATCACTCTTCATTGCGTCTCCTCAACTCAACAAATTTTTATGAAAAAAAAAATTAATTTACATCAAATTTTATTTTCTTCCCTACTGCAGTGCTTGGTCTGAAGACGGATGCCAGGTGGATGCAACAAATAGCACACACACAGTGTGCTCATGCAATCATCTCACCAATTTTGCCATCCTCATGGAGATTGTTCCGACCACAACTGCGGATGCGGCTGCATCATTGAGTCGCAATGTTCGCATAATGATCTACATCAGCATATCACTGTGTATATTGTTTGTAGTAATAGCATTAGCCATATTTAAGCTGTACAATGGGCAATTTCTCAAGGTAAGCGAAACGAGCCAGTCTGCCACACAAAGAACCTACCCACCACCAACACCCTTTCACACACCACCCCCTGAATCGCAATCACGCCTCCTGGCACCCATTCCCAATTCCACACTGGCTGCCTTTACACTCCTTGCCAATTTCAACAATGTCCACCACCACCACCATCATCTCCACCATCATTTGCACCATCATCACGGTCGATCACCCAATACAGCAGCGGGGGGTGCAACGGGGGCACCTAATAGTGCGGCGGGCCTTAATGTTATTCGCAATAATCTCGAAACAGTCAATCTTCATGATTTTTCCGTTTAATTCAATACAAAAGAAGCAATTATCATGGCGCGGTAACACGCGGTGTACAATCTATAGGGGAGACCGGTGCTAATAAAGTCACTTAAGGGTTTGGAAAAAGCCTAAAACATGATCTGAGAAAGAGTTGTAGGGCAGTAAATTTCCTAAAGAAATGAGTAATACATTTCGCTTTATCTATTTGGGAAATATGATATATTGAGCTTTTTCTAAACCCTTAAGTGACTTTTTTAACCCCGGTCTCCCCTAGCATTTCCTAAATATCTACATTTTTTTTTTTGGATAACAATTAGACCATACAAAGAGAAAGAAAAGTTTGAAGAAAATAAAATAACTCAAGGATTCTTTAGATAAAAATCTGATTATGCCTCTTTGAGGACATTTTAGAGCGTCATTTATAAACAAACAAAAAAAGAGATTTAAAGTAGATGAATGTTTGTGGACGTTGTTGGTGGTGGTACACACATCCGTCCTTGCCATAAAAAAAAACAAAATAAAAATTAATTTAAAAACCCCACTGATATGAGACAGACTGTCGTTTTGAAGGAGACGAAATTGTATAAAAAAAATGCATGACAAAATGTAAATTATTTATTTATTATTATTTTTTTTTTAATAATTCAGCCAATATATCGCTTTTAGTTTCTCTTTATGATTTTCCTATAGTTGTGACCATACACCGTTCATTTTTGACACATTTGAGTGCGGCTCCAAAAATTTGGGAACTATGCTGTCTCCATTTTGGTTTTTTTATTCTCCTCTCTTTCTGTCTCATTCTTATTGTTTTTTTTTTTTTGTTTTTAAATTTCCTTGGATGCTTCTCGCCCAATATGGGGGGTCTCCGCTGCCCCGTTTTGTTGGAGGCTGTGTGTTGGCTTTTTTTTTCTTGGTTTTATATTTAGCGTTCTTTATTGTGGGTGGGTGACCATTTTTTCACGATGGAGTTTGAAAGCGCTCACGAAAAAAAAAACAAATGGATGCAATCTGCTTTCAGTCATCCATTAAGGTTGAAATGGCGGACTATGGCGGAACAAACATGGCGGAGAGACGCCAAGGCAGAATGGGGCACGAAGGTGAGTGCATGACCCTCAACAAGAAAATAAATAAATAAAAAATCTCGAGACAATTTGTAGTTTCCAACTTTTTGGTCGCCGCATTGCCAATTCATTGAGTCAAAACGGTCAAAATTCAGCGATCTTTTCTCTCTTTATTTTTGCTTGTTCTCTAAATGATTTCTTTCATTTAAAAATCTTTAAATTATTAATCTAATTTCTAAAAATTCTGTATTCTCCTTTTTGTATTGCAGATTTCCACCACGGAAAATACGAGTGTGTTATAGGACCCAGCTCATCATTCCGCGACATGAGGTGATTTTCCGTGAAAATAGCACCGAACCCGCGTCCCAAGGCTTAGTCGAAAGGTAAAGTAACTACTCCAAAGCTTTAATTTTTCATTTAAATTGAATTCTAAAATTAATTAAGTTTTCTTTTACTTATTCTTGCAGACAAGGCGATTTAGCATTCCAACGCCGACTCCCCGAACTTCACCAACGTATTTTTATCTAATAAGAGTGTGACAATGTGATTGGAGTATCGGTTCGTGAGACCTTTTGAGACTTAGGTGTAAATTTTAGGTATATATTTAGGCAGAATCCGTGAAGAATTGTACCTTGAGAAACACGAGAGAGAGAGAGAGAGAGAAAGAGAAATTTTTAGAGATTGGTAGAAGTTGGTAGAAAGTTTTTTGAATAAATGAGATTTGAGAGAGTCCAACAATAAATTTTATTCTTTTCATTTTGTTCTAAATCTCTTTAAAAAAAAAAAAAAAGAAAAGTTCTTGGAAATCATTTTGTGTGGCATCTGCTCTGGTATCCTTCTACAGGTAGGTTGGTGTCTAAAAATATGGAACTGCTTCACTATACGATCTCTTACAGCACTGGAGGTCCAGAAGTAGTTTTCTATATTAGAGACTTCAAACGAGAAATAAAACAACTATTTTGTATTTTACGTGTCGTACAATAGTGTATTTATTTGCAAATAGAAATCTACCATATGAAAAACCATATTTACACGCAATTAATTAGGACATTGGGCTTTTAACTTAATCATAAAAAAAATTGTTAGACACCGAGACAGTTATGTACACCACTTGATAAATATATAATAATAAGGAAGGTGGGGAACGCTCTGGGTGTTTGCAAACAATAAAATATATAATAATAATAATAATAAAAAATCCAAAAAATAGTATAATAATAAAAAATATATAGGAGACAAATTGGGACAAAATAAACAATTTTTTTTTCTCATAAAACAACTCAACAAATGCTTGGATCGTTTCGGGGGGAGAGGAAAAGATCCTAGCGCTTCTTTTTGGTGGTTCGAGTGAGCTTTCGCTTGCGTACGATCATATCGTAGAGAGCTTCGAAGCCCTCTTGAAGGCCCTCACCCGTAATGGCGCACGCGGGCTGTATGTAGGTCATTTTGGGTGCAGATGGATCCGGGGGTGCTTCCTGGAGTCCCAGCATTCGTTCCAGTTCACGCGGTTCACACGCACCTGGTAAATCTTGTTTATTTGCCAAAACAAGTAGAGGAACACCTTGATTATCTGGGCACTTTATTGTGCGCATCAGTTCCATTTTGGCTTCCTCCATGCGTTCCATATCAACGGAATCCACCACAAATACGATACCATCTGTGCATCTACAAGAAAAAAAAATTAAGACTCAATGGGTCAGGCAATACAATTCATAGAGTTATTGATCGAAGAATAGCCCGTGGTTGTTCTTTTAGTTTCTCTATCTTCCTCGGTAGTATAGTGGTCAGTATATACGCCTGTATTAGTTTCTCTATTACCTAGTATAACTCCGCCAAAGTGGTCTCAGCTTCTCCTGCCCACCAACATCCCAGACGAGAAAAGTGGCACCTTTGGCCTTGCCTGTAGCTCCTCGTACCTTTTCGCAGTTGAACCCAATTGTGGGTACAGTATTGAGGTACTGATCAAATTTGAGTCGATAGAGGGCGGTCGTCTTCCCAGCGGAGTCGAGACCGAGCATAACAATGTGCAAGGTACCCTGGGCTGAGGGCAGCGAGTCAAAAAGGACGCCCCCGCTACGTCCCATCGCGGCCCCCATTTTGCCTTTTTTTGTTGTTGTTTTAAACTACTTGCAAAGCACCCGCCAAACTCATCGTCTGCAACTGGAACGCTCTCTGCGCGCTACCTTTCTTAATTGTGGCGGGGGCGTAATGCTGCGAGGACACCCAAGGAGTCCTAAATTGTTTTTTTTTATGGTAAAATGTTCTTTTTTGTGAAAACAAAAAAATAATTCCAACACTAAAATTACACGCACTCCCACTCCTCTCTTTACACTTAAAAAACTTTTCTTCTCACTACACTGACTTTTCTATTGATCTGTCATAATTTCTTTTGCCAAAATAAATTCACCACTTTGCGCGAAAATGGACATATGTAAACTGACAACATTCAATGATTTTATGTTCAGCTTTATGTTGAGGAATTTTAATAATTGTTTTTTTTCTAATTTTTTGATAACTAAATAACATTTTATAGATTCAGTCATCGTACTCAAGATTATATTGCATTTTACAATAATATAATTTTGTTTGTTTATTATTTTTTAGAACAAAAACAACAAAGCATAACAATGGAATTCCATAGAAAAATCCTAAAAGAATTTCCAAATTTTCCATAGGGATTTGCTTGAAGGGTGTTTGTGGTGATATGTGTACAGAGAATTTTCCTCCTGCTCACTCTCACACAACAAGCAATTCTGTGGCGCCTCCAGACGGCTAAGCGGTAAAGTGTTATGGAAAGAAAACATCGAAAAAAAGGTCAAAGGTAGGCCGTGAAATATTTTCTCTGTGAAAGTGCAACTTCCTGTCTTTCTCGCGATCTTCCCCCATTGTGCACATAGCCATACATACTACTCGTTTACTTGTTAATCAAAACACTCCCGCGATACTCCATTTAAAACAAGTGCGGGTGCTTTGAGTGCCAAAGACAAAATCCTTTCGGGTGTGTCGTGAGAGCGTGGCGTGAGTGACAGAGACGTGAATACGGCCCGTGAGGGCCGCCTACTATGCCAGAAAATTTTTAACTCCATTTTTTTAGAATAAAAATTTTTTTGTTCTAACGTACGAGGCCCCAATTGGGCCGTAATAATGGAGGAAACAAAAGTTATTTATCACATCGACGATGAGACGACACCATACCTGGTGAAAATACCCTTACCCTCGGCCCAGGTGACCCTCAAGGACTTTAAGATGGTACTCAATAAGCAAAACAGCAACTTCAAGTACTTCTTCAAGTCCATGGATGCAGACTTTGGGGTCGTCAAGGAAGAGATTGTTGATGATGCCACCATTTTGCCATGTTTCAATGGACGTGTCGTCTCTTGGGTAAGTCTCATTGGGATACTGGGTGAAATTTATTAGGTATAGGTAGGTATATATTATAAGTCCGGTAAAGGTTTCTTAACTCACAGTTCTAGGTTTTCTTTAATTAAAGTTTTCTCTTTTTTTATTTTTAAACTAAGCCTAAGTTTTGAGGCTAGACTACAAATTCTTTTTTTTTTAATCAGTCCTAAGATAGCTTTGTTTTTGTTTTACCGACGACGTTTCGATCGAAATTTTGTCTTCTTCAGGCCAAAGAATACAATCCAAAAAAAAGAGAGATGAATGAAGGAAATTTCACATGAAGAATTTAGGATGAGATTTTAGGATGTAATATAACCGTAAATCTCTATGTCAGAATAGCAAATCTTGAAATATTTCTTGGAATTTTATAGTAGAATACCAAATCTTGTTTTTTTCTTAATTTTGATCTTGATATTTATCTGAGAAAACCACCTTTTATCTTATTAAAATTTAATAGCTCGTCACAGCGGATGGTTCAAATATATCCGACAATTGCTCAGAGGTGCCCCATAGTGAGATTGATGGTCGTAGAGATGGACCAGCTACATCACAACTGCCAACTAGCAGAAAACTAACTCATCCATCGGGACACATGGGTCACAACCCCCTAACTTATCAGAGCGCTTCGGTACTCTCAAGTGACCTCGATAGTACATCGTTGTTTGAAACTGAGTCTGAGGTTACGCTGGATCGCGATATGACTGAATGTAGCAGCATCCAGAGACTACAGGTGAGTTAAGTAGAAAAAAAACTACCAAAAATGAAAAAAAAACTCAAAATTTTGAACTAAAATAGGTACGAAAGAAACCACAACGACGAAAGAAGAGACCCCCATCTATGAGCCGTACTAGCAGCTACAGCAGCATAACAGATTCAACGATGTCCCTGAATATAATTACAGTTTCCATAAATATGGACACTGTCAACTTCCTTGGCATCTCAATTGTAGGGCAGTCAAATCGTGGTGGTGATGGGGGCATTTACGTTGGGAGCATTATGAAGGGTGGTGCTGTAGCACTCGATGGGCGTATTGAACCCGGAGATATGATTCTTCAGGTAAGAATTTTCTTTTTTACAAAGGAAAAACAAAAACAACAAATATGAAGATTATGTCTTCATCATCTATGCTACTACCCGTCTTTCCTATTAGGTCAATGACGTAAACTTCGAGAACATGACCAATGATGAAGCAGTGCGAGTGTTGCGCGAAGTAGTGCAAAAACCCGGCCCAATAAAGTTAGTAGTGGCCAAATGCTGGGATCCAAATCCAAAAGGCTACTTCACTATACCACGCACAGAACCTGTGCGTCCCATCGATCCAGGAGCTTGGGTGGCACACACTCAGGCCCTTCGATCGCATGAGCCCGTCTTGCCACCTGATGCTGCCCTATCTGGCCCTCCCGATACCCCACGTGATCACCTCTCAACTAAATCCCACCTCCGGGATATTGTACGTGTAATGGCACGTCCAGATAGTGGACTAGAGATTCGTGATCGTATGTGGCTCAAGATAACAATCCCCAATGCTTTTATTGGTGCCGATGTGGTACATTGGATTATGGAAAATGTTGATGGGGTGGAGGATAGGCGTGAGGCCAGACGCATTGTATCAGCCATGCTGAGGGCAGGTTACATCAAGCACACAGTGAATAAAGCCACCTTCTCTGAGCAGTGCTACTACGTACTTGGCACAGGCATTGCAGATAGTAAGTTTAATGATTTTTTTATTTTATTATCTTTAAAATTCTAAAAAAAAAAAATATTTTTCATTTAATAGACGCTAGCACCATCAGCGTGGGAGACACAGATAGTCTCACAAGTGATATTGCACCTCTACCAAATCCACCCATGTACATGCCATATTCGGCTGTCTACAATCCCAGTCACGGGTATCAGCCTATTCAGTATGGGTGTGCCGATAGACCGATGTCATCAGGTAAGAAAAATCCCGTTTTTTTTTTTTTAATTTTTAAAAAATCAACATAAAAAAAACTTTCCTTTTAGGCTCTAGTAGCTCAGACGTGCTAACTAGTAAAGACATTTCGGCCTCTCAGAGCGACATAGCGTCCATTATTCACCAAACGAACAATAGTAAGTTTTCCGATGTTCTTATTGGCTTGAAACATATCTTATCTCATTTAACGAATTCAGTTTTATGAAATATTTTCTTGAGTAAAAAAAAATTTTTTTTGTTAGTTTAAAATAAAAGAAATCATTTCTTTTTTTTAGTGACCATCACAAATGGCTCCAACAAGTCTTCAGGCTCCTCCAATCGCGGTGCAATCGATCACGAACTTCACGGTATGTTTGTTTAGATGGGGAACATAACAAGCATTATGTAGATTTTTGTGCAAAAAAAAAACTAAGTCAGAACATTAATAGATTAGATTGGGGAGGCCAGACTTGCAAAAACAAAATGAGTCTTCATAGCATTTAAAATTAATGATTTATGTATTAGTAATATACGAAAGAATGGACGTATAGTAATTTAGTTTTTGTATTCTCTATCTTACTTTTATGATTTTATTTTTTATGAAAAAGAAAATGTTCAAACTAGAGAAAAATATCTTTTATATAGGATCTTCCCTTTATTTTTTTTCCTATTACTTTAATCGTTAAGTTTAGAGTTTTAGGAGATTTTTTTTTGTAATATTTTGTGTATTCAATGTTACATCATTTATTGATAGAATTTAAAAACACTTCATTTTGCCATACATTAAAAAAAAACATTTTATATATTTTTTTGTCCAATCAAATATTGAATGACCAATGCATGTATTTAGTGTCACATTTTATCTCTTTATATTGAGTTTGCTCATTATCACCTCTCCCCCCCTCCCCGATTTCACTCCATAATGGCTTTTTTGTGCGCTTAAAAATGAAAAAAAAGAGCACCCACTATGAGAGTTATTTCTTATATTCGGTCCTAGGATTGTAGAAAAGCGGCGCTGGCGCTAAAAATAGTGACATTTGGTGACAATTGTGTTGGACATCTCTTGTGCAATTTCCTATGACGTGTCCCATTTGTCCATGGAAATCTTCCCAGACATGCGACATTGCATTTATGATTAAAAATAAATAAATAAAGTATCAACGGAGCAAGATCCTTGGCAACTTTTTTTTAATTAAAAAAAAAAGATTATATTATGAAAATGATTTTTTAAGAAAAGAAAATAAATAAAAAAAAATACCAGCTAAACATTGTAATTGAATTATATTATTATATAGTAAAAAAAAAGAATGAAAATGAATGAAACGATTGATAAATACAGGGATTAAAAAAATTTAAAAAAAAAATGAAAATGAAGATTAAATGAGAAACATTTATACATGTTTTAGCATCAAGATAAGAAAAGAAAATGTACTGTAGTTCTCCTGATTGAGTCCCTTTTCACACTCTCCAATCGAGACTATTTCAATATAAAAATAAAAGTATTTGAAAATTTTACAAATGTGTGTTTTATATTTTTCAATTTCTAGCAAAAAAAATTACTAGGACAATTTTTGGCCACCCTTGAGGGAGAAATTTATTTATTTATTTATTGCCCTGAGGAAGGACTTTATACCTTACGAAATGTTGCTTTTAAATAAAAAAAAATTGATTGATCTAAGCGACGGAAAATCAGACTTTAATTTTATTTTCAACACTCGAGGATCGAGGGTTCTAACCTCAAAAGTTTGACCTCCATTTTCTTTCAAAAGAAAATATTTTTCCAAGTTTTCTTTCGACGATGTTGAAGTAATGAATCTCCCCTATCACAGATGTAGAATTTATCACAGAATGTTCAATAGATTTTAATTCTGTGGCGATTGAAAAAAAAAGTCGAATTGGCCACTTTGGCCAGCAAAATCCTTCAAGGGTTAAATCGAGTTTTGGACTCCAAAGAGCTTCTAGGAAATAAAAATTTAATTGTGTTTTGAGAGCGAAAAAAATGGAAAATATTCTCATGAGAAATATTCCCATTTCTCACGAAGCAATCATGAAGCATAAATCTTTCATGAATGACGGATCATAGTAAAAAACATATGTTTCAAGTGTGTGAAAATGAGTGAAGTAGAAATGAAGAAAAAGAAGTATGCGTGAAGAGTGAATGAAAAAAGGACGCCATATCGCAATTTCAATCAATTTACCGTGATTTGTGCTAGTTGTACGCGAAAAAACTCCCCGGGAAGGCAATCATTTTCCCCTTGGAGCTACCCTCCAATTGAGTGCTAGACTTGGGAATTTTTTTTTTGCGTGGCACGACGATTGATGTACTCTTAGCCGCGCTCCGGCGGGACGCTTGTCAATTTTGTGTGGGGTGAAGTGAGCTCCGAGTTACCGCCACCCGTTTGGGGCCCCGCATCCGCGAAATAT
Source organism: Lutzomyia longipalpis (assembly GCF_024334085.1). Classification (NCBI taxonomy): domain Eukaryota; kingdom Metazoa; phylum Arthropoda; class Insecta; order Diptera; family Psychodidae; genus Lutzomyia; species Lutzomyia longipalpis. Next base: position 30,970,717 of record NC_074709.1, read on the forward strand.
GGCGTGTAGTGCATTCAAGTGGAGGAAGGTGCTCAATTCAACGGGGCCCCAGCCACGCCCAAGGCATGGACACCGTGCTGTTGCCATCAAGGAGCTCATGGTTGTATTTGGGGGCGGGAATGAAGGGATTGTGGATGAATTACATGTTTATAATACCGGTGAGTTATGCACCCCCTATCCCGGAAAATCCTTTTTCCTTCCTACGGGTGGGAATTAATTTTTAATTTAATATACCTCCAAGGGAAGGCGCTCAAGGAATATTATTTTTCCAATAAGTTTCCTATAGTAGAGAATAATTTTTTTTTCTTTTCAAAAATCAAAACGTCGCTTGAGAGCGTAGTTAAGGTAGCACAAAAAAGTTTATTTTTTAGTACTAATAAAATTTTCTTTTGCAGTAACAAATCAATGGTATGTGCCAGCAACAAAGGGTGATGTACCACCTGGCTGTGCAGCTTACGGTTTTGTAGTGGATGGAACGAAAATCCTTGTTTTTGGTGGAATGGTGGAGTATGGAAAGTACTCCAATGATCTGTATGAGTTACAAGCAACAAAATGGGAATGGCGCAAATTGAAACCATCACCGCCAGATAAGGGAATTGTCGGTCCATGCCCGCGTCTTGGGCATAGTTTCACACTTGTTGGTGATCGTGTGTTCTTATTTGGGGGTCTTGCCAATGAGAGTGATGACCCAAAGAACAACATTCCCAAATATCTCAATGATCTGTATGTGCTCAATATCCGTACGGAACCAATGACATGGGAAGTACCCCAAACAATTGGGGAACGACCACCACCACGGGAATCCCACACATGTGTCCTATATACGGATAAATCACGTAGGAATTTTCTCGTAATCTACGGCGGTATGAGTGGTTGTCGTCTCGGTGATCTATGGCTCCTCGATACGGATTCAATGACCTGGAGTAGACCCACAACAGCTGGGAATCCCCCATTGCCACGCTCTCTGCATACAAGCACCCTTATTGGCCATAGAATGTTTATCTTTGGTGGTTGGGTACCATTTATTCCGGATGAAGGAAAGGTTGTGGCGGAAAAGGAATGGAAGTGCACAAATACGCTTGCATGCTTAAATCTCGGTAAGTTTTCAATGCTACAAAAATCTCTTTTAATGTCCATTGCACAGTTCCCTGACTAAAGGTTCCAAAAAAAAGAACAGAATGATTTCTTCTTCTTCTGCACTTTAAATTGTACGGCTGTTGGATTCCTTCCGGATCCATATAGCCAAACAGAATGATTTCCACATTAAAATATTTTAAGAAGATTTAAAACAAACACAAAAGAAACGTTTGAAAAAGAATGTTAATAGTTAAGGAGTACGAAAATATTAAAGAAGGTAGATAACTTTAATGGAATTAACTGTTATTTTATGTTGACCGTACTTCTCAAAAGCTTGTGTCGTAAATTGCCCAATATAAACGTTTTTCTTTTTCTAAATTCTTCATTCAGAATCCATGACGTGGGAAGAATTGTCCATTGATATGGGAGTTGAAAATATCCCGCGTGCTCGTGCTGGACACAGTGCTGTTGGTATTCAGAGTCGACTGTACGTGTGGTCTGGACGTGATGGGTATCGTAAATCCTGGAACAACCAGGTCAGGGTAAGCACTATTTGATTTTTTTTTTACAAATAAAAAAGAACTCCGAATGTTTTTTTTTTAATAAATTTTTAAATCTAATTCATTTCTTTTTGTACAATAAAGGTTTGCTGCAAAGATTTGTGGTACTTGGAAGTTGAAGTTCCACCACCGGCTACACGTGTAGCCCTCATTAGGGCATCGACAAAGAGTTTAGAAATGTGTTGGGGTGCCGTACCAACGGCACAGTGCTACCTTTTGGAAATTCAAAAAATTGATCAAGCCCCCAAAAGTCCAGCACAAGCACAACCACCACCTGCTTTGGCCATTTCCCCGCCAAAATTGCAACCTACACCCCCACGAAAACCACCGGAGAATATTCAGGGGCAACCTGTACGTGTCGTAGCACCCGTTGGTGTAAGATTACCAACACAACAGCAAATTATAAGGAAACCCACCCCCGTGGCGGCAGCATCAATTACGGGGAAGCAAATAATTATTCAGAAACCAACAGTAGCTGGTGGTAGTAGTACGATACAACCACAAATTTCTCAAGGTACCGTTGCGGGGGCTAAAGCACAAATTGTCAAGCTTGTCAAAACGAGTCAAGGTAAGAGAGAACAATCTTCAATGTTTCCAATTGTTCAATCAATCCTTTTTCCTTTTTTTGCATTCTCAATTTACTTCTAATTCAATTTTCATAAATAATCTTCATTAAATTTTATCTAATTAAAGAAAAAATAATAATTTTTTGAGCCATTAAAACAATTTTTTTTTAAATTTAGGAATGGCCGTTCAGACACTCCCAAAAATGACCGTTGTAAGTGGAGCGAGTGTTATTAGTGGCAACAGTGCAACAACAAAAACCCCAATAATGGGAAATGTTGTAAAAATTGTATCATCAATGGATAAATTTGTCCTGAAGAATGCAACACCCCTAACAGCATCAGCTGGAAAGATTCTCATTGCAAATCAACAACAATCAGCTATACGGCCTAATCAGCAGATTATTGTTGTTAGTAGTAGCACAGGTGCGCGTCAATTGCAAGTTACACCAGCTATGCCTGTTACTATACCCGCAACTGGAGTGTCACCAGCAACAAGTGCAACAGCATCGGGTATTTCAACACCTACTGGCAAAGTTCTACCACAGCGACCAATTACAATTACCATGCAGAATACAAAGACACCCGGACAGGTGAATTGAGTAACTTCCACTTTTGGGTAAAAGAAGAAGAAGAAAAAAAATGTTTTTTTTTGTTGCTTCTCTGTAGGTGATCCACGTACCACCAAAGGCACTCCAATTGGCCGGGGGGAAAGCCATTACGGTACAATTGCCAAAAACAATGACAATAGTCCAACCATCGGGAAGTTCTGGACAATCAGAACGTATTGTTATGCTACCGAAGGCAGTAGCACGACCCCCTGAGGATCCGGATACATCAAAAGTTGAACAATTGGATGGCGCATGGGATGAATTGGTGAAGTTTGTGGGACGCGAAGGACATCCACCTAGGATAGGTTTAATGGGTGGAGCACCACCTGATGAGCAACAACAGGATATCTTTCAGCAGGAAGACGCCAATGAGACAGATGTAGCTGATGTGGTGGAATCTCAAGATATTTCAAAGGTAAGTAAAAGTTCTTTGAAAGTAAAAAAAAAACACAGAATTTGACTTTCGGAAATTTAAAGAATTTTCAAAGACTTATGACTCCATCTCATGTAAAAATTATTTGGCAGCACAGTCATGTTAAAAAGAGCCCATAAATAGTGCTCTGTTTATGCTGTGCAGAAAGTGTTAAAAAAAAAAACGAAAAAAAGAACCCAAATAATTTTCACCTGAAGAAGAAGACGCAAAATCACGGAATGTTTGAAGGTCTATTATTTTTCAAAAGGTTTTAAAAATATCTGTTTTTTTTCGTAGGATGTCGTCGAAGAAATGGGTAAGGAGGTATTTAGTGATATTCCCGGAAGGAATGATGTGGAAGCTGCAAGTGTACTCACATCAATTAAAAGTGGAGATTTGGGAGCATCATCAATTAATTTGGATGAAGGGTGAGTTTTTATTAGAGAAAAACACAAAATTATCAATGAAAATTAACATTTTTAAATTAAATTATTAGTTCAATCGGAGGTTCCTCATTGAATGATATAAAAACATATGTGGTGTATAAACAACCACAAGAGGTGACAAAAGCTCAGCAGAGCAATGAAGGAGAAGAAGCGATCAATGAACGCACAACATTGGATGCTCTAGCTTCTGCAGCTGTTCAACACTCAAATCGACAACAAGCAAGCATTGTAGCGAGTACTAGAGTAACTAATCAGACGCCCAATCAGAAGGTAAAAAAAAAAATTAAAAATAAATTAAATGATTCTAATTCTTCTTCTATTTCTTCATCAAAACACAGTCAAATGATGAACCATCTGAGAATCCATGGTGTACCGTTGGTATCTTTCGCGGTGTTACACATACAGTGACGGGTTTTATAAATCCCGAAGAGTGGAATAGTTCAATGGCACCGGGTCTCACATCGGATTCCCTTCCGGATCTCGATAAATTGATACGTGTACCCCTTGAACAGGGGACAGCGTACAAGTTTCGTGTTTCGGCCATAAATGGTTGCGGACGCGGTGATTGGGGTAAAGTTTCGTCATTCAAAACTTGCCTACCTGGCTTCCCGGGTGCCCCATCTACCATAAAAATAAGTAAATTAACTGATGGGGCACACCTTTCGTGGGAAGCACCCCCAACAACTGAAGGCGGTATCCTTGAGTACTCCGTTTACTTGGCCGTAAAATCCGTGGCGGCAAAAGAGACCGATACATCGGCACAACTTGCCTTTGTACGTGTCTACTGTGGCCCAAATAGCCAATGTACCGTCCCCAATAGTTCTTTCCTTCTCGCCCATGTGGACTACACCAGCAAGCCCGCCATCATCTTCCGTATTGCGGCACGCAATGAAAAAGGCTACGGACCTGCGACACAAGTTAGATGGCTTCAAGGTAAACTATATAATTCGTTTTTTTTTACAGAAATAAATAAAAATTCAAGAGAGAAATACCAAATTCTTCAATTTCTCTCTGTCTCAATCTCTTTTTTATAGATCCTCAAGTGGCTAAGATGATGCAGTCAACATCAAAGAGAGGTGGCACCGAGCGGACTCCCTACCAGACGGCCCCTAAGCGTGCCAAAGGTGCTCCGCAGCTCAAAAGCATTGAATCGTGATGCAATAATGCGACATCACATCAACTGAATGAAACTTAATTTAAAAAAAAAATTGAATTGTCTCTTAATAAAAAGAATCGAGTGAAAAAAAAAACAAGCGCAACTCATTAGATGAAATAAATATTGTCCCATGTTTATATTTAAGAAAACATTAATTTCTTCTTTGAGACAATTTTTCTTTTCAATTATTTCTTGAGTTTACAAAAAAAAGCAAGATATCCTTGTAAATATTTTGTCATGTAAAGAAACGTTCACGTATAATGAAATTTGTGTAGTAAAAAAAGAAAGAAAGATTCTTTGAATGCCTACCAAACGATGTTAGAATAAAAAAAAAAATCCTCATCCCATTTTATCTCACAAAATCAATCATTATAAAATATCACATAAATGAACAAAAAAAATTGTTTTTAATGAGATTTTTTTTTTTAAATTTTATTTGTAGGTATTTCATTAAATTAATAAAAAAAAAGAAAAGACTAACGTTTTCATCTTAATTTCATCTTAAAAAAATATGATACATAATTCTATTGCATTCAATCTTTCTTCCCCTTGATTTCACGAATTCAACATTCTTTATCAAAAAAAAACTTTGATTAAAAACTCATCAAAGGAATCAGCGAAAATGCATTTTAACAAAATGCATCAGTTAATAGAACCGATTTTAAACTGTCAAAAACGACGAAGTTATCCGGTAAAAAAAATTTACATTTAAATTAAATAATAAATAAATTAATAATTATATTAGAGGAGAAAAAAAATAAAGCAGATTGAAATGGTTATTAGTTAAGTTTTTAACAGTTGAATAGGTGAAAAAGAACAAGTAAATTGGGTGGAAGTTAAAAAATGACAAAGTTTTCCAGCCAAATTACTTTTGCACAAAAGTTCTTCCACCTTTTGAATTGATCAAAATACTCTTTCTTTAAATAAAACCATCAAATATCTTCCACTAAATTAATTGGTTAAACTCATAAGATACCGATTAATTCTGTTAACCTCTTCGCGTTTTATGGGTCATACGCTGACCCAAACGTGAAACATTTTAATTTTTTTAATTATTTATGAATTTATTTTTCTTTTCAAGTTAAAAAAGCATCAAATTCACACAAAAGAGGCCAAAGAAGACGTTCTGACTGAGAAAAGTCCTCTGAGAGCCTTCATAAAATAAATATTATAATAAAAGACCGCATGTTTGAATGTTTTTATGTTTCACGTTGGACGCGAAAGGGTTAAATCATCCAGAAATTTAAAAAAGAATCTTTCAGTATTTTTTTTCGTAGAGCTCTTTTAACTAAAAGAAGAAGAATAAGGGGAATTTATTTATGCAAATCACGTGCTACAACATACTAATGTACGTTGTACATAGAAGTAGGAAGGTAGTCGCGCAAAAGTTTTAAGCATGCGTTTAGTAGAACCCTCTTCATTGCCCATCGTTGCGTGGCGTATCCATCCACATAAAATATAAGCATAAGTAAGTATATGTGGTGTAGAATCATGGCGAATACTGCACGATGATGCTGATGCTCCCAAAATGGTGGTGTAGATGCTGCGCAAAGTGCCTCGCATAGTACAAGTTAATTAGCCATCGTCTTTTGCTCTCTTGTGTAGTGTATGTACCTACATATATAATTTTCTAAGAAAATCACAGAGCGTGAACACTGAAAAGTCGTCCACAAGAAAGCGACAGGAGAGGGAGAAAGAGATGATGATACGCTTGGAACGCATAACGGCACGTGGCAAGTGAATGTAGTCGCGTGCGACGTGTGCAAAACACCAACGCCACTTGGATACACGCCATCGATAGAGAGTGTCGAGAGATGTTATAATAAATAATATTAAATGGAAGAGAGAAGAGCATGGATGGAGGAGGATGGAAAAGAAGAAGAAAAAAAAGAAGCTTAAATGAGCTCAAGAGGCACACGGATGGAGATATTGCTCGAGAACATGCTCCATTTGTATGGTAATGGTGCCCCCCCCCCCCCCGCCGTAGAGGGGATCCTCACATGTTATTCATAAATAATATTTCTATATAGGTATGTTTTATTAAAATGTATGTTAGCTACAACCCTAGACTACCCCATCAATGATTTAAGATGCGCAAGAACTAAGGACTCTACAACTGCATTGAGAAATGGCGTGAAAATATAGGGAAAAATGATTTTCCGAATTTTTATTTTCAGTTTTTTTTTAGTTCCTTGTGATTTTAATTGAAAAATTATTATAAAACAGCCACCAGGGGCGTAGTCAGAAATCAGTTTAAGGGGGTGCTTTAATAGGGTTAAAAAGACCCTTCATAATGACTTAAATTATAAACTGGAGAATAAGAAGAGTTTTCAACTTCTAAACATCACGACAAAAATTTAATATGTAATCAGAAAATTCAGAAAGAGTTAAAAATCAAACATATTTTTATATACGAATTAATTAAATATTAATTTAAAACTTTCCATTTGAGAAATTTTTTTGACAACAGTTTTGAAATTCATTGTTGTTGGAAAAAAGGCAAGAAAAATAATGCAAAGTATGATCACCTTCCTTTAGAATTTTTAAATTATATTATTTTATATTTTCCAGCATGTTCTTCTTTTTTATAGAAAAATTACATCAAGTACCTACTTTTTTTGTTCCAGGAATATATGTACATCCCAGGAAGTCATTTTTATATAATGGGAGTCTCCCCCCTTGATTTCTCATAATGTTCCATAAGAGCGTTATACTGACTCTTCTTCCCAACTAAATCAAACCCTATCCGTCGAGTCTCCCCGGCATATTATACATATAAATTTGTGTGTTCAGCAACTGTGAAAAAAATAGAAAAGTAATTGTTTTATGTGAATATAATTATGCGTGATGTATGCTACGGCAGAACGATGTTCTTGTCTGCTTTTTCTCCCCTTTTCACGAGGCTCCTAAGTATACCTAACTATACACCTTAGAAAAGACAAAACTGCAAAATCAAGTAAACTATTGAAAGAAATTCTTTTCATACGCGATATATTTCTTTTATGCCTTTTATCTAATTAATTTACTAATATTAACCCTTTCACGTTTAAATGTGAAACATTCGATTTTTTTAAAAAAATTATTTTAATTTATTGTTTTTGAAGAGAAAAGCTAAATAAAACAATTCTTAGAGCACCCATTAACCCTTGGAGGATTTTGCTGGCCAAAGTGTCCAAAACTTTTTTTTCAATCGCCACAGAATAAAAAAAAAATTAACATTTCGTGATAAATTCTACATCTGTGTATAGGAGAGATTCATTACTTCAACATCGTCGACAGAAAACTTGAAAAAATATTTTCTTTTGAGAGCAAATGAAGGCGAAACTTTTGAGGTTAGAAACCTCGATCCTCTAAGTGTTAAATAAAAATATCTTGATGAAAAAAGATCTAATGTTTAATCTAATTTAATGCAGACGCAGAAGGATTAATCGATTTAATCTCAATTTAAATTTTTTTTCTTTTGATTTTTTCAAATGTTTCACAAAGGGTTAAAATAGGGTGATTTATCAATTGAAATAAATTTAAAAAATAGTACAAAGGATTTGCAATGAATTTCAACAAAACTTGCAAAGCGGGTAAGTTATTAAGAAAAAAAATTACTTAAGAGCCCCTAAACCTTACTTGTCTTTCACTCAAAGGTTCCTCTCTTTTTTTCCGTTGAATTTAAGTCTCAACTCCGTAAAGTTTATACTATACTTTTATACCTTATGTGTTGTCCTCTACTCTACCTACTTCACTACCATAATACAAAAAAATATTTTTCCTTATTTCTTTTTTACAAATTAAAGACACAGAATGGGCGGAAGTGGAAGGAAGGGTACCACTGCAAAGGGGATTTTTTTACTAAAAAAAAAACCAAAAAAGGGGCACCAAACACAGTACAAACTTAGAAACTTAAAGATGAAGAAGAAGTGACCACCAGAAGATGCGCGCATGGGGCAGTGGCTTCCAGTCCACAGAGAGAGACGTAAATGAATATGAAAGTAAGCAGTAAGTGAAAAAAAAAAGAATAATAATAATAAATGAAGAGAAGTCAAAGCAACACGCTATAATGGGCAACGAAGCGTACTTCCTCGTAAGATAACAACAACGTACAGAGTTTGTTGGAATATACATATATGTAGGTAGGTTTGTATGAAAAAAAAACCCATAGAGTTCCTGTATTTCTCTTTGTCTCTCCAAATCGCATTTTGTTGCTTCGCTCTGACCCAAAGACTTCCACCGCACACAACACAGAGCATTTCGATACACAGGCACGCGGCTGCTTTTCCGAAACTCGGAGAATTTCCACCCAAAACCGTTCCGTCTGGGTGGCTCCCGGCCCGAGAAAATGCTTCCTACTTGTCTTGCTCTTGGCCCGCGATGTGCTCGATATATGTATGTATTACATTTAGGGGTCTTCTTCAGTTGGTGTTTCTCTTCACGTCTTCTCTAATTTTGTAAATTAAAAAACTTTTTTTTTTTCAAATTAAAAATAATAATTTGAAGACTCCTAGCGGACTCCAAGGCTCGTAAGCCCCTTGGGAAAATATGAGTTTCTTCAGAGTTGGAATTTTCTTTTTTCACCCCAGAAAGAATCCAGAAGACAAATTGTTCTTTTACATCTCCTAATACGAAGCTTTACTTCGAGACCTCACTGTAATTTCAAATTCTAATATTTTTGGAATATATTGTAAATTCTTTATTTTAATACCAACTTTCAAACTTTGAGACCGACTTAAAAAAAAGTGGCTCAAAACCTTAAGATCGACTTAAAAACCGACTGAAATTTTTAAGCTCGACTGAGTAGTCTGAATCTCCAATATTGTAAAATTTTAAGTTAAGTAGTAAAAGAAGTCAAATTCCAAGAAAAGTGTTAAGAAAAGTCAATTTTTTCAACAAAGAATAATTCCAATCACTCTAAAACTAGATGGAATGTCTCCTTTTTTTTCTATAACTTTAAACATTTTCATCATCAAGAATTGTTCTTTTGCTATTATTCTTATACAATTAAAAAAGAACTATTTCACCCCAACGTTACAATAAAATGGTCTAAAAATCAAACAGGTTGTTGACACAGGATCACTCAACCGCATTTAGTATATAAAATAGGAAATTATTGTTTTATATTAAAAAAAAAAGAGAATTGAACACTAAAGTGAAAAATGCTCCCTAACTAAAGAATTCACCCTCTCTTATAGCAAAACACCTTCGTATAATTATCATGAGGCCGTTAAACTAGGGCTGGAGGTGACTTCATTAAAAATGCCCCCTTTCTCTCTTTCTCATACATAATATATACATACATATGTAGGTAGGTACCTTAACATTGCGTTTGCTTTTTAAATGTCTTGGAATTTAAATGCACTCTCGCGCCCCATAGCGATGTCATCCACGCCGGAATCAACAGACGGTTTGTTAAGGGGAAGGAAACGGAGGGTTTCGCTGATGAAGGGGGACGTCAGGTAATTTCGTGTAGGTATATAGCATAGTGGCTTCAATTAGTTGCGGAATTGCTTCAACTCTAGTCGACCGTTTGCATCACATCAAAAATTATTTCTGCATTCTTTTTTTTTATTTCATCTTTTCCCATTTGAGTTGAAAAGGATCTGAAATATTTTTTCTCTGCAAAGATTTTTTTTAATAACAAAATAAATTTTCTGTCTTTCAAAATGGCTGTTAAACACTTAAAAATTAAAAGAAGAAAAAATATTAGAATAACAAAGCTCCATTATAGAATATAGAAAAAAAAGCAAAAGAGGGGCTTTTGCTGGCAAAAGGTACTTCCTGACGGGGATCCTCTTTTAGTTTTGCTTGTCTTTTCGCACTCCGAGACAAAAGCCGTTGGGAACGGAACTAGAAAATTAAGGTGGGTGAATAATAAAATATGTGTATGGTACGAATGAGGAACAATATAAAGTGTTGTGGCATAGAAGGGAGAAGTCGAGGTAAAAACGCGACGTGGCACACACAAAAAAAATAAAATAAAAAAAGCTAAAAACGGAGGGAGCGAAAATATGAATGGGCCGAGGGGACAGTTTGAGTCGCCTTATTTTCACTTCAATTCAAGAGTATTTTTATAAACTCTCAATTCCCCATTTAAACGTATAACATGAGCTGCTGTTGCACGGAATATCGCTGTGCAACCTGTTGGACTGTTTTGTTACCCCTCTCGCGAATAAACCAACCTGTTACAGACATTTCACCGGAAATTCAACAGAAAACAGTCAACGGACATTTCGAGTCACCTCACGCGGGATTCTTTTTCTCAAACATAACAATATAGGTTTCTTTTATAGCCTATTCTCATTCTTTGGTACATAGTACTAGAGCTAGGATATTTTTTTGTCCAACCAAAAAAAAATATCAATAGAAGTTTATTTGGTAAGGTTTGTCCTAAAATCCGTTTCTTAAGCCAAACAAGGTATTAAGTAGAACTTTAGTTTTTTTTTAATGCCAAGCTAGAAGTGTACTAAGGTACAGACTTGAAAGGTGTACAGTGCAAGTCCACATCAACGATCAATCGGATTCTCGCGTATTAAAAATAATGCGTGAGAGTCGTATATCCGATTGTTCGTTGATGTGGACTTGCACTGTATTTAGGAATAATATTTGTCAAAATTATTTAAAAAAAAAATAAAAATAACAAAAATATTTTATTTAGTAAAAAAAATATTTCTAAAATCGAAAATATTATTTTAAGAGAAAGACATGAGCATTTTAAAAAAGCGTTTTTTTAAGTTTACGCATTTTTTTCATCTTTTAATATTTTTTTCTCCTTCATTTTTTTTTTAAATTCTTTTTTTTAGGTTAATAAAAATATCTTTGGTTTCTTACAAGATTTAAAGTGGAATTCATATAAAAGTGCCATGGGCATTATTAAATATTTTTTGTCATTGAGATGAAATTTGATTATGTTTTATTCTAATTGGAAATAATAATAGAAAATATTTTATTTCTTTTTAATAAATCATTAAATTATAATTTCCAACTGAATAAAAATTATTAAACAAAAACGGAATAGTTTTAGATTAAAATTTTCAACATTTTCCTGAAGCAGTCTGCAGAGATAATCTTTTACAATATTCCTATTAAATATACCTACATATTTTTTTTTTTTCAAGAAGCAAAGAAGTGTTTATAACGATGTGGAATAATTGGATATTTTTCTCACTTTTATGCGAATCTTTCATTTGCTGCTTACAAATAATAAAATGAAGAGAAAAAAATCTGGGGGGATAGGTGCAGATCTTTTTTTTTGTACCATCTTCAAAGAAGCCATAAGGAGGAAGCGAAGCAAGAAGATACCGTGGGTCAGTGGCTGTTGGTCGCGTGCGATTGTTGGGGTGGCAGTAAATCACGATCGCACAGACTAAAAGCTATATGAGTTCCGAGGGGTGCGACAGTGACATTGGGCCCTCAACTTGAACGACCAATGATGGCGATCGCGATCTTTCAGGCACCCAAGTCGATTGGGCCACAGTGATCCCTTCTCCAGTCGCGTCCAGGTAAGACTCCGCCTTACCTCGGTCTCACCTCAGGCATTTGCAAGCAAAACGCGGTGGTGCTGATCAGTTCTTTCACAGCCCCGGCACGGTTCAAGTCACGCGCGATCATCCAACGATCACGCTTCTATTTTTTTTTTATAATAAAATTATTTGTAAGTGAGAAAAAAATAGTGATTTGTGGTGTTCGTGATCTTCAAAAGAAAAAGTGTCAAAACATCCTAAAAGAATAATTGTTTTTACTCAAAAGTAGGAAAGAAGATCCCCAAAGATCAATTTGCGTTTATTTTGGGGGTTTCTGGAAATATTAGTTTTAAGCCGACAATGGTGAGTCTGAGGATTGCGATCGCATAATTTACATGAGACCTTCGCGCGTTCAAGGTTATGTGAAAAAAAAAAATAACATAAAGAGCTAAATGGTGGCTTTGACAAAAAAAATAGTGGATGATCTCAGACAAAAATATTCCCACATACTCAATGAGGAACGTGTTGGTGAATGAAACGAGAGGGAAATCACGATATAGTAGCTATATAGGGCCTTAGGGATCGTCACAGGCACGATCAAAATGATCACGATCACGATAACTGTCTCACAGATCAATTGAGGATCACTCAGGAAGTGATTTTTTTTATGAAAATTAAAAAAGAGACTCCAATGCAGATCATTAAAAATGCATGCGCGATCTATTGTAGACTTTTCTTGTATTAAAATCCCTTCTAGTTTTTTTAATATTTATTTAGGTTTGAGATCATACACTATCAAGAATTATTTAATAAAATTAGCTCTTTGATTTGAATTGTTAGAACGTTGTACATATTCTACATAAAATAAAATAAATAAAGTTAAAGTTAAGGGTCTATTATCAAGTTTGTGTGGGCACTGAGATAATCGGTGAATTATGTATAGTGACGTGTAAAGTGGCGCCAAGTGGATTATGATCAGCATGGAACTTCAGCCGACGTCGGTGCACATGGCGCACCTAAACACCGCGCAACAGGGAGCCGCAGTATCGGCTCCACATCACCTACATCATCCCCATTCGCAGCACCCTCATATGCAGCCACAGCAGGGCCAACCTGCAGATGGTATAATGCAACAAATTCATCAACCTATGCAGCAGGAAGACAAACCAAAGAGTTAGTTTTGCCTTTGACACTATTATTTTTATATAAAATCTACATGAATATTCCTAGCTTCTAATTAAAATTTGCAAAAACATTCAATTTTTGAAAACCAATTGAACCGAATCAGCCCTTTGAAGGCCAAGTTTTTTAATCTTAACTAAATTAAGTAGTAATTTGTCTTGTTAAATTCATAAAAGTATTAAAACGAATTACATACAGTTGATGCTAATTATTCACATTAATTTCCTAGAACTTGAAAATATTTTTGAATAGTTTTTCGAAATTTTAGACCTTGAGATATTACAATACATATTTTTTGACTTCTAACCGATGTCCTGGAATGGATCAAGTCTATTTTAGCATGTTCCGAAAGTTGCTAAAATGCAAAAAAATATTTCATTGCCGAAAAAGTTGAACAAAAAAGGATTAAAAAATTGTTAATAAAATTAAATGTTAATAAAGACCGTAAATAACTCTTAGAAAATCTAATTTAGGTCATTCTCCCATATATTAAGTAGAGCAGATTTGTAAGTTAACGTGAGAAATTTTTATAAATCTTCGCGTAATGCTCCTTAATATAGAATTTAGTCATTGAACTTGATCATTGTTAAAATTGGTTAAATAATGTATTTTATCAATGATTGATTTTGGCTGTTCTTCATTGTGTTATCATAATTATGAGCCTAAAAAATTTACTGATTTTGCATCTTTGGGCTTTCTAACTTTAGTTTAGGTATACCTCAAAGAACTAAATATCTAAGATTGTTTTTGTTTTTCCGTCCTTCTGACTTTCTTCCAGAAGAAGTTCACTCCGTACAGGGATCCATGGGAAGTGGTGGAGATGGTGAGTAATATATACATTTCTTTTTTTCTCCCCTCTCAATCTCTTTTATATTGTGTAAACAATTTCCCCAAAACATCAATTGCAAGCTCTAAGAGGTAACATTCTTTCGCGGTCTGTGGAGAAATTTCACGGAATATCTGTACACCATATGCCACACTGTATGTCTGCAATTTATTTCCATTATTTCCATCGAGATCGCGATATATTCTAATTCTCCAATGGCTGAGCAATATTATATAGGTGTACATAATACTGTGGCTCGGATTAGCAGTTCACCGTTTTTTTTATCGCGCAAATTCAATCTCTTATACACGGGGAATTCGAGACATCAGGGACGAACTAAGGCGCATATTAAGCCACAAGACACTCTACTTCCCCAGCCCATGACCCCATAAGTACGTTTATGTATATTTGTAAGTTCCTGTGTCGCATTGTTGTATGCTTCGTATATCAGGATGGCTTCTACAAGTACAAATTTTCCAATCACTTTTGTAATTCTTTTTCAATTCGATTTTTTTTTCCTTTTAATTCGGCCCATCTTTGGGAACTCTCTTTGGAGTCAGAATTAGCAGCCTGAAGGTAAACTAAAAGTTAAAGAGTTTGCTGGAAAGTGACCCAATCCTCACTCTCGCAGAATATAACAGAGAGACTTTCTTATCCACCAAACACAATCTTAGAGCCTTTCGGCATCGTCAACTTGCGCTTCAGCTGCAATTTCTGATCGATTTATCGTGCGCTTCAACGAGCATCGAGGGGCTCCTCATGACTCATTGAAAATTTTACCTATATACATACATATTCTGTTTACCTTAAATCATTGCCTTGTGTGAGCTTCTGAAGAGAAGAAAAAGGAAATTAAAAAACAAATGGATAAGAATAAGAAATCTCAAAAATACTCTGAAAAAAAAACTATTTGTTAAAAGATTTGTCAAAATTTGTTTTTTTTTAGTATTTGTCCATTCAAAACTAAAAATTTCCAAAAATCATTTTAAGTTTGAGTTGACAAACTTAGATACAAATTATTTTTTCTTTCATATTTTTTTGATTTTTTTCTTTTTCTGTTAAGCACCACCTGAATGATAATAAGAGGAAATCCAATAGGTACAAAAATTTTGTAAAGTAATTAAAGTTTTGTTTTTATTTTCCGGAAATATTTAATTGTCATTTAATCATTTGTTGTAAAATCTGACCTAGAATTATTCTAACATATACGGAAAAATAATAATTGTGCCAATTGCACTATGTAGAAGAATTAGAATATTGGCACACGCGTTGCAACCCTATTAGGTCTCTCTGGTGTGTACCTTGAAATACGAATGAAGTAGGGCGTGGAGAGAAACTTGACATTGTGGGAAAATATTCTGATGTTATTTCGTTTGGCTGTATTTTCCATGTTCCTCCTAAAAGAAAAAAAAATGCGTGAAAATCACAGAGGGAGAGACGACAAGGGAGTGTGTTGTGTGATCAAATAGAGAAGATGGAAATGTTATAATGAAGAAAAAAAAAGCGTGGCCAGGTGAGTGAGATGAATTAAAAATCATCTGTCGAGACATTCTTTAAGACAACTTCCAATATACTACATATACATAAATGTATAAGGTACTTGGAGAGCGTGAAGAAAATCAAATTGATTTTGGGGCATCTATTGGACGCAGTTCAATATAAAATTTCATGTGATGTGTGTACGCACAATCAAAGGTATAGAACATTATACAAAGTCCGTTTGAAATTTTAAATTCATGCACACGCGGTGTTTTAAGCAAAACGACCACTTCCTCACGTTGTTGTATTTCCGGACCCGAACGACCCGACCATGGCGAGGTGTGGAATACACCTACATTTTGTTTAGGAATGTAGGACAGTGGGCGAGTACTTAGCATTGAAAAGTGGCTAAGGTGAGAAAAAGAAGAGTGAGAGTGCGAGGGTTTTAGCGGCATTAAAACTTCTTCTTATAACTTATTTTTTTTTAGTAGTAAGTAAGTATATGTGGTTGTTATATGGTGGGATCTCCCAGGGCGATTGTTGTGTGGCACACCTGAGAACGACCTTGACGATGGGTAGCCAATTCCCACTCGTTACAATGGCTCAAATGAGCTCTGAGATAGTAGACATCATCTTCTTAAATGTGGGAACTGCACGAAAGGAAAAGTCTCGAGGTGGACAACAAGCGTAAGAAGCAAAGCAATGGCCGAGAACAAAAAATACACAACAAAGCATTGATGACCATCTTAAGAATGTATGTAGTACTCATGATGATTCCAAGAGGGGCTTGCAATTGCACACAAAAATTCAATGAGTTTTCCAATAAAATTTTTCCTCCAATGGGCCAGCAAGAAGTTATATTAAAATATAATATCATAAAAATAATTTTAAAAAATATACTAATTTGATTTGATGTTAAGGACATTATGAGCGTCAATGAAGCCTCCTTTTTTCTTTGAAAAAATAACGCGTATATAAATCTTCCTTCATTAGAAAAAAAATTGTCAATCATATTGACCACCCAGGATTAAATAAGGGATTTAGCGCTCTCTGAGGATTTTGTGGATTAGCGGCCGGAAGTAATGTTCTGTCTGCGTATATGCACCTCATGATGGGGTGAAATACCCAAAAAGAGTGACGAACGGGAAGAAGACGATCGACGAAAGAAATCTCATTAAAGGTCTTGTGTGTGAACCGGGAGAGGTGGATAATTGATAAAAAGCTGGGATGTGGTGTTGAGAGGTTGTGAAACAGAAAGAAAGAAATAAAAAAAGCCCACAAGCAGGTGATGAATGAAAATGCGCGCAGAGGGCAAAAAAGCGCAGACCCTAAGAAATGTTTCAATTTCTCAATCGTAGCGGAAGCAATTTGATGAGATTCCTATGACACGTTGCTTTTTTTTAGCTGGTGTATACCACCGCGCCAATCCGCGTCAATCGGCATGGGAATTAATAAGTTTTCATGGTCGCGTCCATTTCTTTTTCCTTCATTGCTTCAGCCAGCACTCTTTTCCACAATCCCAATTCCTCTCTTCTATATTCCCACAAGCTTTTGCCTTTATTTCTCACCTTATTCGCCTCACAATTTGCGGGCTTATTTTTGTTTATTCCTTACTACACTACCCCAGTATTTCAGTCATGAAGAAATATGGTTGACGACAATGTAAATTTAGGATGACTTTCGTGGTTTATATACGCTTCCAAACCAAATTACAAAAAAAATTAAAATTATAGAAAAATAAGAAATAGTTTGTTACCAATCTATTTTTTTTTTAAATTCAGGAACGTATCAAGAAAACAATTAAAATGGGATGTTTTAAAACTTTTTTTTCTAAATTGAAAGGACGGTTAAAAACATTTTAATAAGAAAGACTAAAAGGACTCGAGATTTTGTGGTATTAACGTTTGATGATTTTTCTGTCATTTTAAAAGATTCTCATTTTACAGTGGTATACCTCTGTATAAAACGACCGATTTAAAATTTTCAAAATTTTATTCACAAATTCTTTTGCAGTTAACTTTTTTTTTTTTTAAATTCAACGTTAAGAATAGAATACAAGAGCACAACATTTGGCTCATTTTGCGTGTTGATTCGCCGGAAAGAGACGATGTGGCGATTTTTGTATTTTTTTTTCTTTCATTGCAAACAAACCACAAAACCGCACATTTTCAATGAGCCACGAAATCATTGCCATAACTTAATCTCTTTCACATGGAATATTTTGATGTTGTTGTTGTTTTCCTCGGACTCCTTTCCTGCCACTGTTGATGCTCAGGGATCCCCCCCGTAACCCTCTCACAGCCACTTCCGCCCTTTGAGACTCATTATTTTTTTTAATATAAGGTATGCGCGCTCATTTATGATATGTTCTCCAATGTTCATTGCCCTTTATATTGATTCCTAAAATATTTTATGACATCCAACCGAAAAAAGCAATAATTTTTTAAAGAGCGATGTTGTACAGTTGATACCCCACATAACGAATAATCAAATGTACTCTTCACATTCTTTATCTTAATATGGAGTCTCTACTGTCTTAGAAATATTTTTTCTTTAACAGAAAAAGAATAAGCAGTGTTGGAGTAGTACTGAAAAAATTAGAATTGCATTAAAACGACTTTAAAATGTTAAAAAAAAACCCTTGAATTTAATTTCTTTGTCTTTATAGTATAAATTAAAGCATAAAAAAGGCAGTTCTTGTCACTAAACAATATCTAAAAACATTGCCTACGGAGGCACACACACAATTCAACCAAATCTCGCAAAAATGCGGTGTTAAACCACAAATAATTTAAATTCTCGCAAGAACTTCGGGGGGAAGTATAACAGGATGGGACTTGGGGGATAAATTATGATATATAAATTGTAGTATTTTGTATGTAAGAAGAGGATCACACGGAAAACTCTCACTTTCGCGACTTGTGTGTGGTTTCCCGGCTGAAAGGTAACTCGCCATTTGAGGCTCTCGCGAACACGATATCACTCTTTTCCAGTCTGTGAGGGTCGAATTTCTCGAGCGTGAGAGACTTGCCGGTGGAATGTTGAGATTTTTATTTTTTTTTTTTTTTGGGAAATGCGATGCCCTGGGATGCTGGCTGAATTTTCTCAGAGAGAGCGGGTGATTTTGATGACACGCCCAATGGTTATGCGTGCGCACCCCATGGACGCCCTATGGTGGGTTGGTTCACACATGTGCCGCACCCAATTGGTGCGGACGCCGGGGTTGTGGGACGTCGCGGCGACGGGGTGGCTTCTACGGATGAGCAACCAACCAGATGCAGCGTTTCGGGTGACCCAGTTGATGCAGTTGGCGAGCCCTGAACGAGTGTCACAAAGCTCTGTGGCTGATACGTAAGGAACGGAAGCAACAGTCGTGCTCTCATCTTCGCGTGGGACGCCCGTTGAGCATTTGAAATCGCGCGCCAAATGAGCCATATCCACACGCTACATGACCCCCCATGTTGTCGCATATACACCCTCAGTGACACACACCCCTGCGCCGGTTACCTGCGTGCGTGAGTGCCCCGTGATCCGTGACTACACAGTGACTTTTGTACGGTGCAACACCGCAAAGTCACACAAATGTGACAAATATGGATTTATCGACAGCTTACAGATATAATCAAAACATGATGGAGTACTATACGTGTAAGACATAGCTTCTCCTTCACTTTCTTCTCTCTATATATATAAAGCAACAAATTCCAAATAGACATTTCCTGGTCTTTGCTGCAAACAAACGAACAATGCCCTCACTATACATACATTCCCTCAAATACCAGAGCATCCCTTTCAAATAAAAATAAAATCTTTAAAGTCTTTAAAGGCACTGAGAAAGTTGCAGAGAATAGTATGTTCGTTGTGTAAAAACCTAACTGTATGCAGGACGAAGAAAATAATTTTTCGTATTAATCTTAAAAATTATTTTATATTTTACCAAAACTTAGAAATAAGAGAAATTACGGTTTAGGTTTAAAATTCACAAAAGATTAGGCCAACCTTTAAAAATATTTTTTTTAGATAAAATATCATTGATATTGCGAATAAGAAAATAAAGAATATTGGTATTCACCATAAGTCTATTCTATAAAATTTTATAAGTCTTTAAAAATAAAAATGAAATAACATTATTTAATTAATTTTGAGTGTTTTTAGCCATTTTATTCTGATTGTTCATATAAAAAATCATGAATCTGGCAAAGATGGCAGAGACTGATATCCTACATTTTTCCATTTGATTTAAAAACTTAACTTTTTTTTTTAAATAATAAAAGAATATTTTGACGTCTTTGATAAAAGAAGAGATAAGAAGGAAAAAAAGATAACAAAAATTAAAATATTTGTTTTATGTTTAATCTTGCCATTGATTTCCTTTAAGAAAAAAAGTACGTCTCTCTAGGATTTCTCTGTCTATGAATTAATTTTCATAAAGTACTCAATTCAAGCTTAAAAGGTAGGTATGTATGTATACATAGTACGTATACCTACTAAACTTAAGCAATAAACAAAGTTCTTTGATTTTCAGCAGAGAGTGCTTAAGTATTCAAATTATTTAACAAAATTTACGCCAGAATTTACGCCTTGCTTTTTCTATTATATTTTTGAAATACAACCTAGAATGGTTAAGATTAAGTAAAAAAAAATCTACTTAACACTTGGAGGACAAAACTGGTAATCGCTACCAATTCGACTTTTTTAGATCTATCCAATTTATCTTGATAAATTCTATACATCTATTTGAGAAAATTAAGCTCAAAGTTTGAGGTTAGAAATTTGTGTCCTCCAGTGTTAATAAGTGAAAATCCATTTTTTAAGATAGATTTTACAAACCTTCCCCTGATAGATATATTTTCTCTGTGTATAATATGATTTATATTACATACATTGTATATATACATACATATATAGGAATAACCACGCAAAACATGTTTCCAAGTCCCACTGGATTGTAGGGCCATGTTGTTTCTATCGTGCCTGGGTAATTGGATTAGTGGTGGATGTGAGTGTTTTGCGATGAGATAATGAGGTGATCCCTCGAGACATCCGCCGAGTACTTGTCCCCGGAATCACGGGGATGTTGGTGAAAAATACCGCACTCACACACAACACAGAAGCACATCACATTAATAGATTTATTGAGGAGTATAATATCATTATATCTCATCTGATAAACATCAAAAGAGTGAATATTGCGAGGGGCTACAAAGGGGCGCGCGCGTGTATTTTTGTATCCTACACCCACCAGAGAGGGGTTGTTGCTTTTGCCCAAAATGAAAATGCAATTACATTCTCATCCATGCTAGATAGACTCTCCCACAGCCTCTTTTCCCCTCGCGCGACAAATTGCATCATAAGCCACTTTATCTCTGCAGCAAACCTAAAGTGCTCAACGATTGCTGTTTTAGAGGTTTACACATGGGGGAGAGAAATTTTGCAAAAGATTTACAGTTTTTGTTTTTTTATTTATCCATTTACTCATTGGCTTTTACGATGATTATTATAATTTTTATTTTATTTATTTTTTTAATGATTTTTGATTTTCTTTTTAGGTCACGGGGGAGTCAATCAGCTTGGTGGAGTTTTTGTGAATGGACGCCCCCTACCCGATGTTGTTAGACAACGAATAGTTGAACTTGCACACAACGGAGTTCGACCCTGTGATATTTCACGCCAACTGAGGGTCAGTCACGGCTGTGTTTCCAAAATTCTGTCCAGGTGAGTCTCAACTTCACCAATTCCCAACATTATCCATGTCCTGCATGTTCCTACCATCTTATGTTTAAAATGATTTTCGTATATTAACCCTGTCGCGTTCTATGGGTCATACGTTGATAAATTAACAATTTAATTTTATTGTGTGTGTCCTTTGGGACATGATTTCCCACATCTGGGATCTCCTCTTCCAATTGATTTTTAAATGGCAAATACTTTGGGAAATCCCTCCAGATTTGTAGGTAATTTATTTTTCTAATAATGGAAAATATACATCACCCCCAAAATACATTAATTATTCGACGTCATTCCCAAGTGAATAATCCACGTGAGATTTGTCTTTTTTTTTTGGGGTAGTGGTGGCAGAAAAAGGCAACGAACGCCTCTCTAAAATGTGCGAATTTTCGTGCATGATTCCAATTGTTTTCACCACCCACTTATAGCTCTATATCCCATTTATTTACTACTTTCGCCACCCATTCCCTCCCTTTCTCCCACATGAACCAACACACAGAGCAAATTAATTCATGGAGCCTCGAAACCAGGAATATTTATCACCGCGCCAGAGACTCACTGAATTACCATCAGCACTGCACCCGATTTGTGGGCTGAATTAATGGGGCCCAGCAGCACGCCCAATTATTTATCCATATGCAAAGTTACATCCGAGTAGCCAACCGACGGATGTCACCGCAAATATTTATCTCACTTTTCGCGCAAATTCCGCCGGAAAATCCCAATGAGAAGTATATAAATACGCGCTCTCGCGATATTCTTGCTATATATAGGTACATGATGGAATTTACCGCCTATTTACCCAAACACATACATACACACACACACACGTAGGTAGATTTAATGAAGATTTCGTGAAATAATGCATGTTTTGCGTTAATTTGCAATCTTGATTTTAATTAACATCTGCCAGAAAATAAATACAATGTATCTGAATCAATTAAATGTTTATATGCATTGATTGGGTTTGGCCCAATATATATAATAATTTTTCCCTTTAGTCATTTCCTTATATGAATTTCTTTTAAACCTTTCTAGTCCATTGCGGTCATATGCCTGACCGAAACTTTAAAAAAAAAAATATTGTTCTTAATTTAAATTAAGGACACTGTCTAATTGGGACTCAAATGATATCTAATCCAGACTCAAAAATGTGTAATTTTGAAAAAAAAATTCCCTAATCACCACACTTGGAGGACCCAACATCCTAATCTCAAGGAAACCTCATTTTCTCTCAAAAAGAAAACGTTTTTCCAAATTTTCCTTTCACGAATATGAATTACTTAATATAGGAATTCCCTTACACAAAGATGAAGAATTTGTCACACTAAATTATATAGAATAAACTCTCTGAGCACAGTTTTGTCCTCCAAGTGTTAACGACAAAATATCTTAAATGTGTAAAATTACCCCAATAACCCCATCCTTTTTTTGGAGCAATTTCCTCAATAAGAAATTGTACCGCCGTGTATAAGCTAATAAGACTGATTGGAAGTTACTGGGATGTCTTTTTTGGCAGATACTACGAGACGGGCAGCTTCAAGGCAGGAGTGATTGGTGGATCAAAGCCCAAAGTAGCAACACCGCCTGTTGTGGACGCTATTGCCAACTACAAACGCGAAAATCCCACCATGTTTGCGTGGGAGATCCGGGATAGATTGCTAGCTGAGGGAATCTGCTCTCAGGACAACGTTCCCAGTGTATCATCAATCAACCGGTGAGTCACTTTGCCCTTTTTGCCAACAAATTCCCCCCATCTCCCCGCATGCCACTCTTCCATGCCATTTTCCCCATTTTCCAACTATGCATGTCGCTATGTATATAATAGGAAAATGTCACATGAATTTTCATATATACATACATATCAAGAGAAAGCCAAAAAAAAAGACGGATGTCACCCTATTCTATTTGAAAACCTTTTGGGAAAATCCCCTATTTAAATTTTTATAAGTATACTATACATAACATATTTCCATTGTATATAATTTTGTACTAGGCAATACACAAGATTTAGATGATACTTAAATCTATTTCACTTTTTCTGTTTATTTAAAAAAAACTCATCAAATTAAGATTTTATTCTTAAAAGAATCCTCATCAAATTTCAACCAAAAGAAAAGAAAATAATTTCATCATAAACTCCCCTCAAATAATTCCAACGTAAGTATATATCCATCCCCATTCTACCAAAGCAATTTTCCTTGTGAAATTGCGACACTAAATTTCCTTAAGAAAATAATGTATAGTATACCCACTGCTGCCACCCATTCAAAGAACGACATACCTCCGGCGGCGTGTAGACCACAGAAAGAGACAAAATGAAGCCCCCGGGAGGCGGAGAAAACTCCAACAATTGGTGGCTTATGGTATTTCCACTCACAAAACCATAAGATGATGGTTTGCCTCTAGATTTCCATGACTATATGGCTTTTGGGGGCTGACTCTTTGTGGTTTGTGTGACACCACAATTATACGTCTATTCTATGCATAACATTTTTCTTCTGGTTTTACAATATTCTAACCATAAACCATAATATTAGTAAAAGTATAGTTTAGAAGGATATTTTGCTTAAAAGTTTTGGTAATAATCTATATAAAAGGCCTGTTTGTTGGTAATCGTCGTTCCGACTTTTCTATACAAATCCACACCGTTTATCCGATCGCGATAAAATTTGGTACAGAGGCCCCTTATAACAGGCGGTTTCAGATGGCCGTATTCATTTTCCCCCCAAAGCCCCCCTTCAGGTAGCCCCCATAGAGATTTCATGCAGTTTTTGCAAATTTTTGAATTTGGCGCCTAAAGTGTTGTATGAAAATGATTTCTTCTCTTTCCAAAATTTTTCTCCGGGATTTATAAGTGGCCTCAATCAAACCATCACAATATTTTTCCTCTAAAATTTGCGCGAAGCGCAACAAATCCCCGCGAAGCGGGGCGAGATAAATTGGAGCGAAGCGACAATTTACCTCGTTTATTATATTTACCAACATTGAATAAACCCCATTGGGGATAGTTCTTACAAGGAAAACCTGTGTAAAGAATAAAACTGAATAAAAAAATTAGTAATCCCCAACGAGTTCAATTCGGAAGTTCCATAAATATTATAGATTACAGCGTTGACTGTTACCCTATTACCCCTAGAACGACTTAAGAATTATTTCCCTTTTTTGAAAAGAATTATTCAATCAATCAATATTAATGACTAATTATAACCCCCTTAAGGACTGCACACAAACGTATGACTCAATTGCCCTCAAAGGGTTAAAATTAATATTAGCACATCTTTTTTAAACTCAAAATTTTCTTTTCTTTAATTTTTTAATATAATCTCCATAGCCTCACCAAATGAGTCAAATATTTTCCCTCTTGTTCTCTAACACATTACTAATGCTCAAAAGATCATTTGCAAATGGGTTTTGTTGGCTTAAACACCCTGAATAAACCAATGTTTGACTATCGTTTGGGATTTACGGATCAAACGCATATGATGGTATATTGTGTGCGAGAATGTATTTATTTGGTACTGAGGTGTAAAATGAATTGTAATTCGGTGTAATCGCTGAAATATTGGTGGTTTATCTTAAGCTCTACTCTTGCTTACTATTGCCTATCCGTAGATGATTGTGCAATTATTCTGCACGGATGACACAGAGCACTTTCTCTTTTTTTTCCTTCTTCTTTTACTAGCAGGGGTTCCGCGAGGGGTATATATATAATAAATAAATGGCAAATCTCGAACCCTTCTTCCGCCTCGTGGAAAAAAAAGGGGACCTAAAGCCTCCGCAATATTTCCACTAAAGGACATCTATACGTATGAAAAAAAAAGTAATGTCGAAGGGCTCTCGTTGAGGCACCCTCTCGAGAGCGACCAACCAATAATTTATCTAATGCAGACGCGAGGGAGTTGTTTAACTTGTGACTTCATAATCGAAATGTTGTATTGTTCACTTGACACGCGTGCTACAGCACGAAGGGGTCGACCACGATGATGGGAATTATAAAGTTAATTTGAAGAATTGACTATAAACATCAGTATATGAGAGATATGAGTGTGGGAGGCTATACCACCCCATCCTATATAGTATACCCAATTTCCACATTATATTATAGAAAATAATAATAACATTTTACTTGCAAACTCGTGAAAAACTCTTCCAACACCAATCGAGACCGACACGTGCCATCAATTCATGATGCACTTTGCGGCATATATATACATACTCTATGACACGCGATCTTTCAGACACTTTCCGCCATTAATCTGACACATTTTGTGTGCGGTTCACGAATACCACAGCACACGCTCACGAGCCATTTTTCACGCACAACACGCGGCACAAAGACATTTCGTGGACAATCATCCCCCCCTCTATGGTTTAAATTTATTTTTAATAAATTGAAAATTATTTGAATTTAATTTTTTTTTTAAATCTATTAAGTATTTTAATTTAGAGAAGAAGTTACTGAAAGAATTTCCATAAAATAGAAATTTTGTAGCAGCAAGCTCTATACCTACAAAAAACTCTGATGGAAATCAGCCCAAAGCCCAAAAAAGAGCAATATAATAACACAATGAAGTACAAGAAATATATGTACAATGTTCGATTCCCTCCGGTGTTTGCCAATATTGTATTTTATCCCGACATACGTTTCAATCAAATTTTTAATGTACTCCTTCATCTCATTACGCGCAATGGGCCAGAGATATGAGAGGGTGATGCACTGTGCCCTATTTGGTATATAGAGATGCGAGGGAATGACATTTTCAATGAATGTCCCAGTGGGTGCCCAAATAAAATCACAACATATGCGGCACTCGAATCTCAAACTCCCACCACCCACCAATCCCCTTTACGATGAAGAGCATCCCTTGTTAAAGCAAATGGTTAATTGTGAGAAGCCCCTTACATGATTATCTTTCAATGTTATTCAATAACGCTCAACACTATCGCAGCCACGGGATCGCCGAGGATGAGATTTCCCATCCATATGTTGCGCACAAGTGTCGTCCACCCGTAATTCATTTAATGTATAACTGCCTACAATTTAATTACGTTGTTCAATCATGATTTAAAAAAGAAATAATTGAAAAAGAAACTACATTAGCTAAATTTTTTTCTCTCCCTTAACCTTTTAAGAATTTAATATTTTTTTTATGTTTATAATTTCCTAATCCTTATCTAAACATTTTCTTTTTATTATTTCAAATAGAATTGTAAGGAATAAGGCTGCCGAAAAGGCGAAACATGTTCATCATCAGCAAACAAATCAACAAACGACGCCAAGTGGCGCCACATCGACAAGCGGAACAGCGAGTGCGACAACAAATGTTTCCGTGATCACGCACGCGACTTCCGCCATTATACAACCCCAGACACCGGGCTCAATGGCAGCCAATGGGCAGCAGGATCGCTCATCTGGGTACAGCATTAATGGGATCCTCGGGATCCAACATACGACAGACCCCAACGGCAATAGTATCAAGAGGAAAAGAATGGATGATCACGGTGAGATGTTCTCATTTAATAATCCCCATCATTATATCCTTCCTCTTGCCATGGTAAAAAAAATCTAAGCGATTAAAAAATAAAGACAGAAGAAGACATCCTTGAGGTACTTTTCCACCCCTTGGAGCCAATCAATTCCCCCAGCATATCTTTTGATCCAAAACACTTGCTTTAACTAAAGGGAATCGTTGAGGGTTCATTTGATACGTGTTTTTTTCTTGCTTTCTTTTCTGTTTTGGA
This sequence comes from Lutzomyia longipalpis, assembly GCF_024334085.1. Lineage (NCBI taxonomy): Eukaryota > Metazoa > Arthropoda > Insecta > Diptera > Psychodidae > Lutzomyia > Lutzomyia longipalpis. The sequence continues at coordinate 30,997,949 of NC_074709.1, forward strand.
GAGAAAGCAATCTTCTTTCGGTTTACAAATCAATGGTCCTTCTCAGTATACATACGGGGAGGGACATGGTGTTACCGAAAAAGACAATCCCTGGGAAAAGTTAAGAATAAAGAAAATTGAGAGAAGAAGAGAGTATAAAAAAAGCATCATCGCATAGTCATTATCTCCTCCACAGTGATTTTCCATTTAGGTAGCCCCCGAAAGAGGGGTTCTGGTGGGTGGGTTTATTTATGAATTCCACAGACACCATTTGCCTATGTAGAGTGCTCTCGAAATATTGTCGCGAGTGTATGGGGGCGAATTTTATGCGCCCCAACCTCACAGCACGGTGCTGCTATGGCAACGGAGCTAAAGAGTTCGAGGGGGAGGCCGTGCCATCTTGCTCGATTTTCCTCGCTCGGAAAATCTCGACGGGTTTCTTGAGGAATTTCATATAAACCGAAGCGTATGGGTCGCACCCTCCCCATGTTATATACATACACATTTATATAGATATTTTACGGTTTCAAATTTCGCCACACAATCAGGTGGATTACCCTGGAACTGTGAGACAATCACACAAATGTTTATCCGACGCCTCTTTGTGTGATTGCGCGCAGGGGGGGCGGCTTTTTTCTCCCCTTCCATACGTTCATGAATAAAAAAACGCGACGTACACCTCGAAAAAAAAAGATGTGCACAAAAATCACTCAATCGTACAACGTTTGATTCACGATTTTGAGCGTACATCGTGTAATCATTCTATCATTCTTGCAAAAAAAAATCTGCAAATTATAAAATAAAAAAGGACTAAGAAATAAGTATTTAAAATAATTTTTTTAAAGAAATTATTAGTAAGAAAATTAAACTAAACTAATAAAAAAAAGATCATTTAAAAACATTTGAAAGAATTCTTTCTTACACCAAAGTTTATAGTTTTTGAGAAAATATTTCAGAAATTCACAAAATAGTATTTTTTTTTCCAAAATCTTGTATTATGTACAATTTGTTCATTGTACCTACATATAAAATGGAAGGCAAGAGAGAAATTTCCAACTGAAAAGTCATGCTGTGACCGTCGGCATTTGGGTTGTGTGTGAATTTAGGTGCCCGAGATAAAGTAATTTTGCGAGAGATTGCCATCCCCCATGAGAGGCAGAAAGCGTAACGAGTGTGGAGATATTTGTCCGGGTAATCGATATTTCTCGTGTCCAAGGGTCGGGTCCCCTCTTTTTTGGGTATACTATACATATACAAGGTAATGTGTATGTATATATGGGGGAGGATAATGTCTTTTTCATGGAGTCAAACCATGGCAGGAAGGAAGGACGGAAGGACGAACAGGATTTGAGGTCCGCGAACGACACGCGACCACTGAGAGTCTTTCCTTGTTGGACACGTGCACCTTTTCACCGCGCCTTTCCTTTTTCCCTTACCCCCAATTCTTTTTTTTTACATAGATGAGAATCGGGATATCAACATGCATAGCGCTGCATCGGATGAGGATCTCAAACGGCATCGACTCCACTACAATGGGGAGCAGCTGTATACAAATGTAAGTATTAATTTTAAACATTTTTTTTAATTTTGATAATCTATAGAGAATTATTTAATTAATTATCCTTTTTTGCAACACTCTAAAGCAGATATGGTCCGGGAAATGGTGCATTAAGGATGAGCACAAGTTATTGTCGGAACTAGGTAATACGGGTGGTGGGACACAAGCAAATGGATCTGGTGGGACAGGCAATAGTTACTATGAAGGACATGGAAGTTTTCCCAATACCAGCTCCGATACCGTCCTCTACGATACCATAACGACCATTACCCAAGCTCAGAGTTCACTCTACACCCCCTCAATTGGAGCTACAATTGGTAAGTTTTTTTTACCTCTCATTATATTTGTTTGATTGATTTTTTCTTTATTTTATTTTCTTTATTTATTTTTTTGTTATTATAATTTTTAACCCTCTCCCAGCCAATTCAATTACCCCCTTGGCCCCAATTGCAATGCAAGAAATGAAACTCAGTGCTGGGAATCTCATTGATCCCTCCATGTCACCCTATCAGATCTCAGGTGAGTGCTAATGAGAACCCTCTAGCTAGTGCTTGGTGATTAGATAGGCCACACAAAAATTTAAAACACTACATTTTATTTACTATTTGGAGACTTTTATATTCTCTTTTACTTTCTATATAAATTAACCAAGATAAGTTTCCGATTAACACAAAACTAATAAGTAAAAAAAAAGTTACTTAGAAATTATTTTTTAAGATAGTGGTGGTTTGTATAAAATTTCTAAAAGACTTTCGATGGTATTTGCTACTCAGTTGATAAGAAAATAAAAATAAACCTCCTAGTAAACAAATTGATTGAGCCAACGAGTGCTCTATAGTGATTGAATCAATCAGATTGATTTATAATTGATAAATCATCAATTGAGTAAGTCAATCGATTAATAATTTATTGATCAATCCTAGGTCAAATATTATTGCCGCATAATTGATACTCAATACTGACACAATCCAAATTGAGTTAATTAAATATAAATCATTAATTGATCAACTATTGATCAAATATTGTACTTCAATTTTTTATTCATAAATTGAAATATTTGGTTAATCAATGATTAAAAAATTGTTTGAGCTAAAAATGACTCAATATTGAGCAATCTTTGTTTACTGGGAGAGGGAAGGGGGTTATGGAAAGAAAAAGAAAATTTTGGTGATGGTGGATATTTGATGCACACGCAGTCACAATCGGACAATTTCTCAGCACGCACTTAGAGCACACAGTGTGGATTCTAGGGGTCACCATTCGACTCTCATCTTACCCACAAAAAAAAATTCATCCCATCCCGATAAATGCAGCAAATCAAGATGGCGCGGGTGTTGTCCATCAATTCGGACCCTTGGGTCACATTGGAGTTGTTATGAGCAGTGAAACAGCCGGTAATGCATCCCCAGATCTCCCAATGACCCTCGTTGCTCCTGAGGGTCAGGACAATTGTTCACCGGCAAATACAAATGGCCAGAGTCAGGAACCAGACGATCATGATTCCTCCCTCATCGTCTTGCAACCCACAACCCCAGGCTACTCAACGATGCTTCCCAGTTTCACGCACTATCCCCAAGGTTTTTTTTTTATTTATTTTCATTTTATTTTGAGTTTTTTTTTTAAAGGAAATTCTCTCCTTTTAGATTAAAAATTAATTAACAAATAATTTAAATGATTTTTTTTGCAGGAGCAGCTGCTTCAGTAGTACCAAGTTCTGACTACGCATACAGCTCATCTGCCGCTTATCAGCAATATGGCGGAGCGCCGTATTCGTCCTATACTTATGGTTCTAGTGCACCTGGGGGACTTCTTAGTAAATGAAGGGAGAAATTCTACGTTCTAGCCCTTGGTACGTTTAAGGTGTACTCTAAAAAAAAATTTAATAAGAAAAATTTAAAAATTCTTTTTTTTTTTCATTTATTTTTTTAGTCTCTCGCTGCAGATATCGTCCAACGACATCCTCGACAACGACAATGGCGCCCATCGACGCTCAATACTCGGATGGAATCTCAAGGAATCAGAGGCATCCTGTGGACCTCTTGAGCAATTCTCTGCAAAACGCATCGATAGTTTAGTTTTATTTTATTATTATTATTATTTACTTAATGAATACTTATTATTTTATATTATATATACTGCATTATTGTTTAAGAATGAAAGGGGGAGTGAGACATGTCATTCGCTTTAGAGCATATCGGAGACCAGATGCATTTCGACGCCTTTTCGCGGTTAATTAAAGAAAAATAAATAAAATAAATAAACTCTCAAATTTTTCTTGAGATCTAACATAAAAAATATTTCACTATTTTATACTCAAGTGTGAAACTTACAAAGAATCAAACAAGAACTTTTGTGAAGCACAATTCCTTTTTCTCAATACCGCTGAGAACATTGAAACTCAATATATAATTTATAATATAAAATGTAATTTTTTTTCTCAATAACACCAAAGCTATCGATATTTTTTTAATGTTAATCTTTAATTAGTTTTTAAGGGGATTTATTTATTTTTGATTTACAATCTTTTTTTTAATGAGATTGAAAGGCAATTTGAGAAAAGCAAAAAAAAAAAGGAGATGATTGCAATCTCATGTGAATAGAAAATATTATTAATAATTTAATTAAATAGCTTTTAGATATTTTTTTTCTTTTAGAATCACATCAATTCTGTGCAGCTTAAGTTCTAAAAAAAAACGAAAAGAAAAGAAATGGAACCCAACCAATTTTCACATGAGAATACATAATTTAAAGAAAGAAAAAATCTTGTGCGAATGATTTCTCAACCAAAGAAGCATGCAATTTTATAATTTAAAAAAAAAAGAAACAAGTAAAAAGACAAATCTTAAAGTTAAAAGTGATTATTGTTCTCTCAAAGATAAAATCTGCGCGTAAAAAAAAACCAAAATGCACTGCAAGAGAGCCTCTTTGTGTTAAGAATAATTTTTATATGTTTAAAAATTTCTATATTTTTTTATATAATTATTATTTTAGTCTTTTTTTTTTAATCTACCTTTGCTATTTAAGTAATAATTGAAAACCATTGTAAACTCAAAACAAAATGGTATTAAATTAAAAAAACCCACGAAGCCAAGACTAAAAAACCAAAATATTTAACAAAGCGAGTCTTCATGAGATTTGATGCCAAAGATTGAGCAATAGTGGGAGAGTCTTGGCATCGCAGTGCTAAAAAAAAGAAAAACAAAACTAAAGAGAAAAGAATAAAAAAAAATACAAGAAATTGGCATTTGAAAGAAAAAAGAAAAATTTTTAAAAAGTCCGTAGAAATTGAGAGAAAGAAAAAAATATCAATTAAGAATTCACACCACAAAACTGGTTTAGAAACGATTTAAAGGTAAAGAAAAATTTTCTATTTAATACAATTTTACTTTAACAAAGAAAAAAAAGACAAGAAAACAAGAAAAACTGAAAGAAAACTGATAAAAGTAAAACTTAGAAAAGAGATAGAACCCAAGAAATTATTATGTAAGAAAAATCCCATTGATTATATATATTGTATATTTATTAAAAACAAATTCTCACTGTCTTTAGTCTGTAAAAATCCTTTATGAAATATCCTTTCATTTTTTTTCAAAAAGAAAAAAAAACAAATTCAATACTCGTCCTAAATCTCCCCAAAAAAATCAATTATCAATTTAATTTTTATTATTTAATATTCCATGTTCTATTTTTTTAACGTCTCTCTGCATTTTTTTTTACCATTCCTCAAGAATAAAGCAAAAATTATAATTGAAACATCTGAGTGTTTGTTTTTTCCAAGAAGGTTTTTAAGAGTTTATAGAATTTTCTTTTTAACAGAATTGCAACAAGAAATTTAAGATTGTATCACAAAGTGGCCTTAAATGTCTGAATTTTTAGAATATCTTCTTGTAAGATCAACAGAATTTTATTCGCCCAAAGGTAGACAAATTGTCAACAGTTTTTTATCTTTTCATGTTCAGCTGCAAGATAGCACTGCTTTAAGGTATGTAATGCTCTCATAGCATACACTTGATGTCGGGCAGCTAGAGCTCATTGGCACGAGTACCTGCTTCGGATACCTCCCGCAGTTTGCTCGCGAACATCGGGGTGTGATCACGCATCTGCAGGTGTTTGAGTGTGTTGTGTATTTGCACTCTCTTTGGGTATCGTGCGAGGGTGAAAGGTGCCTCGCGCACAAATCAAAGGATCACACCACGCGGGAGCTAAGAAGGAGGATCACGACAGATCCTGTTCTAGGTGCCCTATGGCGATGATTGAAAGGAACGAAATGCCGTCATCCAAGTGTAAATGTCAACATTTGCATAATTTGAACGCTCCCACTCGCGATCTCTCGCGCATTTCACATCCCACCGTGAAAATTTTGTGAAAAACACCCAACATATGATATGCTTTGGAGGAATAACAGGACTTGTACACATAGATATGTGGAAGAAAATCTCATGCGATGAACCATAAATGAATTAAAGATAAAAATAAAATATTAAAGTGATATTTTTTTTCAGATTAGATTACAATAAATAAAAACAATTAGTATTCTTCTTGTTGTTGTTGAAATTATGATGAATTAGTCACTGATTCATTATGTTGGACAAGGTTGCAGTGAATATGCAAGAGAGTTAACAATTTTTTTTAAAGTTAAATTTAGATTCTTTTACTTCCTCCAAATGAACTTCGGTAAAAAAAATAGACTTAATAATTTTTTTTTTTAATTTTATGCAGATGGTGTACCACGGCGTTTTAACTGCTCTTGCTGCCCCTATGGGTACCACATTGATCTGGATTTTGTCAAATATTGCGAATCTCTGGGGAAGGTAGCCCCAATTACAAGAAGGGCACGCTCAGCACGTCGACAACGGCATTCCATGGACATTATGATGGGTTTTACACCACCACCAATTCCGCCAGAACGTAAAGATTCCAAAGGAAAGGAGTTTGAGGCAATCTGTGCAACTGATGCACTAGCAGATGCCGTTTGCAAGTTTGAGTTAACCCTTTTGAGTACAGTAAGTTTAAAAGAGATTTTTTTTTAAAACATTTTTAAAGAAAATCAGTAAAAAGAATAATTTTGAAAATTAGGCTGGACCAGCAGCAGCTACCCAATCAATTGATGGAGAACATGAAGAACGTGAAGAACGAGAGATTGGTGGTGGTGCACTGGAGTATGCACGACAACAAATGGCACAACATTTGAGTAAAATAAGAAGTTTGGAGGAGCAACTGAAAGTCATTCCGGCTCTTCAGTTGCAAGTTGAAATGTTAACTGAGGAAAAGAGACGTCTCGAAAGGGCAGCACGACGTTCACCAGCACCTACAACTGTTCACGTTGCAGCCATACCACGATTATCGTGCTCACGTGATGTTGGCAGTCAATGCGTACCGAAACGTACAAATTCCCATACGCAACATCATCTAGTAACTGCAGATGCTACCACGGCAACAGAAGTTGCTACTGTGGCTACAGTTCAGGTACAATCATCACCTGATGTGAAGTCTAGACTTACACAAACATCAGAGAAAACTACGTCAACACAAGCAACAAACACCGAAGTTTTCATATCAAAATGTCGTGATGCATGGACACTTACGGAAATTGTCGAGCAACCACGGCGAGAGCCTTCACCCCCCGTGAGAGTTCTCAAAATGACTAAATCATCTCAAACGGAAAAGACACGCATGGCTGAACGGCAGCAACAGACGGAAATACGACAACAACATCGACTTCTTCAAGTGAATATACGACCACTAACGGCAGATGCGCGAATGCAGACAGAAAACACAAATTCTACTGCCAGCGTAGGCTCACAGGTTGAACCTGAAGGTGCTAATATTGGTACACAGACTGATGTGAAAGAAACTCACATGAACAGTACGCAAACAGAACAAGAACAAGAAGAAGAAGAAATCCCAATTTCTACCACCCACACTGAACTACTCGAATGTGAAGAGAGTGAAGAAGATGAAGAATCTTCAGATGAATCTATGAAATCACCCCTATCTGCCATTAATGAAGATACCGAAGAGAGGGAAACGTAAGTTGAATTTATACTTTTTTTTTTTACAAAAATTATCTTTATTTAAAAAATAAAACAAACAATTCTAGCTATACTAGTGCTACAACAAAGGACTCCGAAGAAGACATTGAAGAACCAGCAAAGATTATGTCACCTTCACGTGAAATGCTTGGTGCTCTTGCTTGTATTGCCGATGCTCTAGCACGAAATGTAGACGTTCAAACAATCCCACATGCCAATGCAACGGCACGTCGTGAATGGTTTAGTGTAGCCAGTACTGAGGGTGCCACTGCTGCATCTGTTCGTGCATACCTTTCTGCATTTTCCGCTCATTCACCTGATGTTGTAACATACATGGCACGCCTTGCAGATGCAAATGGCAATACAGCCCTACACTACGCTATATCTCATGGGAATTTTGCAGTTGTTGGTGCTCTTCTCGATTGTGGGGCATGTGACGTTGATCGGTGCAATAATGCTGGCTATACGGCAATTATGCTTGTATCACTGGTGGCGCTACATTCAGTTGAGAGTCGTCGTGTTGTTGAGCGTCTCTTTCGTGTTGCAGATGTTAATTTGCGTGCACGGAAACACGGACAAACAGCCCTCATGCTGGCGGTTAGAACTACTTTTTTTCTCTCTTTTTTCTGAAGGCCATGTTTGTTATTTAAAAAAAAACCTTTTATGCTCAACAGGTAAGCCATGGGAATGCAAATATGGTTTCTATGCTCCTTGCTGCTGGTGCAGATGTTAATGCCCAAGATGAAGATGGCAGTACTGCACTGATGTGTGCTGTTGAGCATGGAAAAATGGATATTGTGAAGCTTCTACTAGCTCATCCATCTTGCGATTCATCCATTCAAGATATGGTGAGCTTCCCAATAAAATTATTCAAAATTCTTTTATACTGAAGAGATATAAAATCCTTTTTTTTAACATAGGATGGCAGTACAGCTTTAAAAATTTCCCTCGATGCAGGTTTTCACGATATTGGAATCCTTCTTTATGCACATGGACGTGCTTCAAGGCACAGAAATGGTGCAGCCTAAGCCACAAGCCTGCCTTATCCAACAACATCAATGAGAGCATCTGATTGTTTATCAACAACCCCTTATTAAGAAATACACGTTATAACAGCATTCACAACAAAGTTTTTTTTTTTTTTTCAAAGAAAAACAAAATGAAGATAAACAAATTTATTTTGATTTAAGAAAACGTTTATTGGGCCGCCGTGGCGGGATGGGACATGGGCGGAGCCGGGGCTACTTGTTGATAAAGTATGGCGCTGCTGGGGGACCTTGAGCACCACCAGAACGCGTTGTTGTCGCATAGAGTTGCTGTTGGAAGTTGTGAAATTGCTGAGCATAGTTGGGATCCGTGGTGGAGGGTCCAACGTAGGGTTGGCTCGTCGGTGGCTCCATCATCTTGTCATGACCTCCGCCGGGACCGAAGGGGGGTGCTGGATGACGCATTGGTGGACCCTGAAAGAGACCCTCGTGCATCTGCCCAAAAACTCCATTCATCATATGCCCCTGTGTCTCGTGGCGCACCCGAACACCACGCCCTGCATCCATACCACCCATATCCCCATTGTGTGGCATGGGATTCGCAAAACGTTGAAGAAATTCCAAACTTGGCGGTGGCCGTGGCATTTGTGGGCACATCTGTGGTCGCGCCGGGAGGTATTGGATGGTATTGGGTGCACTAGCGCGTACCTGTACACTTGCCCCATTGTATGAATCCGCCATTGATGCTGGAGGGCAGAGACGACCAGCTGGTGCACCCATTCGTGGCATTTGACCCCCACTGAACCCACCACTAGCTGGTCCATGAACCACACCGCCTGCGTATTGAAGTTACAAACAATTAAATATTACCAAAAAAAAAAAAACAGCTAAAAAGACGAAAATCACAGGGAATGAAGTCAAAGGAACAAACCACGGGAAAACAAGCCACTCACCTGGCACCATTTTGGGCGAAAGTGGCTTCCCAGCTGTTGGGGGAAGAATTTTCGAATAGGCCGGATTGTGCATACCCATATCTGGCTGTGGTACCATCATTCCATGCATCTGGCATTCCATCATGGCATCCTCAGGCTCCCTGAGATGCTGCATCTCCCCATATGAGCACGTACTCTGTGGCCCTGGTGCACTAAAGGGTGGTGCTGTGCTCGTGAGTTGCTGTGACATTTGCGCAAGTGATGAAATGGGATCGAAAGGCATGACTTTGGTGGTCTCAGGAGCTGTGCTCGTATCCGGATTTAGCGGTATATTGTCATCCGGAAGTGCAAATGGGGCTCCCATGGATTCCGGACCACCACCCTCGGGGGAAATGTCAAAGAATGCCCCCTTCTCGGGGGATTCCTTAGCCGGTGACCCGGGAAGTTTATCATCTGGCAATGGGCAAGGAGAGAGATGAGCCGATGACGGTGTCGCTGGGCTACTCTGTGCAAGTGGCCGTGCCCCAGCAGGTGATGCCACGGGACTCTGACCAGCACTTAGATGCCTAAGTGGTGCATGTCGTGAATCCGATGGTGATGCCAGAGCACCACCACGTGGCGATGGAAGCGACAGTGTTGATGTTAAATTTTGCGGAGAATTCGGACTTGGGCTGTGTGTGGCAATTGGGACTGATGCTGAACGTGGGGTTTGATGATATGGTGGCGGAGGTCCATGTGCTCGCTGACGTGGCGGCAGGCGACCCCAGTCGGATTTGTATGCACCCCCTGGAGCTGGCATTGGGCCAGGTTGATTTGGGCACGGCAAAAAGTCCGGACAGGGTTTCTCTTCACCATCTGGTGGTACCTCCCCCGGTTCCCCATCACTTTGCTCCGGGAAAAGCATTAGATGCATTTTTCGTATCATGGCGAGTTGCTCCTCACGATGCTGGCGCTGTTGTGGCGTGAGATTCTCATCAGGTACTTTCACACCTTGCACCAGGCTTGCATTCCCATTGGGTAGATCATCTGGAAGTTCACTTTTTATCCCCTCTGGCCATGATGAGTCACCCGGTTCACCCTCCAGGCTCTCCTGCGCTTCCAACATGGCTCCTGGGTTCTTCGGTCGACATCCCGGTGGGGCTTTCTGCCCAAATGTACCACCACCACCACCCATTAGATTCCATGGCGTATGCCTATTAAACTGACCAAGTTTCAGCGGATGCTTCTATTCATTGTTAAAAATATCAAAAAAAAAATTAATACAAAAATATTATATTAAAGCTCATTCCATCGCCATTTTTACCTCCAAAATCTTCTTTGTCCCTGGCTGTGCGCAATGATAGGCAATTATTGATGGGAAATGCCCATTAAGTACCGATTCTGCTCCTTTATTTGCCAAACTCGTGGAAAAGACAAATATCTGACTTGATTGCTGCATATACTCCAAGCCACCACTCTGCTTCCCCATCATATTAGACACCAATGGCTGAATTGAGCTCGTAAATGGTGGTTCTGACTCAGAAGTTACGTTCGTTGTGTCTGTCCGTGGTTGGGACGTCGTCTTTTGCTCTTGGCTTGCCACTAATATCAAGAAAATAATTAGCTTCGTGTCTTCAAGATTTCTTTTTCTTTGTCTTAAACTTGTACTACAAAACTCACTCTCTTCTGTAATTTCTTTTGAATCGTTCTTCTTATCAGCTAGCTGAGGTCTCGGTGAGCCTGATACCTCCTTCTTGGGTGATCCAGATGTATCCTGATCTGCTTCTTGTTTCACACCCCGCTCTTCCTTGATCATCATCATTGAATGACAAGATGTTGGCGGGGTATTTGGGGGCGTGGCAGCCCCCTCATGCGGTGAACTTGTCGGGGTGCCAACTGTCGTTCCTTTCTCACGTTTTTCCTTCAGCATTTCACTCCTGTTTCATTGACTATATTTTAGGCACAATTACACACAAACTTAAAACTTTATGCTAAATTTTTCTTTAATACAAATAAATTAGTTTTTTTAAAACAATTTTTTATGAAGAAAAAAATTGAAAAAAAAATCAAAACATCCCAGTTTTCGACAATACAACTAACTTTCGAGCATATAGCGAAATCTATTTTTCATTTTTGACAATGTGTGTGTTTTTTTATGCTATATGTTACCCTCAAAGTATATTCTTACTCCAAAAATATCTTTTCTTTAGCACAAAAAAATTAAAGAACTGAAACTCTTTGACCCAGAGTACTCACCACTAATGCAACAGAGGCTGAGATCTAGGAGCTCTTATGTGGAAATTGTGTCCAGAAGAGGACCCTACACCTCAATGGGACTCCTTGTTTACCGTCTCTTCTTCTCTTTTAGCAAGTAGTTCAAACCAATTCAAACGGGTGGTAAAACACACAATTTAAGTACTTCTTCGTGGACGCTTTTTTATGTGTGCCAGAGTTTCCTTTTTGGGGCTTTAGAGTTCCCTTTGGAGGGGTGGCTTTTGGGGATTGTACACCAAAAAAAAAAACTCCTGGAAGAGCGTTCTAGAGGCCGAAGCCAGAAATATGTTGGTGAGTGGCACTGACGTTGCTGATGTAGTAGCAGCACCATCGTAATTTACTGTCAAACTTAACTAATCAAACTAACTGTCAAAAATTCCAGAAAGCAGAGCAAAAAAATTGGCAAAAGTCAGACGCGAGCAAAACGTGTGACACATATTGATTTTTATATATGAGGATGCCTCGATGCGATTGCGTCACAACAGTCAGTGGAAAACGGCTGGGAAACTCGTGTCGTCCGCGTTGGCCAACGTGACGTCGCTCGGTAGTCCCACAGATTCCCCACAGACCCTCCGTGGACCAACTATCCTAGTCCCGTGTGCTTGTTACAAAAAAAAATATTCATCCGCGTGACCCACAACGTAGTGCTACACAACAGCAGATACATGTTCCTGGTGCTCCTGTAGCGCCCCCGTCTCCATCATTGCTGCCAGATGGCGTGTGGGTAGGAAGACTAAGAAAAACCTCCAAAAATTAAATTTAAAAAAAAAATCCCCTCTCATAGAATAAGCCAAGGTTGGAAAAATATTTGGTGGCGGAAACCCTGTTGCTGTGAATCAGCACATACAACATAGAGTTAGTTCAATGCCGGTAAAATCAGCACACATCACATTAAAAATTCTCTCGTTTTTTATTCATTAATTCTCTGCTGTTGCTTTTTACCGGTAAAAGGTGAAGAATTTTTTGTGATTATCTTCTTTTTTCCCCTCTCAAATAGTTTTTTTGCGAATCTGTTGCTGAGCAAACAAATTAATATTAGTTTTAGCTCATTTATAAGTCTCTAAAAAAAAGCGATAAGAGTTATTGCATTCAGTTTACTGCTGTGACTCATAACGGATGTCAGTGAAGTAACAACGTGGTTACCTATTTTTATATACTTAAGTTCAGAGAAAACATTGTGAAATTCATATCAATTTCATTAAGGCAAAGTTCTTTTTATTTAAAGAAGAAGAAAAAAAGAAGATTTAAAAGTAAGATCATTGAAAGAAAAAGCAGTTAATTATTCCAAGGGTAAGTTTTGTGAGTTTTAAAGCCTTGACTCAAATGCTTGTGCACAATATCACACACAGAGTGTGTTTACTCAAGTAAATTCCACGAAACCTTCTCAGTGAATCATTAAGATTTGTAAACACATGAAGGTATTATTTTAGGGTTTGAGATAAAATTCTTATATTTTATTTACATTGCAAATTGAATTATATTTTTCCAACCATAGTAGGCTTAGAAAAATGTGAAGTTTAATAAAAATAAAATATTAATTTTCAAAATAGTGACCGTTAAACGGCCATAGTAAATGTAAGTTAGCAGTGTGTGTGTTATATAGAACAGACTCTTTATAAAAGAATTGACTTAAAGACTTATTTATAAATAATTTTTTCACCCATAAAATGGCTGAAAGTGAAAGTGAATGTGATATATTTGAATGGTTTATGTTTGCGTGGGAAGTACAACCAGATCCGGGGGACTGACCCGGTCTAAATTTTGAAACCGGGTGCCCCGTACAATTGGGACCCCGGTAGCCCCACCTCGTGGGAGCGCCACCTGGCCCCAAGTGCTCCCACAAATAGACATTTTAATTTAATTAAAAAGAAAAAAAAGAAACAGCAACTTTTTTTTTCAAAAAATAAAATAAAATAAAAAACAACATACAATGGAGGGGCCTCAGGTGCCGCAACGTCCCCTCCTGGGACGCCTCCGGGCGCTATGGCGTCACGAGAGGACGCCCCAGGAGGGCGTTCGTGAAAACAATTGCCATCCACGAGATGGTGCCATTGAGCAAGTGGCCCAGCTACTCAAGGGAACTAGAGATGATCCCACTGATGAGGGAGGACCCCACATTGGGATTCTAAATTCCGGTACTGAGGAAGAAATGACCGTTATTGGTTACCAATCCTGCCCCATACGCACCACCATCTACTGGTGCATGGTATTCCTTACTGTCGGTATACTCCGTCTTGTGACGCATTGGTGGCAACATTGGCTACTTATTGCCACCCACAAGTGCTGCCCACTGGCAACTGCCCAAAAGGTTAGATATTTAATTGTTAATTTCACGCCTAAGATTTTCAATACCTACCTAATTTTTTTTTGTTTGTTTCTACTGTAATTTGTAGGTGTTGGTGAGGGAACTTTATCAGGGAAAGCATGTGATTCATTTTGTGTGTGAAATTGTAACACTATCAACGGATTCAATTGAAGAGATACGTCGCTATCCACGAAAATGGCGTCGCTATATTCTACCGCGAGACATTGAGGATTCCACGGGAACATCCTTGGAGTTATCTGTACCAACGGGTGGTGGTGCTTTTGCCTCCGTGGACACCGTTCGGCTTTTTCGGTGCAAACAACTTCGCTATATATGGCGCCCATCGTGCAATGCCTTTGTACGGCTAACTGGCCTAGATGATGGCGTGTGCAGTGTTGCCCTTCATCGACATAAAGGGCTCAATCCGGTAGAACAGAAGCGACGACGTATGGTTTTTGGGTCTAATGAAATTGATATACCCGTTAAAGGTGTCCTTACACTTCTCTTCCTCGAAGTACTCAATCCATTCTATGTATTTCAAATCTTCAGCGTTTGTCTGTGGTTCTCCTACAACTACATATGGTAAGTTCATGGTTAGTTTTCTTCTTCCTTCTTATGTTTACAAGTTTTTTTTTTTAATATACAGGTATGCAATTGTGATTGTTGCAATGTCAGTTTTTGGAATTACCATGTCCGTAATACAGACGCGTCGAAATCAACGAGCTCTTATGGGAACAGTGGGAACAACTGATTGGATTTGTGTCTGCCGTGAAGATGGTACAGCTGAGAGAATTGAAACGCGTTTTCTCGTTCCCGGTGATATCCTTGAGATCCCCACGACGGGATGCCAAATGAATTGTGATGCAGTTCTCCTATCTGGCAATGCTATTCTCGATGAATCATCATTAACGGGCGAAAGTGTACCTGTGACAAAGACCCCACTTCCATGTCGCAGGGAAGTAATCCTTTGCACCAAGGAACATGCACGACATATGCTTTTTACCGGTACCAAAGTCATCCAGACACGCTACATTGGTAGCGAAAAAGTCCTGGCCTTAGTCATTAATACGGGTAATTCAACTGTTAAAGGTGGTCTCATACGCAGTATTTTGTATCCACCACCAGTTGACTACAAATTCGAAAGGGATTCCTATCATTTTATCAAATTGTTGGGTCTCGTTGCAACAATCGGTTTCCTCTACACACTCATTTCAAAGGTAAGTAAAGAAGAAAAAAAAACGAATATTTTGTTTTAAATTTAAGAAAAAAAATTAATAAACTTTGATCGTTTTTTTTCTTAGATCATCAGAGGTGTATCTGCTACAAAAATTGCAATAGAAAGTCTAGATATAATTACAATTGCCGTACCACCTGCACTACCAGCTGCTATGACAGTGGGACGTATGAATGCACAACAACGACTTAAACGCAAAGCCATTTATTGCATTTCACCACGCTCAATTAATGTTTCAGGAAGCATTGATTGCGTATGCTTCGATAAGACAGGTACATTGACAGAGGAAGGCTTAGATATGTGGGGTGTTGTACCTGCAGATAGTCAGAGTCTCAAAGCAGCACTACGGGATGTATCACGTCTACCTCTTGGACATTTACTTTCGGGAATGGTCACATGCCATTCCATAACAATGATGGAGGGTGAATTGAAAGGTGATCCACTGGATCTGAAGATGTTTGAATCAACTGGATGGGTGTTGGAGGAGGCAAATGTTGAGGATCACTCAAAATACGATCTACTCTTCCCAACTGTGGTACGACCACCTGATGCAATTGAAGGAGCTGCCATTGGTATTGTGCGCTCATTTCCCTTTACAAGTACCCTACAGCGTATGTCGGTTATTACCAGAGGCCTTACTGATACGCATTTTACCGTATACTGCAAAGGATCACCCGAAATGATCCATACACTGTGTCAAGCGGTAAGCTCCCTAACTATCTATCTTTGCTTGCAGAAAAAGAAAGTCTAAAGATTTGTTTTTTTTTAATTGTGTAAATAGGATACCATCCCAAAGGATTTTCATATAAAATTGGATATTTATGCACAACAGGGATACCGAATAATTGCAGTGGCATTTAGGCCATTAGATAAGAAAGTTTCCTACGCCCGTTTGCAACGTCTTAGCCGTGAGAGTGTTGAGCAAGATTTAACTTTCCTTGGATTTGTTATACTTGAGAATCGTCTCAAGGGTGACACAACAACGGTCATATCAAGCCTTATGCGGGCCAACATACGTACTGTAATGGTTACAGGAGATAACATTTTAACTGCAATATCAGTTGCTAAAGACTGCGGTATGATTCCAAAGCACCAAAGTGTCATCACTGTAAATGTAAAGAGTACCAGAGATACGCATGAATTATACTACAATCTGACCAATTCAAGTCTCCCAGGTGCCAATCAGGTAAGTGTGAAGAATCATCTTAAGAATACAAGAATCTAACAACAATTTTTTTTTCAATAAAGGCTCTCAATAGTATGAATCACGATTCCATAGATTCATTGTATACAGCAGATACGTGCACAACAACCCATACTACCCTAACAATTCACGAAATGGAATGCGGACGATCTGAAGAGTATGACGACGCAACAATGCTCCCTCCTGATTTACCCTCAAACAACTATCGTTTTGCAATGACTGGCCGTACATGGGCGATTGTTCGACAACACTTCCCGGATCTTCTGCAACGCTTCACCACACGTGGCGTGGTTTTTGCACGTATGTCTCCGGATCAGAAACAAGCTCTTGTTGCTGAACTCCAGGGTTTGGGGTACTACGTGGCAATGTGCGGAGATGGTGCCAATGATTGTGGTGCTCTCAAAACTGCCCATACTGGCATTAGTCTCAGTGAAGCTGAAAGTAGCGTTGCAAGCCCCTTCACATCACGCAATCCAACAATTGCTTGCGTCCTCGATGTCATTCGTGAGGGTCGTGCTGCTCTCGTAACATCCTTTGGTATCTTCAAGTACATGGCTGCATATTCACTCGTTCAATTCACATCAGTTCTCATTCTCTATTCGATCGATTCAAATCTCACGGATTTGCAGTATTTGTACATTGATCTATTCATTATAAGTGTCTTTGCCTTCTTTTTTGGCAAAACCGATGCCTATGCTGGGGATTTGGTGAAGCAAACACCCCAAAATTCACTCATATCAATCTCACCACTTACTTCTATTGCTCTACACCTAATCATCAGTATTGGCTTTCAGGTAAACGAAATATTAAAAAAAAACTATAACTATAGGGGAGACCGGGGTAAAAATAGTCAATTTGCATAAATCCTTATCTGCAGGATTCCCCAAGGGCAAGAAAATTTCCTCGATAGGTCATTCTTATAGGAAATTTCCTGGCCTACAACTTTGTCTCAGACCACTTTTCTCTATCTCCACGGGAAATATGAGTTTTCGAGCTTTTCCTAAACCCTTCCGCTTCTGACTATTTTTAAACGCGGCGGGTAAATATAGTCACCAGTTGGCTAAATAAAGTCGGTCGAATTTTCCGACATTTCCAATGATTTTCCAACTGAGAGATTGATAGTAGTTGATAGCTAAACTTCTCACCTTTTGATCCGCGACAAGGAATTTCACTTTTATACGCACTAAAACAGAGAATTTTGCGATTTTCTCAAACACGCCATTTTGCAACAAATGAATAGAAAATATGCCAAAAATTTCGATCTCCCATATGATTTACATGGGTTGACCCGATCTACCCCAAGGGGTATGTTTTGATTCAAAAAATTGTAGAGAAAAATCATTAAAAGTTAATGAAAAATACACCTTGGCAACGTTTTCTGAAGTAACCCAGCTAGTGAGAAAAATTATCAGATTGGAAAATTGCTGAAGGAAAACTTCGGAAAACGCGTTTTTCTCAATACGCAAAAGTTTGGGAAATGGGCCAAAAATTTATTTTCATTTTAAACTCCTAAAGTACTGATCGGATAACCTCCAAATTACTGTCAAAAATTATAGGTTGGTAGGGCTTTCCACCAGAATTTTTTCCGATTTTTCCGATTTATATTTTGGGAGAAATTGGCATTTGAAAATTCCAAAATGACTATTTTTACCCCGGTCTCCCCTACTAAGAATGCCGAAAAGAGAAACTAAATTAATTTAATATTTATTTATTTAATTTTTTTGTAGGTGTTTGCATGGTATCACGTGCAAGCTCAACCATGGTTTGTACCCTTCAACGCCACTGCCCATGCAGATGAATTTGATCACGGCTGCTTAGAGAACTACACCATCTTCAGCATATCCTGCTTCCAGTACATAATCTTGGCATTTGTCTTCTCCAAAGGGGCACCATATCGAAGTTCTATTATCACAAATTATGGCTTTCTCACCGCCATGGTGGTTAATACGGCATTTACATTGCTACTCCTCATCTACCCACCGGCTGGTCTTGCATCCATCCTTGAGCTCATCGTGCCACCGGACATTAATTTCCGCCTAACATTGGTTGCATGTGGTGCACTCCATTGGATTCTGGCCGTTGTGGTGGAAACATTCATCGTTGAAGTTGTTGTCCTGAAGAAGTTGCGAAATAAATTCCGTGGACCCTCACCGAGGCGCAAATACATTCAAGTTGAGCAGTTTTTGCGTCAAAATCCCGCCTGGCCACCACTTACAGTCCTTGCACCATTCGGTGGGGCATCTGGTACACCGTCCGATGCTCCTGTGCCAAGTGCACCCACATCTCCAACATCTTATGCTGAAATTGGTGCTCATGCAGCCTTCGATAGATCCAGCGTTCTTCTTACGCTTCTCCCAAACCCCGGGGGTGTTACACTGAACCCAGCCGGACTCAGAGTACCCCCAGCACCATCGTGATGGCGTCCCAACGCTCTTGTAAATCAATCAACATTAAAATATAAAGTAGTAAAAGTGATGAAAAAAAAACAGAATATTCTATAACTCTTCTTTGTTTATCCTAAAAAGTTCATTTATTCCTTGATAGCCCACACACATCCCACCCAAGTATCAACCACCTCCATCTCTTTCATTCTCTTGTGAATGTTTCTATTATTTCTTCATTTTTTTTATAATGAATATATTTGGTTGCCCCACAATACTTGTTAAATCATCCTACATACATATTTTCACCACCACAATCAGTCAATTACAATGCTCTTAAGGATGTAGTTGACAATGAGAGCAAAGATGGCCATTACGAGAATTACCACGATATTTGTGCCTACACTCCCCCACTGGTTGCCCCCTTGATTCTTATCGCATAGCCCCTGTGCCCGTTCGGGTGGTGGTGGCTCCTCAGGTGTCTCCCCGCGATTCCGTATCACATCCTCAATTTCCTGACAAACTTCCGGAAAGAGTTCCCGGAATGTTTCATTGCGCAAATTGAACGCGAGACTTTTCCGTGCATGACGTTCCTTTTCGTAGTTTGTTGAATCAATTGACCCCAACGTCGGGGTATTTTCCAACATAAAACTCAAGAGTCCCGTGAGGATTGTCGCCACAGACCATGCGGGATTCCAGCTGTCTGGATGAAAATCCGATATGGAGAGGCAGAGGCGTGTATTGGGCTTGAAGCGCCCATTGGGGGTCATTATGTAAATTGCTGGTGGTCTAAAGGGAAAATCCCGTGGAAAGAGGAGTTTCCCATGGTAGTAGCCACCGAGATATGGTGTATCTTCGGGTCCCTTTACCACAAAATGCCTTGAAAAAAATGAATTAAAAAAAACACATCTAAAATTAAAGAATATTCAGCAAGATCTTCATTTGATTTTTTTTTAGAGTTTCATTGTTACCATTCAAGAATATTGGACGGGAGAGGTTCTGCTGTTATGTAGGGTACCGGATCCCGCTTAAGCCTCATATAATCCTGCTTAAGGCGCGAGGCAGCCGTTGGTTTTCTATTAATGGGCATCATCTGGCTGAAAACATTCCATCACCACCCTCACGTCGTTCCTAAGACAAATACAATCCAATCGGATCCTAAAATCAAAAGACTTTATTTTATTTCTAGAAATCTCTCAATAATTCACACAAAATTCCTTAAATTTTACTCACTCGTCCTCTAAAACGGCCCCTATCGTACGGTACAGTTGAGAAACATTCAGGAAAGCACAAAAAAGAGGGAAAATTCAGGGATTTATTTTCACACAATAATTTTAACAAAAAAATCGTAGTGACTATTGACGTGGTTTTACGCTGAGTTGTCAATGAATGAGTCCACTAAACAAAGCATATTGGAAATACTCGCGCGATATCTTAAGAAATACGAAGGAATTTTCCGCAGAAATTCCCACTAAGCAGTGTGGTTGAATTAACAAAATATCTATGTGAGATTAACATTTTTTTATACATATTAAGTAAAATATTCTGACCAAATTGGCCTGAATTTATAGAACATCATAAGCATATTTCAAAGAATTCAGAAAGTATGTTGTAGTTATTTAACTTCGCATATAGCCCTAGATGTTGCGCGCTGTGAAAAGTGCCATAGTGATGATGATGAGTTATTTAACTTCTTGAAGTATGTAAAGTAATTCATGAGATTTGATAGAAGATAATAAATTAATTTTTGTTTGAAAATAGTTTTGTCATTTTGATGTAATAAAATCAAGAAATTTTATACAAAATTATGTAGAAATAAATTGATTTAATTCGATGCTCCCGAAGATTATGAACCATACTCCTGTGTTAAAAGATAGGAATATGGTTCATAATCTTCGGGCACGTCGAATTACACATCAACATGTTTCTTGTGCACCAGCGTAACCCAATCCCATAGAGCCCATAAAGAGCTGAATAAGCAAGATTTGGCGGGATGACGAGGACTGTGTTTGTCAGAGAGAAAGAGAGTCAAAATGCGAGTGGAGATTTTTAGTGTAATTCACATGCTTGTGCTTAGTTTAGTTGCCCAAGGAAATGGACAGGACATATCTTCGTGGGAGGACTTCAAGAAGACCTACAATCGCACCTACAGGCGCCCATTTCGTGAATCCCGCTCCCGGCGAGCCTTCAGCGACAATGCCCGCCTTGTGAGCAATCACAACACGGCTTTTGCAGCTAATCAAACATCTTTTCGACTAGCTCTCAATCCTCTTGCTGATTTAGTAAGTTTTTATTTTTAGATAATTATGTACCTACATATTGAATCATCCCTATTTCGCTCTTAAACAACAACCTAACAGATATTTTTTTTTGGAGGAAAATCTTCATTTTCTACAATTTGGCGGTCTTCAATGATTCGTCACTTAAATCAGCCAATGTCTTATTTGTTTTAAAAAAAAAAACATTATTATGAGACATTTGTTGTTGTAACGGACGAGTTTTATAAGGGCTTTGGGGACTTAAAATTTCAATATTAAGGGGCACCCACCTGAAGCCCTGTGATCTTCGCTGCGGGCTAAATCCTCCAGTTCACGTCCTTGACCTCTTCGCGGAACCAGTTGCTAAAGAGAACATTAACCCGAAGCCCTGTGATCTTTGCTGCGGGCTGAATCCTCCATTGTTTTTATCACAAGATTTTTTTTTCCTATTCTTTCACTTTCTACAATCTTTTACACCTTTGGGCACATTCGTAATTTAATGAATTTTAGAAAACACAAAAATTTGCACAAATTAAGGCCCAAGAAAAACTATTTTTGCACAAGAATGAAGATGGACGCCATTCGCGAAGTCGCCGAACGCCGCTTTTCAGTTTTTTTCGTCTCACACAATAAAAATTGAAATTCCTTATGATCCTTGACTATTAATTCACTTGACGTATCTTCATGGATGTTTTTAATAACTTAAATCGCTTTGTTATGTCCTCTAAATCGTGTTTTTCAAGGAAAATCTAGAGCGGCCTGAACAAAACGCGTCAAGAAAGACTCCGCGGAAAACATAGAATTCAGTTGCGCAAAACATAGAATCCGCGAATGTGACGACCTCACGCGGGTAAGAGATTTTTTAAAAAACTCAAAAAACTAATTTTCCAAGAAATAATTCTTTTTAAATTTATTTCCACACCTTGCCTCATATGACTTTCTAATTTTTTTATTCAAATCAATTAATTCTCAATTAAAAATCTTCATAATTGCTTAATAAACCCCCATTATTATGAGACATTTGTTGTAACGGACGAATTTTATGAGCTTTGGGGGCTTAAAATTTCAACATAAAGGGGCACCAACCTGAAGCCCTGTGATCTTCGCTGAGGGCTAAATCCTCCAGTTCACGTCCTTGATCTCCTCGCGGAATCAGTTGTTTAAATCACTTCGTAGGCGTTGAAAAAATTAATCTTTTTTCTTTGAAAAATAACCCAGCAACCACTGAAAATATTTTGTTTTTTTACAAGATTTTTTTTTTCCTATTGTTTTTTTCACTTTCTACATCTTTTACGCCTTTGGGCACATTTTAGAAAACACAAAAATTTGCACAAATAATGGTCCAAGAAAAACCGAGAGAAAAACTATTTTTGCACATGAATGAAGATGGACGCCAATGGCGATGTCGTCGAATGCCGCTTTTCAGTTTTTTTCTTCTCACACAAAAAGAATTGAAATTCCTGATAATCCATCACTATTAATTCACTTCACGTATATTCATGGATGTTTTTAATAAATTG
Source organism: Lutzomyia longipalpis (assembly GCF_024334085.1). Classification (NCBI taxonomy): domain Eukaryota; kingdom Metazoa; phylum Arthropoda; class Insecta; order Diptera; family Psychodidae; genus Lutzomyia; species Lutzomyia longipalpis. The sequence goes on from NC_074709.1 coordinate 31,020,591, forward strand.
TATCTCTTTGTCATGTCCTCTAAATCGTGTTTTTCAAGGAAAATCTAGAGCGGCACCGAACAAGACGCGTCAAGAACTCCGCGGAAAACATAGAATTCTGTTGCGCGAAACATAGAATCCACCAAATGTGGCGACCTCACGCGTTAAAATATTTTTTAAAAAACTAATTTTCCAAGAACTTTAAACAGCAGAAAATCAAGAAAATAATGTAAATAAATAAAACCCTTTTTTAAAATAATTTTACAATTTAATTCGCTATTTTTTTTTATTTCCACAGCTTGCTTAATATGGCTTTCTAATTTTTCATTCAAATCAATTAATTCTCGATTAAAAAATCTTCATAATTTATCTATTTTTCTTGTTGCACAGAGTCGTGATGAGTATTTGGTACGCTTTGTGCGTCTCACACCAAACAAACAACCAGAGCAAGAGGTCAAAGAACACGTTGCATCCTTTGGGGGACTTCCTGATCTACCAGAGAGTATTGATTGGCGTGAGAAGGGTTTTCAAACGCCACCAGATAATCAAAAGTCATGTGGCTCATGCTATGCCTTCAGCATTGTGCACAGCATTGAGGGGCAAATCTTCAAGAGAACCTCCAAGCTCATCTCTCTCAGGTTTTAGTGCTTTGCCAGTGTACTTACCTTTCTTTTAATGTTTTCTTATTCTTGTTTTTTTTTTTTCATTGTAGTGAGCAGCAAGTGGTTGATTGTAGTGGAAAAATGGGAAATCACGGATGTGCTGGTGGCTCCCTGCGCAACACTCTCCGCTATTTGGCATCTTGTGGAGGATTGATGCGACAACAGGACTACCCGTATACAGCACAAGAGGGTCGGTGTCGCTTTGTGCAACCCCTAGCTGTTGTTAATGTTAGCAATTGGGCAATTGTACCGTCTAGGAGTGAAGCAGCCCTTGCTGCGGTGGTAGCTACTGTTGGTCCCGTAGCTGTTTCCATTAATGCCTCACCACGATCATTCCAGCTGTACGGGGACGGTGTCTACGATGATCCACAGTGTTCATCTGAATCCGTCAATCATGCCATGCTTATTGTTGGCTACACACCACACTATTGGATCATCAAGAATTGGTGGGGAGAACGCTGGGGTGAGGGTGGCTACATGCGATTGCAACGACACCAAAATCTCTGTGGAGTCGCCAATTATGCTGCTTATGCCATTGTCTGAAACTTAGAGCCTCCTCTGTGCAGCACACCAAGGAGGTAGGGCCATAAAGAGAAAAACTCCTCCACCACACCTTCTCATAAAACATTCATAATTATCTCATTTTTTTTTATTCTCAATCTACAAGTGCTGTATTTGTTTGAAAATTTTACATTTCTTTTCATTTTACAATCTAATCATCAAAATAAATCAATAATCACTCAAATGACGATCATGTGCCGTCACACCGTGCGAAAATATTAACCTTTTTTTTTCTTACGGGGAAATGGTAAAAGGAGGATGATAGGAGGGGGGTGGGGCAGATGGGTTCTAGGAGAGGAAGGAAAAATGTACACGTGACTTGCTGAAAATTAATTTTGCTCTATAGAAAAATTCAAAATTAAAAAAAAAATATGATGAGAAGAGCTGTGAGAAAGATCAAGAGTGACGATAATTTTATTCATAGTGTCTGATGATGGTGTTAAATAAACCGAAACGATGCTAAAAGCGACAAATGCTCATTTTTTTTTAAATAACTTTATCCGATTAAGAATTTTTCCATCTACACAAAAAGTTGTAAAATATCTTTGAGTTTTTTTTTAGCATTCCCACAATTTGATCTTACTCACAGCTTTTTAACAAATTGTAGGTCTTTAGTATTATTTATGCTCACTCTCGCACGCACGCCACCGCAGATTTTGTCTCTTCTTGATCACTTTGCGAATAAGGATGATATAACAGTTCTTGCGTGCGTTAGTGTGCATAATTACATAAAATTCCTACAAAAAAACTATTTAAAAAAAAATGAAATAAAGTAAATAAAAAAAAACAGCAACGAATGCAATGGTGGTGTTAGTCCTAAAAAAAATCTTCTAACCATCTGGTGTGTGCAACCTAAGTTTTATCTTCACACTATCTCGATTACTAAACTTTTTTTTTTTTGAGAGACTCAGCGCTATGTAATTTTTTTTCATGTCATTGAAGTTCAAAAAACGGAATACGACTAAAAGAAAATGAAGTTTCTTAGGGCGGGTTATGACCGCAAGGCAATGTGTTTTTTTTTCTCACTTAAATCCCTCTTATTAACCTATTTTTTCTTCTTTATTCATTATTATTATTCATTACTAGTTTTTTTTATCTTCTCATTTTTTTTGTAAGTATTGTTGCAATTCTATCCTTTAAGTTTTTTTTTTTTTGGTTTAATTGTTTATTTTTTTTCTCTCACATTACAATTAAATATTCAGATACTTTTCTTTCTTTTTTTTTTTATTTAAATCCTTATACTTTGTCTCATCTTATACCATTTTAAACCTAAATTTATTTCATCTCCTTTAAATTGTAACTTCAATCTTAGATTTGTATGCATCTCTTTTTTTTCTTCTTTTAAATCAATGGTTTTACCTTCTTCTTTTTTTTTATACACTACCCATTTCTTATTTTCTTCTTCTTAATGATTTATAATGTGTGTGTGTTGAACTCAATAAAAAAAGAGTTTGTTTGTCTTTTTTTTTTATACTGACTAGACGCGTAAGAGATCATTTTATTACACAGAAAAAGCATGGCGCAAATTGACTAGAAAAAAAATCTGACTAGAATGGAATTTTTATTGTTTATATTAAGAGTTTTTTTTCTCAAAAAAAAAATTATAAAAAATAAAATAAAATGTAAAATAAAAATCACAGTCGGAGTTAGAAACTCCTTTCAATGGAATGCATTAAAAATTTTCTCAAGAATGTGGGGGCGAAATAAATAATAATAAATAAGCATTTTGCGACAGTGGTAATGAAAAATTAAATAATAAATATTATGCTTATTATGTACTATCAATTACTCTTTGTCTCTCTCTCTCATTTTCTAACTCTACCACTGTCGCATTAAGAACCACAGCTAAAAACAAAATGACTAGAGGTGTGGCACTAACCCTCATGTTGGCCAGGAGACAATGAAAGTTGGAGAAGGTGGATAAAGAGTCTTTCTTTGATGTTTTGTTTTCTGTCGTTTGAATTTTCAGAACATTCTTTACCTTTCACCTGACTGAGAGACTCTACCCTTTCTCCTTACACCTTCTCCATTGGCCAAATGTACAATTTGTGAATGGTTTCTTCTTCTTTTTCTTGTTATAGAGAACAACCTATAGTTTGGAACCCTATTTTTTTTGTTTTCTTGTTGTTATATATAATTTATATATAAATACGTACGTACGTAAACTTAGAGCATGAGAAGGTGCCGCCTGTGGTTCCTACGCCTCCGTCCCTTGGGCACGTTGTTATTGGTAGCATTATCAGTGCTATCGTCACTTTCCAACATTATTGCTCGCAAATCTTGTCCATACACATCATGTCACAAGAGATCGCCATCATCTACCTCACCGTCTGGAGGTTCGGTGGTATGCTCCAAATCCAAATCACTCGTATGACTCAGCTCAAGATCCATGTCGTCCGCATCATCTAAATCCAATGAATGCGTACCACCTGGTGAGAGACTCCCATGGCACATACCTTTACCATCGGATTCATCTTTCCACTTATCCATGGAACGTCGACGAGCATTCATGAAAAAATTACCCACCGTTGTGGGCTCAAGGCCCAACTGACGCGCTATCGTCACCTGCATCTCCTTTGACGGTCGTTTTGTTTCCTAAAAGAGCACATAAAAAGAAATATTATTTTCACTTATCTTGTCCTCTTTATTAATTTCAAAAAAAAATCGCAACTTACTACCTTAAATATTGCTTGAAGTGTACGTCTCTGGAGGTCCGTAAAGACAAGTCGTGGCTTCTTTGGTGCCGGCATATGATCCGGAGCGGCCTCTTCTTTCCTCTTGCAGCTTCCACGTTGAGGAATCTGAGCAGCTGAAGAAATTTAAAAAAAATTACATTTTGTATTTTTTCTGTCCAATAAATCTCATCATCATCATGACGGAAAAACTCACCAGCAAGCCTTAGTGCAGACATACGTTGAAATTCTGGTTCCTGAAGCCACTTGAACATACGCCGAAATGTTTCACGTCCAGATTTGAGCTTTGACCACGGCTTCGGGTTGCGTAGAAGATCCGAAAGGGTCCCCTGAGATCTGCAGAGAACACGCTGCGCAAATATAGCCTGTGGTATACTGTATCGCTTCAGTTCTGCACTTATTCTCTGTGCCAACTCCTTCGTATTGATCTCCTCAACGTCTGCACTTAATGTGGAGACTGTGAGTGGTGTTGCAGCCCCATTTGATGATGGTGTCACATCCATTTGACCATTGGAGCTTTGCATTGTTAGTGCTCCGCTTGTTTTCACGCACGTCAAATGCGGCGATGGGGACTTTACCACTGAAACATTGCTCTCACGATTTCCTGCCACTGTAGCAATATTGGAAATTTGGACGAGTCCTGAAAAATGTTTTTTTTTTTAATTGTTTAATTTTAATCCTTAAAATGCACAACAAGAAAAAAATGTGATCCAACCTGGGGGATGAGAATGTGAAATTTGTGGTGCAGCTGAAACATTGACGGAAGCTGCAGCAGCAATGAGTCCCTGGTGCAGGCCGTTGATTGTATTACCGGACCCATGACCAGATGAACCAAACCCTGGGGGTGCATCAGCTGGTGGCGGTGGACTCCCAAGGGGTGGACTGTGACGCATATGAGTACCATAGGAGGTGTCGTAGTCAGCAGCTGCTGTACCCGGTGAGAGGCTCTTTTGCGGCGAACACAGCCCATTCTGACTGTAAGCTGACTGCGGTGACAGCGGGGATGCCTGCATACCCGCAAGTGCATTTGAGGGACTAGATGCGTACGTCTGTGGTGGTGACATACCCATTGGGAGTTTATCGTAGGCTGCATACGATGCCATACCTGCACCACCTGCCAATTCCATTGCATTGTTCTGCATCACCTGTATCACAACACAATTTAAATTATCAAGAAATGCACCAAAAACAAAAACAAAAAAAGCAAGCCATCAACTTTAATATCTAACCGTAAAAGATCCAGTAACTGCATTAGCATGCCCAGCATAGGCAAATTTATCGCTCATTGTGGAAATTGGCGGTAGGGGTTGAAGAGGCGTTAATGTGGCATAGCTGGAATTGGGACTAAAACCAGGTGGTGACATACGTCCATTAACGGAGGTGAGGGTCTGATATGTGGGCTCATGGAGACTCCGAAAGTCCCCCGAGTCGAGCATTTCACCATGTGGTGTCAACTTTCCAGGACTCAGTAGTGATTGACTGTCACGACTATCCTCATGTGCAGCCACAATAACACTTAATTCCTGCTTTGCCATGTGATTGAGTGCCTGTGAGTGGGTCAGCTCATCAGCTGAGAGTTCCTCAATTGTCGCAACAACCACTTCGTGGCCTTTCAGCGATTCCTCCTGCTTTATCAACTCCAAACTATTCTCCTGATCAACCTGCAAGTCAGGCCATGGCTGAAAATAATTTTTTTGGAACTGGAACAAATTCTCCATTTTGTTTTTTTTTTTTTAATTTTAAACAGTGCAGATCCTTTTTTGTTAGTCTGCATTCCCCATTTTTTTTAATACCCATTAATAAAGGGTATTATATTAAAAAAAAAAAGCTTTTTTTTGTAAGATAAAGCTTTAAATTAAAGCTTTTCTAATGAAATTAAATTATAAAAAAAAATGGTGCAAAGATTAAAAAAACCAAAAGAGCTCACCTTGTGAATGTGTTGGATTATTCTGGACGGTGGTGACATCCTCAGATCGTCCTTTCGGCTTGTAGCAATTATCGTTGTGCCCCCAACCATGACGACCCTCCTTGACGATCCGTCATCCACTTCGGCGCCCATTTGCTGCTCCAGCATGTCTCCAATTGAATCCATTGCGCATCAATCTAGTCCATGAGCGCGCTAGAGAAATTCCTTTTCTTTCTTTTTCTATTTGGAATTTATTTACCAACTCAAGATGCCTCAACAGATAAAACTACAAAAAAAAATAGTTGGAAAATTAAAAAAAAAAAACTTTTCTAAATTATTAAATTTTTATTGATCGAAAGAAACACAAATATTATTTTATTTAATACCTGAAGAAGGAGACAAATGTCTCCGAAACGTCTTATGAAATAAAAAAAATAAAGGAATTTCCTTTTTTTCTATTTTTCTTTTATTATAGAAATATTTTTGTTCAAATGTGAATTTTTAAATCACAATGTAGGCAATGAAAAAATAAATAAAACAATAAATCAATCGATTGCATGAGTTGTAACCCACGTGGAAAATGCGACGAGATTCCAAATGGAAAAACACCGATGAGGGGATGATTTTTTCTTTGGCCCTGTCAATTTCCTTATTGGTGCGAAGCAAAACAATCCCCATGAGAAGAGATTTTTTTTGTACCCCCCCAAATTCAACATTTGCGACATATTTATTTGCCAAACACATCCTACACACAGGCTAGCATTTTGGGGGTAAAATTTCACCCCTTTCCCATAAAAAAAAATAAATAAATCTCCAGCAATCTTCCTCACCTCAAAACACCACTGAAATCCATCAATGAGGCCCCCACGGGGTAGTGTGACCAAATGAAATCCTCAAATGGGGCTCCAACGGGGTGTTTGGCGCAAAAGCGCCCCCTGGATGCCAAAAACACACACACACACGCACACAGTGTCGATCGCCAAATGGTAGGCAATGTCTTTCGCCCCAAATTGGGCCTTGTGGGGCGCGAAAACTTCCCCCAAATCCCCAAATGTACGCAAATGTGTACACTCACGGGCACAGTGGGGCGCACTTGGGCACACACAGGGGGTATTTTGGTGTTGAAAAAAATCTGCCTCGACCACCTCAACCACTTATTTCTACGTCACTCACTATGTGTGTGTGTGAAGTATTTTTTTTTGCTACCCCGTGTTTTTCCCACCCCCAATTTCATCGACTCTTCGATGTATGTGTGTGTACGTACGTACAATCTGATTCAGTTTCATTTATGTTGCAACATAAGGCGCTAAATTTTAAATCTATGCTATATTTTATCTATTTATAATAAATTTTTTTACATTTTCTTTTATGTAATCCGCCTCGAAAGTCATGAAAACCAAAGGAAAAACTGATTAACCCTTGGAATGCGGAGCGGGGTCGTTGAACGACCCCAGCCCTATATTTCGTGCTATAACTTAATAAATATAAAAGATACCATTCCCATCTTTTGGAAATAAGTTCTTTGGTTATCTGAGGAGGTTGTGTAAAAATTTCAGCTCAATCCGACCACCACAAGAAAAGTTATTAAGGAAAATGTAGAAGAAGGGAATTCAAAAATTGGTGTAACGGTCATGCTGCGGAAAATTTTTTAGAGCATAAACAACATAAAACATAATTAGAAGCATGTAAATGTGCAAAACAATAAAGAATATTCGAGAAATATTGCCATTTATCACGTTGCGGGAAGTGAGGGGAATGTGGGGAAGAGTGAAAAAAAATTGCAGTTTCTTGGCAAATTTCTCAAAAAGAAATTGTGAAAAATGATTGAAAAATGTTTTTCCCTAATATCTCCTTCTAAGTATTTTAGGGCGGCGAATTTGTGGTGCAGGGTGTAAGAGGACTATATAAGGAATCTATAGGCACTAACCCGACAACTCCAGGTTGTATAGTTTGGGAGAAAATTGGCCTTCTTTTTGGGGTCGTTCAACGACCCCACCTTCGCATTCTACGTAACTACCAAGGCCTCCGCATTCCAAAGGTTAAAAGAGTCATGAAAAATTGCAAAGAATCAGAGTAGGCGCCTTTATTATTTTCCAATCCAGCAGCTCATTTAACACCTACAAGAAAAAGAAGAAAATTCTTGACAATTGTGACGTGTGTAGTGTTACCGTGTCAGGTAACTTCTGGTGTGTCCTTCTCAGTAGTTTTTTTTCTTCCCCCAACTTGCAATTGAATTCGTCATACCATGTCCTCGTCGGCAATATTCATTCTGGACGTCAAGGGGAAGGTGCTGATCTCCCGGAACTATCGCGGAGACATTGATATGGGTGTAATTGATAAGTTTATGCCGCTTCTGATGGAAAAAGAGGAGGAGGGTCTCATCTCACCCATAATCCAGACACAGGAATGCACATTTGCCTTCATAAAGACCAACAATCTCTACATTGTCTCCACAACACGCAAGAATGCCAATATTGCGCTTGTTTTTGTGTTCCTCCACAAAATAGTTCAAGTATTTGTTGAGTACTTCAAGGAGCTCGAGGAGGAGAGTATCCGGGATAATTTTGTCGTCATCTACGAACTACTCGATGAACTCATTGATTTTGGCTATCCCCAGACGACAGATAGTAAAATCCTGCAGGAATATATTACGCAGGAGGGGCATAAGCTTGAGCTGCAACCCCGTATCCCCATGGCTGTCACAAATGCAGTCTCATGGAGATCAGAGGGTATCAAGTATCGGAAGAATGAAGTATTTTTGGATGTCATTGAGAGCGTGAACCTCCTTGCCAATGCAAATGGGAATGTTCTTCGTAGTGAAATTGTTGGCGCAATAAAGATGCGTGTCTATCTATCCGGAATGCCAGAGCTACGTCTTGGGCTCAATGATAAGGTAAAAGTTGTTTGACTCATTTGTGACTTGCAGACTGATCTTTTATCTTTCTTTTTTCTCTTCATTTAGGTGCTCTTTGAAAGTACTGGTCGTGGTAAATCCAAATCCGTTGAATTGGAAGATGTCAAATTCCATCAATGCGTGCGTTTGTCCCGCTTTGAGAATGATCGGACAATTTCCTTCATTCCACCTGATGGGGAATTTGAGCTCATGTCCTATCGGCTCAATACACACGTAAAACCCCTCATTTGGATTGAATCCGTCATCGAGAGGCACGCTCATAGTCGTGTGGAGTACATGATTAAGGCAAAGTCCCAATTTAAACGTCGCTCCACAGCCAATAACGTGGAGATCATCATACCCGTGCCTGGTGATGCGGATTCACCGAAATTCAAGACAACCATCGGAAGTGTCCGCTACGCCCCCGAGCAGAGCGCCATCATTTGGACGGTTAAATGTTTCCCAGGTGGCAAGGAGTACCTCATGCGTGCCCACTTTGGTCTCCCAAGTGTTGAATGTGAGGACTCCGAGGGGAAACCACCCATTCAGGTTAAATTTGAAATTCCCTACTTCACTACCAGCGGTATCCAGGTGCGCTATCTCAAGATTATCGAGAAGAGTGGCTACCAAGCACTCCCGTGGGTACGTTACATCACCCAAAACGGCGATTACCAGCTCAGGACCACCTAGGCAGTATTCCTTCTTCTTCTTTTATTTTTTTTATAATTTATAATTTCATTTTCAACATTATGCGTTGTGTAGTGTAATAAACTTTTCCAGAGACAGAGCAAATTATTTGTAAAAAAAAAAGAATAAATCAAACTATTATTTACTATTATTATATGCCCATTAAACTATCAAAGTAACATTGTGTTTTTTTTTTTGTTTGATTAAAAGAAAAACATCTGAAACAAAAAATAAATGAGCGAATGACAAATCGGGGTTATAGGCGTCCTTCTTCAGGTATCACGGAAAGAAAAATTTGTTAAAAATTTGCACAAAAGTTGGTAAAATTTGGTGAAATGTAGATAAATTTCTAAAAATATATCATTGTTGATAACTTTTGGTCATTTTTAACCACAAATGTGTATAAATTCACGAATTTATCTCATTTTAACTACATTTTGCTGAAAAGTTGTTATAAGTTGCTAAGAAAAAGAGAATCAGCGCGCTAATCTTCTCAAAACAGCATTTAACTACGTCGCACCTCAAAAGTTGTTATAAAATTGTATTTTACGCTGAATACCGATTTTTGAAAGCAAATATTCTCTTTTTTAAGTGGATAATTTCCATGAAATTGTTACCAAAAACTACCCACAAAATTGTGTAAAGGAGACGACCGGGACAAAAACAGTCAAGTTGTATAAATTCTTATCAGCAGGGAGAAATTGGCAATTGAAAATTTTTCACTGACTTTTTGCCTCGTCTCCCCTAGAATTTATCGAGTGTGTGTTAGTAAATCCAAGATCTATTCTACAAAAGAAAATGAGCAGAGTATAGGCAAAGAATGTAAGATCCATACGAAATGCATATCGTCCTATTTAGTTGAAATCTGTCACTAATTTATTACTTTTTCGGAAAAACCAAAGAATTTAGCGATTATCCTTAATAAATATTATTTTAATACATATTTAAAAAAAATGATGAAGTATAGAATTATAATTTAATAAAATACTTTTCTGAAAAATTATATCAATTTGATAATTTTAATAAGAGAATAATTTCTGCCAAATTCATGATCTTTCACATCGGCAGCGCCATAAAAATAGCAAAAAAGCTTATAAAGAGACTTTTTTTAAACTTTTAATTTGGCTTTTTTTTTCAATAAATTATATTTTGTTTGAGAAAAATTGTCCAATTTTTTTTTAATTTAATTTCTTGAATAAAAAATCATTAAGTCTTTATACAAAAATATTTTAGCGGTGAGAAATTACATAAAAGTTTACCAAAATAACACAAATTTATTCATGAAACCCAAATGTACGTTGAAATACAGAGAGGGTAAAAGGAGATAAAATTTGGTTATCCGAACCAACATTTGTAGATAAATGCAATTTTTAACAACAAATTATATCTACATTTGACCAAATTTTAACAACTTTTTAGTGAGAACCTCATTTCAACTACATTTTGTTGAAATTTACATGGAAGCAAAGCAGCAGCAGTAACAACTTTTAACAACATTTTAACAAATTTTTCTTTCCGTGAGGTATATCAAATGAAATGAAATAGGCGAGGGATTGATTCTCTGGTCTTGCTTTTTCAGATACTTTCTCTGAGAATAGATTCTTTTACTGCTTTTGCAAAAATCCCATTTCAAAAAAAAATTGTAGAAAATTCTGTGGGTGAAAAAAGGTACGTTATGCCAGAGTTTTTTCGAGTTATTCCCATTTTCTGGTGAATTTTCATATAACAACTTAATTTTTTTAATATTAGGAAACGATGCCGAATTAAAAATTAATTTAAAAAAAAAAGTAAATATTAAAAAGAAAAGAAAAAATAAATAAATATAGTCAATCGTAACTTTCCAACTTTTCCAATATTACATAAACATTTAAACTCACTTTGCACTAACTTATCTTTTCTTCGTCAAACTAATTCACCACCTTAATGGTGAACTACGATTGACATTTCGCATAAGTTTTATTTCCTCACATCCTGGGGGGAGTTTGACACGAGTGCACACTTTTTGGTGGAGTTTCGCGTGAAAAAAAGCAAGTAAAAATGTTTTCCGCGATTAATAACGCGGTCCGGGTGGCTACAAAACGGGAAACGGGCAAATTCATTTCCGGACTGGTGCAATTTAGTAAGTATTCCCCGCGGAAAGGCAAAGTCTACTACTTTTCACTACCACGATGAGATAACTCCACCGGCGTTACGTAATGGTGGATGGGAAGAAAATTCTCGCGCGAGCGCTTTTTGCACACCTAGGTCACCTAGGTGGGATAGCTCTAGTGCCCAGATTATTGGATTTATGCAATTTTATCGAAAAAAAAATATTGGAAAAGCCTAAAATTATAGGTCAAGGGTAGATTTTTCCTTGGCCAACCCGTTATGCAACGATATGTAATCTCCGTTACGAGAGAACAAGGGAAAAAGTAGTAGTAGGCCTAGAATTTAGTTCACTTTCTTTTGTTTCTTCTAATTCAAAAGTTATGCAACATACTTTTAAATGGATCATGTGATTTTTAGATACTAAATGACCCGTTTTTTTTGCCCCTTTAGATCGCCAGTATGCCGCCAAGACAGCTGCAAAGGCTGGTGCCAGCAATGGGCGCGTTGTGGCCGTTATCGGTGCCGTCGTCGATGTGCAGTTTGACGAGAATCTGCCACCAATTTTGAATGCGTTGGAAGTTGAGGGGCGTAAACCGAGACTTGTTCTCGAGGTAGCCCAGCACTTGGGTGAGAACACCGTACGTACCATTGCCATGGATGGTACTGAGGGTTTAGTTCGTGGCAACAAAGTTCTCGATACGGGATCACCCATTAAGATTCCCGTTGGCGCTGAAACCCTGGGACGCATTATTAACGTCATTGGGGAACCAATTGACGAGAGGGGCCCCATTGAAACTAACAAATTTGCCGCCATTCACGCTGAAGCTCCGGAATTCGTGGAGATGAGCGTCGAGCAGGAGATTCTCGTAACTGGCATTAAGGTTGTGGATCTTCTTGCCCCCTATGCTAAGGGTGGTAAGATTGGTCTCTTTGGTGGTGCCGGTGTGGGTAAAACTGTGCTTATCATGGAGCTGATTAACAACGTAGCTAAGGCTCATGGTGGTTACTCCGTATTTGCTGGTGTGGGCGAACGTACCCGTGAAGGAAATGATCTCTACAACGAGATGATTGAGTCTGGCGTTATTTCGCTCAAGGACAAGACATCCAAGGTTTGTTCTTTAATTTAAATTTTTAGATCTACTCATAATAATATTTGTTCTTTCTTTCATTACAGGTAGCCCTTGTATATGGGCAAATGAACGAACCCCCAGGCGCTCGTGCTCGTGTCGCTTTGACTGGACTCACTGTTGCTGAATATTTCCGTGATCAGGAAGGACAGGATGTATTGCTTTTCATTGACAACATTTTCCGTTTCACCCAGGCCGGTTCTGAGGTGTCTGCCCTGCTGGGTCGTATCCCCTCTGCTGTGGGTTACCAACCAACCTTGGCCACTGACATGGGTAGCATGCAGGAACGTATTACCACAACCAAGAAGGGCTCCATCACATCCGTGCAGGTTTGTTTTACTTTTTTTCCGCGGCTTTTCTTTGAGTTTTTGCCTTGACAAAATTTCCTTTTTTTCAGGCCATCTATGTGCCTGCTGACGACTTGACAGATCCCGCTCCAGCCACCACTTTTGCTCACTTGGACGCCACCACTGTGTTGTCCCGAGCTATTGCCGAATTGGGTATCTACCCAGCTGTAGATCCCCTTGATTCCACATCCCGTATCATGGATCCCAATGTTATTGGGCAGGAGCACTACAATGTTGCACGTGGTGTGCAGAAAATCCTCCAGGATTACAAATCCCTTCAGGATATTATTGCCATCTTGGGTATGGATGAATTGTCTGAGGAGGATAAGCTCACGGTGGCACGTGCCAGGAAAATCCAGCGTTTCCTGTCCCAGCCATTCCAGGTGGCCGAAGTCTTCACTGGGCATGCCGGAAAATTGGTACCCCTCGAGGAAACCATCAAGGGCTTCAGCAAGATCCTTATTGGTGAATACGATCATCTGCCCGAGGTTGCATTCTACATGGTTGGCCCCATTGAGGAGGTGGTAGCCAAGGCAGAACGTCTCGCCAAGGAGGCCGCCTAAGTGGGTTTTAGCAAGTGTCACGGGCATACACCTGTCCTCCCACCGGGGGTATGTTACGTTACTACAAGCGCCACCCCTTAGTCCCGGAATTTCACTTTTTATTTTTAATGTATTCTCAATAAAAGATAGTTTATCGAAGAATGTTTCCTTCCCACAACATTGTTCTTCAATGAAAAATTCTTCTTCATGAAATTAATAAAGAGAGACAAAATACGAACTTACTTGGCCAATAATTCTCTTGGATATTCTCTCCATCTAGTCGTCCATGGCGTTGTTCCGGGAAGAATTTTGTTCGGAGAATGGAGCAAAACTTTTAGCACTTCTTTTGTTTCGCTTTTCTAGCACTTTTTTTTGCAATTTAAACATTTGCAACACTTTCTTTTTAAGCCACATAACTCAAGCACTAGAATTTACTCACTTTTATTTAATACTTTTAATGGAAAGCTATAAAATTTTTGAAAAAACTTGAGGAAAAAATCACAAACGCCTGCAGTCTTCAACATGACGCTAAGAATGAAAAATTCTATGTTTTCCTCCGCCCGAAGACAAACGAAGTCGAAACGAAGTACATACGAAAGGACCGAAAGGAGATTATGAACATTTTTTTTTTCAAAGCAATCTATGTTTTTTTTCTATTTTCTTTTGAATTAATTAAAAAAAAACGTTTTTTTGGCACATTTACTGAATAAAAATTTATTGTAGTATATAAATAATACACATGTACATAGAAAATACTTGAAAAAATACTGACGACACATAAGCTTCAGAGAAAAGGAGACAAAGAGATGATTTTTTAATCGAAAGCAGCCTTGCGAGAAAAGGAAGTGAGGGAGGAGATTTCACTTGGATTCGATTCAGCGGGAAAATTACTAAATTCAATCTCTTCCCCATTGGCTGTACGTTCTTCCACATGAAGATTCTTGTGGCTGGGAGCATAGAGGGCAAGTAGGGCCATTATGTAGACATTCCACATGCCATAGACGCCCGTAAGGAAGGCTGAATTGATTTCAATTGTTGAACTCTCCGACCACTTTAGTTGCGTCTCATCAACTTGCCCCATTACAAAACCAACGACAGTCATGGCAGCACAAACTAGGGTAGCCAGCATTAGAAATTGGAAGCGATATATGATGCCAGAGTACCTGCAAAAAGGAATAATTTACCTACAGTTTTTTCTAAGAAATTTAGGATTGAGGAATGTTTTTCTTTTACCTAAGACGTCTTGCTGCAGACATACTGGAGAGACTGCTTCGTTTAGCGCCAATATTTCGCATGACACGATAGACAACAAAGCAGAGGAACAGGAAGTACACTGCAGCAGAGATGGCAGCAACAGTGATGAATCCCGAAGCAATGTTTGCACTAAATGGAGACGTCCAGACAGAATAGAAGGGATTCCGGAGTTTTATTCCACGTTCGCAGAGATCGAAAGCAAATAGTGATACACAGCTTACAACAACTGCACTCAAGTGACGCCAGTAGGTCTTTAGTGAGCTCTTTTGGGATTCAGTTTGAATCATCATGTGCTCCCCAGCAAAGACAAGCCAAAATGACAGGAGAGTAGCGTAGAAAATCCCTTGGCGAATATCCGCGAGAAGAAGCATAAAAGGCATGTCCACAAAGAGACTCAACAACTCCACAGGGATATTGAGAAGAGTCAGTGCTCCTGCAAGTGCCAAAAGCATCCATTCGAGAAGAACTGGTTTCCGTTGGAGTTGATGTACACGGTGCCAGAACCAAATGACCAAAGCTGCAATTGTCGGAGCAAAGATGCACTTGAGCGATAGCCAGACCTTTGTGAAGCCACCATTTTGATAGATTGCCGTCAATGTAACCTCTGACACCTGATCCACGTGAAGATTCAATTTTCGCTCTGAATCAACGGGTAGGCGAATATTCAGGAGGTAGTAGTCATGATGTAGTGAACCAAGCTCAAAGAGAGCCACTGGATGGCAGGCAAACATTTGTGGAGCTGTTTGCTCACATTCCAAGTGCCGCTGTTCCGTTGAAGCAGCCAAGAGATGCCAACCAGGTGCATTTTTGTTTGAATATGCGAGTCTTGCATCCAAAGTTAGTGGGACAGTACCTGATGGGAAGACTGGAGCATCTGGTGTGAGTTTAACATCCAAATGCAGCATTCCTGTGAAAAGATTTTTTTTTATATCAGGGATCAGAGTCATTTTATTTTAATGATATTCTCACTCTTCTTCAGAATTTACATCTTAAAAAAATCCTTAAACTCACCAATGAGACTCTGTTGCCATCGGGAAAAATCCAGCGGACGATTCCCCCGTGGGAGAGGCATTTGGAATACCAGAACAGCTCGGGGATTGCTTCGCAAATTAACATTCTCCCCAATTGATGATTGCATGGTGCAGGCATTTTCTCCGCGTGTCCAGAACCACTTGGAAGTATCATTGAAGGCCATATCGTCATCCTGGCACACTGTGGTCAGAATTGTTTGGACACTACTTGGCAGAGGAGCTATAGCAGCAGCAGCAGCAGCAGCAAAAGAACCCGGTTTATTTACATTTGATTTTTTTTCATCACATAAAATCCATAAAAAATCTCTTACCTATTAGTCCTCCAATTAGGAAGCACACCAATTGGGCCAGGAGGAGGCATGATACCACCACAGTTAATTTCCGACCACTTAAATTTTCAATTACAGCACCAGACATTGCTTCCACCACACACTTTGGCTACTAAGAACGCGAGGAATTTTTATTGTGCGTGCTACAAAGCCGCAGACGCCTTTTAGAACGAGATGCCAAATATACTTTCTTGCGTGGGTGTGAATGAAAGAGAGCTAATTGGCTTTTCTTCTCTTCTGTCATTTAGAATTTATGATTTTATTTTAGATTTTATTAATTTTTATTTATTTTTCCATCATTTTTCTGGCAATATTAATCAATAAAGATTTTTTTTTAATAATAAAATGAATAAATAAATTATTTTGAAGATCTCGCGATGTTTTTTATGAAAAGGATTAAAAGTTGGAACCGCTATTAATCTAAAAAAATATATTTTAATAAAATAGCTTTATTGTGTATTATTATAAAGAAATTTTATTAAATTAAAGCAATAATCACAGCAATTAATTAATTAGAAATATTATATGCATAAAGCTGCTCCGTCAATTTGACATGTGTCACAAAAAACTGTCACTCACGTTGCGCTATAGAGAACTGAGATAGGTGCATTCTTGAGTTGAATTTGCTTGCGCTTATTCTTGCGGAATTTGAGGTGTTTTGGGGGAAATAATCGGAACGGCGATAGCACAAGTATAGGCTGCAGATGCAGTAGGTGGTGTGGCCCAGGATTGTAGGTCGGCATGACGCTCTCATTTGATGTGCACGACCGCAACAGCTGGTACTTTGGCGCAATGACGCGTCAAGAGGCCACAGATCTGCTTATGGGCGAGCGCGAGGGCGGCGTCTTTCTCGTGCGTGATTCAAACACAATAATTGGGGATTATGTCTTGTGCGTACGCGAAGATGCCAAAGTAAGTCACTACATTATCAATCGCATCGTCCAGGGCGACAAGGTCATGTATAGAATTGGTGATCAATCATTTGGAGATCTTCCCGAACTATTGGATTTCTATAAGCTCCACTATCTAGACACAACTCCACTCCGACGACCTGCTACAAGACGTCTCGAGTGCGTTCTTGGGAAATTTGATTTCGATGGCAGTGTAAGTGGGCAAACAATACTTAAAGGTTCTTCATACTTTAGCCTAAAGTAATTAATTATCTTTCTTTTAGGATCAAGAAGATCTGCCATTTAAAAAAGGTGAAATACTCTATATAATTAACAAGGATGAAGATCAATGGTGGACAGCTAAGAATACACATGGACAAATTGGACAAATTCCAGTTCCCTACGTTCAAAAGGTATAATGTTGTTCGGATTTGAACAAAAATAACGATTTCTTTAATTAATTTAAATTTTTTTAATAGGTAGTTTTCTCAAAAAAATGTGAACAAACATTTTAATTTAGTCAATTATTGGGCCTTATTCAGCGACCAAGAAACCCTTGAAATTCGCTTGAAGTCTTGAAATTTCAGTACAAAATTTAAAGATTTCAAGGGTCGCTGAATAAGGCCCATTATTTGGTATCTTTTCTTCTTACTTAGATTTCTTAGAAACTGTAGTTTCCAAAATTTACTTTTGAAGCTTTTAAAATCAAGAAAAAAATTTCTTTCAGGTCGATGAGAGCCAACAGAGTAGCCTGGAGAGGCAGACCTTTAGCAATAGCCAATCGATGTCCGTGGAAAATCAAATGAAAAAGTCAAATCTTCATGTAAGTCTCATTTTTTTTCCTTAAACAAACACGGCCTGATGATGAGAGAAACTTTAATCTGCGAAATGTTGCAGTCTTTGCCGTGCTAACAAATTCCTTAAACTTATTTATTGATTAAATGAATAAAATTCTTTTGCGTAGAGACCCCTGCCTGCGCATGCACGAGTAAAACAGCCACGCGTACCTAACGCCTACGATAAGACAGCTCTAAAATTGGAAATGGGCGATGTGATAAAGGTGACAAAGATGAACATCAATGGGCAATGGGAGGGTGAATTGCGCGGCAAAGTTGGTCACTTTCCATTTACACACGTCGAATTCATTGATACTGAACCAGAAGATAGGCCAGAAGAATAAGAGGATTTGGCCGCAAGGAAAATGTATTTTTATAAAATATAGTAGTTAATTTATTTATTTTCCATAATAATGTATCATAAAAGATGTGGGAGAGATGTGTAAAAAAAACAATATTGATGAAAGAAAGTCATGCATGAACAAAGGACAAAAAAGTGTTTTTTTTTTAAAGAATGACAAATTATTTTTTATCATTAAACATTAAATCCAAATGACGCCAATATTTCTTTTATCTCATTTTATTTTGTAAGTAATCAAACACCTACCTGTACCTTCATATATGAAAAATCCAGTAAACAGATTTTAATGGCTTTGTAGAAAGTTCCTTAGAATTAAATTTATTTTAAATTAGAAAACTATTAAATTAAATTCTAATGAACTAATTTTAAAGTTCCATTAAAATCGATTTAGCCATCTTGATTTTTTTTAATTTGATTTTAATATAATTTCAACAATATAACGAAAATGCAGAATATAATTTTTTGCCCCAGGGGCTAATTTATTCATTTTATCGCTCACAATCGTTCATTTCATTTTTTCTTTTTTTTTTGTTTTGTTTTTTTTTATCTCATAATAATATTTCAACAAAATGACGGGCGCGCCTCCTTAAATTTGTCCTAAGTCCCTCGATTAAATGCGAGGAATGTCTGAGTTGCTCCGCAATCGAGCTAGTCAATAACTACATAAGGCAAAATGGTCAGTAGTTCATCATTGTAGGATTTGACTTGGACCGTTTCGAACCACTCTCGGAAAGTTTGACCCGGATGCAAGATATCCTCATCGTCGCTCCCTGAGTTGTTATTCCGTCGATGCCGCTTCCGGTGCCAACGTACCACATCTGTGGCATTGCTGTCACTCTCATGCACCTTTGGGATCCTATCCATTACAAGGTGATTGTATTGCGGCACAACGCGTCGATAGAGGCCTGTTTCGTCGGTTTCGGGTTCAGCTGATGGTACCCCTAGTGACCAGTTGCCATTCACGTGCTCAAGTGGTAGACTATGCAATGCCCGCACATCTTCTGCCGTCACCTCACCACGTTCCAGCCTAGCTGGGCAATCTGGATCCTCAATACACCGCCACATTGGCCACGATGGGCCTGTATCGAGTAATGTGTTATCCAGGGGTTTTTCTTCTGGTTCTGAATAAATCTGTGTTGAAAAAAAAAACAAATGAAAAGAAAAATTAATCTTGACGCCCCTTGCAAGATCATCCCCTGCGCGTTGTTAGTTACTTACCTCGACTCGCCCGTCGTCAGTCTCATCGAGATCGAAGATGGATTTAACGGGGGGTCTCCGCATATTGTGGGTTGTCCCCGTGGTTGATGCCTCACCACCATCTGTCACAGCCGTATTTGCTTCACCAAATCCACTTTGTCGCTTGGTCACCACACCATTCTCCAGCTCATCAGTCTCATGTATCTCCGTAAATACGCACGTGCACGCGGGAGCAATTTCATCCTCTTCGCATGTCTGTGACTCAATCACGCACGCTAGCTGCCGCTTTAATTCACGAATCTCATCTTCTATACTCTTTGTTTGTGTAGTAGATGATGGTATTTCTGGTGGCACGGCGGATGCTTCATCAGAAGGAGCTGCTGCTGCTGCTGCTGTTTCATGTGCATGCCCCAGGTCAGTCACTGGCAATGCCATGAATATGGAAGGATCCTGGGACTGTGAGCCATCTATGGAAATTAAATTTACATTTAAAATCTCATCCACACCAAAAAATAATAATAATTTAATGAAGAAGAAAAAAATGAATATTCGGGGAAATCATCTAAACAGATGGAACCCGTAATAAAATAAAAAAAAAAAATAAAAAAATGAAATTCTCACCTGAGTGAAGCAGAAGGGATTGTGAAGGAGATGTGGGCCTAATTTGGAGAATGGGCGATGAAGTGGCCGATGAAGCAGTTAGCTTTCGATTTTGTAGGTCCGCAAGGAGTTCTTTGGTTGTTTTCACCTTTTTAGGTCCCGATGTCAACTTGTGCTTGAACTCCAAGTACGGCGATGTGTCGTACGAATCTCCAATGAGGGCATCAACTCCACGTGAACCTTTCTTCCTTCCACGCTTCTTCGGCTGTACAGGTTCCTGATTTGCGGGACTAACACTCCTGTGAAATAAATTCCTATGAAAATCCTACACTTAAACTCTCTAAAAAGAAATAAATACCTGCTATCGTGTGGAGAAGTATTTTTGAAGGCGCTAGAGGGGCTATTGTTTCTAGAGACATCGGGAGTGGGTGAGGCTGGTGTTGAAGGTATCCTCGAGAATTTTCCACGAAAATTGAGCTCTTCAGCACGCGTACCACCCACTGGTGAAGCACCCCTGTCGATATGACTACTGTTGGAGGCGCTACCATGTGGCGGGGGCTCAACCAGCACTACCACATCATCATCTTCCGGTGGCATCTGCTTCCGTCGTTTCTTGCGTCTTCGTGCCTCCTCTTCATCTTCCATGGAATCCCCATTTTGTCGCCGACGACCACCAGCCTTGCCATTGGGTAAATGGGGTAGGAGTGTACGCCACTGCTTGATGAGGTTCTTAGAACGACGTGCCAGCACCTCATCCATTGTCCGACGCCTCATTTGGCTGACACATTTGGTCAGCTGGGTACTTTCCAGCTGCTCAATTGTAACTCTCGTCTTCTCCAGCACGCTGATAATCTCAAGCACAGTCGCCATATCGGTGACCTATAATAAACCAAATAAAAAAAATGTAAAAAAAAAAACTTTTTCTTTTCACCTGACTACATCACTAGCCAGGGATAGTTTGTTTTGTTGTTTAGAAGTCACAGTTTGAAGAATTCCGGGAGTGTTTTTTTCTTCTTGGCTTTCATTCACAAATGTCAAAATTTTATGAGAACAGAAAAAAAGAGCAACAGCCACTAAATTGATTATTCTCTTCAACCTTTGCGCAGGAGGAGGAACCTACTTACGTTATATTCAGTGTCGAGGGCATTCTCCAGTCGTCGTGAAAGCTCCGACACGGATTGATTCATTAAAATCCAGGTGTGAGTGTTCCAGGGAAGTTGTTGAGAACCTGGTTGGCCTGGCCACTTCCTTCGGTCATATGATGACGCCCAGAAAACCTGTTGTGTAGAAGTTTTGAATGGTTTCAGGATCAGCAAGGGTTCGTTGTGAAGCAACAGAAGCCACGGGGCACTCACCTGGACGATTGAGGGGTGGGGGGGCGAGCACGAGAAAAAGGTGGCGAAGGCAAAAATGAAATTTGAATGTTAAAGTAGGCGAAAAAGTCCAAAACCCAAAAAGTTACATTCGCACGCACGCAATTGCCCGTCCCAGTGCTTCAGCAAATGCACCACCTTGCTTCTAAGATGGGATATATCTTTTATGGCAAATCCAATGGCTACAACATATAATAAACACGCTTCGAAGAAAACGCACTTCTTACTCTTCTGCCATTTGCAATTGACTGACTGTCAAATCGACGTGCCCCATACAATATAAATTACTTTTAAATTACCCATAGGTGTTGCAACGCTTTCGCATAAAACCGACGATAGTTTGACATATTTGTTGTTCAGAGATTGAGTAGAATTGACGGAAGAGGGCGCCACTCGAACTTAAGAGGTTAACTCAAGACGGAAAATTCAAGGAAAATGGAAAATTAAAATAAGCGCATCTTCTTTCTAAAGAAACCTTATTTTTTCGCGTATTTAAAAATATTTAAAAACTATATTTTTTCGCCAGGAAAGGTATTTAAAACAAAAAGCCAGGTAAAAGAGTTTCCGAAAATAGAAAAGATTTTAGGGAACTTAGAAAAAAAAAATTGTACAAATTCCTATTTAATTTTGGAATAAAAAAAATACGATTTATTATATTTTTTAACTTTTTTTTATAATTGGGGGTTGGGGAAGTATGTAGCTGGGAATTAAAAGAAAATTTAATACTTAGGTACCATGGTTGGAAAAATTAATTAATAAAATTTCAATTGATCAAAAACTGCTACGATTGCTACGATTTAAAGGTGCTTCAAAGAATGATCTTTCTTTGAACAATACGTACCTAAAAGTATTATACATCGATCCAGCCGCTTAGAAAAATTTCTCTTACAACCACTACGATAGAAAATAAAATCACTGATATATATAATAGAGAAAAACAATCAAATTCGTCAATGATTTGATTTATTATTACTATTTTTTTTTCATTTTTATAAATGTTATGTTTTTTTTTATCCTTATTCTTATCATCGTATTGGTAATACAATATATTGCGAATGCAATGCCAAAAAATGAGTATGTTATGTTGTGTGTGCAAGCATTTTTAGTTTTTTTTTTATTCATCAATGTGATAACTCGGTTACTATTATGCTGGGGATGGGACATCTTTTTTTTTAATAAACATTGACTCCACTGTTTCAGTATGTATAATAATTAAAATCTAGATATAATCTAGCTAGAGGGTTGAAAATTGATTGTATTTACAAAGCTCTCTCAAATATTATTTTCTGTCCTTAATATATTTTTCAAGTCCTTTCAAAGGAAACTTATATATCCAAAAAAAACGTTCTTTATCAGATCTACGTAAAGAATTTTATTTTATTTTTTTGTAAGTAATATTTTCTTTTTAAATTTATATACTCAAGAGAAGATTTTTTTTTGTAAATTCAATGTATTCAATTAAACATTTTTCGTATTAAGATTTTTTTGAAAACTTACACTTATAAATATATATTTATACTTTTATATATAATCTTGTTATTTGATATGAAATTCTTCATTAGTTTTTTTTTTTTCATTCTACTTTTTTTATTTATTCCTAAATCCTTTGCTCCTCCATAGAATTTGAGACCCAAACATATTTTCTCTATTACTTTAATTAATTATATGTATGTATATATTAAATAAATTGCATTACCCACTTATGACTATGACTTGAATTTTGGTACATACCAAAACTAACCGTATGCGGACCTTTAACACAGGGATATCAAATTACAAATATTTTCTGAAAAAATTTAATTAGGTTTATGTAAAAGATTGAGGGGCAAATAAATTTTACATTTTATTCTTCAAATCTCTGTGCTGTAAGTCTGCAATTTTTTTTTTAGAATCATTCATTAACATTGAAATGAAATGATCGTAAGAATACCCACTATATACTACATATTTGGCACTTTAAAAATAAAACAAGATATAATAATAATTTAAAAAAAGGAAATTAATTTATTAAAAAAAAAAAAATGACCTTTCTTTAAAAAAAAAAGTTAGGCTCCGTATTGCTATGTACACACACACACAGAGATTATAATTGTGCAGAGAGAACGAGAGGTCCAGCAGAGAAAGAAAATATCACATTTAGACATAGTTTGGGGGGAGAGCTTTCATTTGTGGAGGAGGAGGAGGGAGTCGAGAGATATGTTGCTCGTGAGCTTTTTCGCGGGAATTTAGTGCATTTCCGGTATGGTATCCAATGGCTCATTCGTGACCGTTAAGTCCTCAGCCATACTTGGTGTATCCTCATCAACCGGAGAATTGGGCTCGTCATCATCCTCAGCCTCATTAACTTCTTCATGATCCTGCGTGTCCTCCGGTGGTCTCTGTGGCGGTTCAGTTTTCAGGTAATTTACGTGAAAAGGATCGCATTTGCCGCCATTTATTAATGTTCGTTTTGTGTACATACTGCCACTGAAAAAATAAATAATTAATATAGTACAAAAAATAGTTTTTTTTACCCTCAAAAAGTTTGTGCTTCTGTCTTATATGCTCACACGCAAAACTTTTAGACGGTATAGTGTAAATAAGCGAGCAATATATCTACCTATGTAGCTGTGACGATATAGATGGGGGACTGACAGATTGGCAACGTGATTGTTTGCCTAAGAAACTGGAACTCGAGGCATCATCGAGGAAACCAGGGGCGCACGACCACAGATTCTTTAAAAAAAATTAATTAAATAAAATAGAATTAAGAATTAACGTAAAAGAAAATTTAATGCTTGATTTTTTTTACCTGTAAGTTGGCTCCTATTGAATCAGCGGTATACATTGATGGGCTATGAACTGTTGCCGTAGACTGAAGAGTGCTGAAATCAAAGATTTATTTTTGCTTCTTTTCAGTTTTTTTTAATTACAAATAATAAAATTTATATTTCTTATCACGATGCAACAGGACACACTTAAATGAATTATTTATGTATATATTACTTATGCTATGTACAATATGTATAGTATATGTATATATCGTATGTACAAAAAGCCATGCATCAGATGCAAAATGCAGAGTTAAAAGCAATTAGATAGATTGTACATTATGTACAGATAGTGATTTGTTTCGATTTAAAAAAAAAATAAGGATTAAAGATAAAGGATGGTACCTAATAAAAAAAAATAATCAGATCCTTTGATGTCTTATATGTTGTGCAATTTTTTTATATTATCAATTTTAATAATTAAAATCAATAAAAAAAATCATGCTTAAGCAATTTGTCGAGTTGAGGAGACGCTTCTGCGTCTTCAAACAGAAAAAAAACACTTAAAACAATTAAATTGGAATTATATTGCATAAGGCATGAGGGAGTATGGGGGATGGTGGGCGGCAGGGTATACCGCAAGGAATAAAATATTTTGAGGATTGTAGGTACACCGAATCCCTAATTATGGTTAACACTAAACGCAATTTTAATTAAATACGATCGCGCGATGTTTTTTTTTGCTATCCCGGAAATTCTTTCGGCTGAATAAGAAATTCATTAACAATACTTAGGGGTATTTATCTGGCAAAGACTAATGATTAATTATCTATATATTTATAAGGTCTCTGTACCAGAACGATTATTATTTTTCCAAAACTGAGAATGAAAAAAAATAAGAAAATAATTTTTTTTTCACGTTAAAAGCACATAGAAAAGCTGCTAAAATCTTTAAAATATCGATTTGAATTTACAAAGCAAATAAAACTTTTTGAGTTTATGCATCTTTTTTTATTTAATCAAAAGTTATTAACCTTTAGAATCATGACCTAACTTTCTGTCTATCCTGTACAAAACATCGTTAAAAATTAACAAAGTTTTTTTTGAAACAATAAAAATATCAAATTGAATAAATTGTCCGCCAGATAAATTCCCCCGTTTTGGTCAATAGTGTGTGTGATTTGGTTGGGGGGTTTGTATTTTGCTTACTGTGGCGTCAAATTGCTAGGAAAGAAGTTTGATGAAGTGGTGACCGTCGAAGTTGCCGGATTGGATGAATCGGTGGCTGGTGCACTTGGGGTGTTAGCTCCGGCTCCACCGGGGGTGCCACCTTGGCTTTGTGCCCCAGGTGGACTCTGGGGTGATGGCGATGGATCATATTTTCGCGGGCGTCCGCGCGACAAATGACGCCTCTTGACAAACTCATTGTCGTCCACCATCCAAAAACTGCCGAAATCATCTTCATACCTCACGAAACATTTGTGCAGCGATAAATTCGTTCGTATTGCATTCTATAAATTGGCAAGATTTGTAACATCTTTTGAGAGTTTTCTCTTGCAAAAATTATTTCCGTTTTCGCGAATTTTTTTTTGAATTAAAAAAATGAGGAAATTATTCGGGATTAATTGAATACTTGTGCTGAATTGAGAAAAATTTCTCATCAGCTGAAGCATTCAAGGATCCTCCTTTAACAAAAATCTCTAAAAGTTTTTTTTCTTGATATATAGGTATAGTATTCAGTAAATATTCTGTTTCCATACAACAAAGAGTCTCTGATTCTTAAATACTATATACAATGTATAATAAATGGTCAATGTTACAAATCACTATACAAAAAAAAATAATAGGTAATAAAAAATTAGGTAGGTGTTACCTATTTTTGAAAAAAAAGGGGAGTAATAAAGAAATTTTAATAATAAATGTAAAGAAGAAAGAAAATACGCAAGATCTTTTTTTTTGGGAAGGAACCTACAATTTATATATGTACAGAAACACCCACACGCACAAAAAATGACACACCCACGTCGCAAAAACCAAACAATATACTTTTTAATATTCTTTGAAAAAATAAGATTTTTTTAAAGAAAAAAAAAGAGGGAGCTTTGATATGTTTTGTTTTTTGCACCTCACACGTTAAATATGTACAGTTTTGAGGTGAATTATGCGTTATGATGTAGGTAGGTAATATTTACAAAATATTCTTATCTTTTTAAGAATAATATAATGTAATATAAGTAATAAAATGTAGAAGAGTAGAGAAGAAAGCTTTTGTATTATAAAAAAAAAATGTAGGTACAATATTTACAGGAGAATTCTGGAAGAAAAGGTATTATTTATTAGTCAGAGAATATAACAAAGATATCCTCATCTTACTCTTATTTTTTGTACAACATGTGTGTGTTATAATCCTTCGAAAGGTAGAGGTGGTATTTACAAAAAGTGATGTAAGAAAATGTAAGAATGAGAAAGAGAATATTATAATGTATAAAAAAAACTTATTAATTGATCAATTGAAGCTTTGTCCTTGAGCTCACAATACCCCAACTTCCTCTTCAAAAAATCAAAGATTTTTTTTAAGTTTCTTTAAAGATTCTGAATTTATCACTAAACCAGACCAAAAAAAATAGTGAGAAGAATGAAAGTCGTCATGTTGCCCAAGAATGCAAAGCTTGATTCATCAACAAGGTTGCTATTTACAATTTTACAAGAATTTTAGATTTTGCGAAAATTATGTAAATAGATTTTTAGATGGCAAACAAGTCGCAATATAAAATGTATGTACATAGAGAATTTACCCGCTCTGAAGAATACGGGATTTTTTTAAGGTCATTATATACATTGAGGAACGGATATACCTCTTGAAGTGATATGAATTTGAGGCATAATTTAGGTAATTATATATGTATGTATATGATTTAAGGCGTACAGGTATTAGAGAGAGAGAGAGTGAGAGTGAGAGATAAAGAGAAAAATAGAATGTATTTTGAAAGATAACGAATACTTAATAGATATATAATAAAGTATATATAACAAGGAGGGATAATGTGTTTTTTTTTGGTGGTCAAATGCTCAAAAAAGCTCGTGTGAGAGACGTACCCAATAAGGGGTGGCTGTGTTGATGGAGCTAGAGGTTGATGGGTGACGGCTGGAGTGCAGGTTGATGCTGATGGTTGCGATGTGGGTGACATTGTGCCACCCGCACTTGCGGCGGCAATTGATGAAACAGCTGTTGAACACCTCTGTGGGCGTCTCTTGTAAAACTCAACCTCATCCACTGTCCATACGGCTCCCTTAACATTTTCTACCCGCATAAAACACTTGTGCAGCGACAAGTTATGGCGCACGGCGTTCTACAATTGGATTCAAGGAGAGACAAAAAACAGACACGACAACAAAACAACCAAAAAAATAAAAAATAAATAAATAAAAATTAAAATACATTTTTGTTGTATATCTTTCAAAAAATTAAACAAAATTTTTTTTTTCTAAATAAACGTACAGCCTTCAAATAATTTTTTTTAAAACGAGCGCGTGGTTTTTTTAATGCCATTTTGGAGGGGGAGGCATTTCTTTCTTTAAAAAAATATACAGAGGGAATTTACTGAATACTTGTTTTTTTTCTCTTCGTCTTTTAAGTTAAAAAGGTTGTGTAATGGGTGAAATGTGTAAAGGCAAAGAGTGGGGAGGGAACATTTTGGGGGATAACAAAATATAATGTCGAGATTTCAACACATTGCAATATACCTTCCATGTAGCAGCATTCCTTCGGAAGTAGCAGAAGGTATTCTGGAACCAATTGTAGATTTCATTGAGGGTTAGCTGCTTATCCGGAGACTCTATAATAGACTGTGTTGAAAATTTAAAAAAAAAAAAACAAAATTACAAATGTTTTATTTTAAAGACTATTTAACGTTAAGTAGAAAGCGGAATGGATCAAAATTAAAAAAAAAAAACATTTGATAGGATTTTTTGAAAAAAAAGCGTAGTAGGCGTAGGCAAAAAAGAGAATTTGTTTGAAGAGAAAAAAGTGATGCGGGTGACACACAACTAATTTCATAAAAAAACTAATATTTTGTGAGTAAATTAAGAAAAGATTCGGAGAAAATTTAAGACAAAGATTTAATCGTTAAAAACCTTGTGAAGAAATAAACAAACGGAGAGTGATTACACAGTGATTAAAGAAGAAGCTTATGGTAAGAAATGCTAACATAAGAAAAATTATATGGAAGAATAATCAAGGATTGCTTTGATGCACAAATAAATGAGAGGAAATTAAAGGAAAAAAAACCTCAAGTAAGGCTAAGAATGGGATTTAAAAGAACGAATTTTTAAAGAATGTGTGATAAATCCCCATAATAATGATGTGAAATACATTGTTTGAATCAATTACTGAAAATACATTTTTGCATATTTATTACATACCTGTCGTATAAGGGATGCATAAGTAAATGGCGGCCTCACATCGGCATTCTTGTAGAATTCTCGATTTCGTTGTATCTCTATCATGAAAAAAAAAACCAAATTAAAAAAAAAATACTAAACAAATTCATATCCTTAAAACTATTAAAACAATCTATTAGAAAATGTTGATTTAAATGTAATCAAAACATAGATAAAAGATAAAACACCTTGCTGTACATCCAATCCTGCACGTTCCAACATATAGGGAAGTCCTTAATTTTTTGTATGTTTGTGTGTGCATTAATTAATTGATTAGGTAAAGTTAGAGAAATATTAAAATATAGCTTTATTGTAACATAATATGTACCTCCCGCTAATGATAACGTTGATTTGTCCGTTATCCGCCTTCGTATAGGTCCTATAGTACTCGTTGATGTATGGTGGGTATTTGGTGAACGAATTGGCATGGCAGAAATGGCATTTGGGATTGTGGGTGAACAATGACCGAATGATTTGGTCGGTTGCTCAGATATCGTTCCCAATTGCTTCGATATGTGCAAGTGGTGCATCATTGCCTGCAGTCTGTCTCTCTCCTTTTGCAAGTGAATCTCAAGTTGTGATACCACTTGCATTTGAACACGAACCTGAGCTGTTGATCGATCATCGAGACAGTGTTCTGAATTGAGATGCCTGAAAGTTGTTGAAATTATTTCAGGTGCAAAATTAACTTTTTGTTCTTGCGTTTAATGCCTCTTCCTCCACTACCTGGGTTTGACTTACTTAGTAAAGGTCAGCAGATCGTCGAAGATTACCTCACAGCCTGGCCATTTGCACATCCCATGCCCAAATAGCGGATGACCAGAGTTCTTTTCTTCCGTCAGATCTCGTGTTCTGTCATCTAGAAAGTTACCCATACCCGATGATCCAATCAGAGCATTTGTTATTTCATCGCGTCGATTAATGTAGATTGAATTCAAAATATTGGCAAATTTATCACCAGACGCTGCCTCTTGGGCACCTTGTGGTTCTTCTGTATTTTCAGGCACACTTGATTGATTAATTTCAGGTGTTTCCTCATCAGCTCCATTGAACATTTTTGCATACAAACTACGTGAGTTTGATTCTAATGGTGGGTCTTTCCATGGACTCGTAGAATCTCTCACGATACCTAAAATGAATTATTGATAGATCTGATGCTAAGCTAATTTCTTTTTTGTTTTTTTTTTCTTAGGAACTGCAATTTGAAATAATTCTTTATAGTTTAGCCATGAAGCAGACCATGAGTTTAGCAAATGAGCATTTCTCTATAGATTTTACAAACAATAAATTGATTACTTTGTTAATAATCTGGAACAAACCTTGTTGTGGAAGCAAAAACGGTTGTAAGCTCATTCCTTGATGGACCAAATATTGTCTCTGGATAATTTGCAGTTGTTGAATAAGTTCCTGTTGCTGTAGGATTAATTGCTGCTGAATTGTTGTTGTAGTTGTAGTTGTTGATGTCTCTGACGATGTTGTATATACCCCAGATGCTTTACCTTTCCGCCCAGTCTTATCCATAAAATGTGTCTGTTGAAGCAGATTCATTTGCAGTTGCTCCTGTAGTTGCTGCATATTTGCCTCCAATTGCTTCCGCTGTAGATCAAATTGTGTCGGCCTCGGTTGATGCTGCAGATAAAAGTTGTGATGCTTCATGAGCTGCTGAAGTTGCGTAGGTGTAAATACATGTTGCTGAAGAAGTTGTTGCATTTGAAATTGCTGCTGTTGCTGCTGCTGCTGAAGTCTCGTTTGGGCAAATAAGTGCTGTGGATTGAGGCGTGGTGATTTCCGTGCTGCTGTATCCGTTCGTTGAGCTGTTGATTCTTCATCAGCCGCAGCAACTGGGGATTCATGGGCATCAGATGATCGTGTGGGATCCATATAAAATTTATTCTCTTCTGCTGTAGTTTCTGGATGACTCGAATCTTCCCCGTTTGCTATACAATAATGTTTATTTTTTTAAGTAATATTACATAGATAAGCATGTTTAGTTTACATTGTTTTGAGAGAGAGAGAGAGGGATTACTTGTATTGAAAATGTATAGGATGAATATACGGAAATCATTCTATTTTTTGATCTTTTTCTTGCTAAAGTTTCGGGTTCCAAATTATCAGAATTTCAAGAAGTACTCATTTTCGAAAAAAATGCAAGTTGACCTCACCTGTTCCCTCTTTGGGTTCGTCAGGTGACTTTGCGTCAATTGATCTAGATGTATTGAGGGTAGTAGCACCAATGTGATCAATACAGTCGTCATTTGGGGTCGTTGATGGAGTCTGGGGCACGTGGAGATAGCCCGCGGGAGCGTTAATGTTGAGTTCAAAGTCTATGGTTCTACTGTCAACAACCTCCAATCTGTGCCAGGATTCATCTATCTCCATTTGACGCTCCTTGAGAACTCGCTCAATGGCGGCATTCTTTAAAGAAAAAAAAAAGACAAACATAAAATAAAAGATGCGTATTGCATAGAAGAAGATAAACAAGTGTTTTGGACAGCGGTCATAAGTTATGTGTTATATGTACGTACGTACATATCTGCAAGACTGTACCACATTATAAATTTAATGTTACTCCCATTTGCAATATTTAAAGAAAATAATGTACATATAAATTGATACTTGTCCCATAAACATTCCCCATGAAAGATAAAAAAAAATGCGAAGAATATATTGAGGGAGGGATGAAAAAACTCGATTATTGGGCAAGTCAAATGCCTTTTTATTCATCCTAACGACTATCGTTTGAACACGTCCCTGCCGTTTACTTTAAAATAAAATACGTCTCATGTGTAGGATGTAAATCACTTCTTTTTTTTTGGATGGTATTTTAAGCGCAAAAGCTATATGCTGTACCGTCGGCAAATTCAAGCTCCCGAACTTTCTTTACACCTGCACAGATACTTATTTAATCGAGAAGAGAGAAGTGAATGCTTTTTAACACATTCCTTTACTTAGGGGAATCATCCCCCTTTATTGAGGTAATTAAACATCCACTAAAATCACAAATAGAGGGTCAATTTCTAGCCATAGAATTTACCAAACAATCACATCAAAATGCATTCGGAATTCGTCCAGTATTTCCAAATTGAATAATTGTTATTTACGTAAAAGGTATAAATTAATTTTCCATTACACTGAAGTTCTTTGAAAACTTGCTTAAATGCTTCAAAAGAAAGAGTAAGTTTTATTATTAGACATCAACGTGTTAACCCTTTCGCGTACACGTGAAAAATTTAAACATGAGCTTTTTTTAACACGATATTTATTGTCTAGATGCTTTCAGAGGACTTTTCTCAGTAAGAACGTCTTCTTTGGCCACTTTTGTGTAAATTTGATGCAATTGTAACTTGGAAAAACAATTTTTATTCATAAATAATTGGAAAAATAAAATGTTTCACGATTGGGTCAGCGTATGACCCAAAAAACGCAAAAGAGTTAATTTATTTCTTTTCCAAAAATTGCTCACTGAATCTTTTAAATCTTGTCACAAACTAACTTTCATCAACTTTAAAAAAAAATTAATAGCAACTAAGGAATCTCTTAATTGCACACAAAGGCACTAAAATGAATTTTATTTTTAAAAAAAAGTATTGATTGAAGTTTACCTTTTTATTTAAAATAAAAATATTCAGCACTGTCCACTATTTTTGTTTTTAAATTGTATTTGTTGTATTTTTTTATTTTAAAAAGAAATCAAATATTCCTTCAAAGTAAGCATACCTGTATGGTTGTTGGTGCCGAAGCAATGGCCATTTAAAAATTATAACTTCTTAAAAACATTTTTTTACAACACTTTGAATTTTTTATTTACACGATTGGAATAATCCTTTCTATTTTACTTTTCTTATGTCTTCCTTCTTTTTATTAAAATGTGAGCTTTTTTGCTACATTGAAGATATATTTTCACACACTTAATGTTAAAAGTAGAAGAAATCTTTATCACTTATTTATTTGACTTTTTTTTATGTATTGTAATTGTTATTATTGTGAATTTTATTAACAAATAATAAAATGGTGTGTCGATGTTGCTTCTTAACATGGTTGAAGTCAAATAAGTACTGTGTTTTAAAAGGGAGGCACAAGCAACACAATGCACACACACAATATTTGAGAACACAACACACTAAACATTTACAAGTAATAGCATCATCACCCTCAAACCATATCAAAATACACAACGATTTCTGCCCCAATACCCCCAAGCACCCTCCCCCAATCCCAAAGAAATGTATGTGTATGTATATATAGTATATATGAGGGTTGAGAGAGGAGAATCGGAATGGGACGGTTGGTTTGGAAAATACATTTTGCAGTTGCGCTTGCCGAAAAGTTGGCATCTTGTTTTCTCCCGCAAGCGTGTGTCTTTTGCTACAACATTATTATATAGATAGATGTAGAACAAAACCCGGGGTTGGGTTTTTACGGGGCGGCAAACTTGCATACAATTCCCAATGATCCTGCGCTTCGCAACACCAGCTGTGTCTGAGAAAATGCACTTTGGCGTGGCTGAGATGCACAAAGACCAACCCCAAGCAAACCCTCTCGCTTGCTCCATGTCGTTTTATCCGCTTCTTCACCAGGCAGTGTGGCGGGAAGGTAGGGGTCCACTAACAGCCCAACTAGACGACTTTCTCTCTTCCACTATTTCTCTGCGATGGAGCACCCCGTCCTCCTCACCCCACCCCCATTTTCCCTTGTATCCCTGCAACCCCGCTTTCCCCATGACTCTTCGCAATTAAAATACAACCAACCAACCCAATGAGGTGGTTTTTCACATGCAGCATAGCTCGCTCTTATACTACAACCGACTACGAAAAGGGGATCCCTCTGGTGTATGGTATTTTCTAAAGAGTCTGTGCAGGTGCAGCTCCACAAATGGATGCACCCCAGGAACTTACACTCCGCCTCCGCGAAAATATATACAACGAATATTTCTCTCTATGTGCGAAGAATAAACGGCATGAGTCCTGAAATATGTACATATACATGATAACATACATAGAGCAATGTAATATATACTATGGAAATCATTAAAATCGGACATGAGATGAAGACAGTATTATTTGGCGAGTTGTTATATTTCCTCTTTTTATCTAACTCATAAATAAAGTGATAGTGTCGATGAGGAAATGGCATTTTAGTTTTTTTCTTTAGAAATAATTTTTAGCCTAAAGAATTAATAATAATAATTTAATGTGTAAAAATGGTAAAAATATAATTCTTTTTTTCAGAACTAAAATATCAAAATCCTATCACCTCCGTTGAATCTTATCGTTTATAAAAACTTAAGCGTGTGATAAGATTTTTAAACTATTTTCATACATTCCCATTTCCCAAACACCCCGTAAACATTTTTGTAAATTGTGTCTAGAAATAAACGATTGATTTTGTATGTTTGCAAAAGGGATGAATTAGTTGCGATGTTTCGATTGATAAATCGCAGAAAATACCGCCCCAATTTAGCGTGTTACTGACTTATTTGACGCGACTGTTAATGCATCACAATGATGGAAATGGAAGCCCACAACGGCTTAAATTAGTGGTTTTGAACACATATAGAAAATTGCAATTTAGCAGTGAATTTTATTTGGATTTCAAGGAAATTGATTTACCATTAAAACCATTGGATTTAATGGGTAACCCATACTTACCCTCTACACCCCCCACTTATATGTACAATACATATTTGGCTTCACACCCATATTATAGATATCACACATTCTTTTTTTCTATATCTATATTTTTTATATAGCTATTATATATTTTTAATAAAAATTGTATTTTCTTTCTGTTTATCTGAGTGAGCATATTTTGCACCTTGTGCGACAGATGCTTGCACAAATGTGTCCAAAACACTCAAGTATACATAAACATACAACATATATTCCTTTTTTTTGTGAGTGAATAACATTCACCCCCTCACTCCTAAAATGCGTAAATAAATCCTGACTTTTATTGGGTCTCCCTCAACAATATTGAATGCATAGTCCATGGTGTGGTAAATGCGAAGGAAGCTTTACTGCGTGTGTTCTATTTAACAAGGGGTGCTTTTCTTGCTTCTCTATATTTGGGAATCTTTGCTAAATATTACTGAATATTAGTTTTAATTTTTCAAGATTAATAAAATCAGACTAAAACAATTTTCTAACAGAAATTTTCCTTATCTTTGAGCGTGTCACAATTTGTTCGAACGAGAAAAACCACCTGGACGGAGCTCCACTACGTCAATAATTTTCATCGCATAAAGAAGAAAACTGTTGTAACGGAAAATTTTCAAAAAGAAGTATCTAACCGGAACTAACGGAACTAACAGGTATTCCCCTCAAGAAACAATACTGAAACACCGAAAAAACATTCCCCTCCATATGACGTCATCAACGGGAGATCCCAATATGGCGGCATCTGTCATTGTCGCGTCGTTCTGGCTGAGTGTTGTGCGAATTTTCACAAAGGGCAGAAGCTGCTGCTTTTTCTCTCTGGATCTACAATCCCTGAAGTGCTCCCTTACTGTCGTAGTCAGCATTCTCCCCGTGGTGTCCACATAAACTCCTTCGCAAGCCCCACAAGAGATCCTGCAGATGATATTCGACCTCCAATCAGGGGGCACAGGATCCTCCAGTTTGGACAAGAACTGACCAGTCCTTTCTATGGGTCAGAATGCCGGTTGGTAACACCCGTGTAAAATTCTTCATTCTTTCAAATAACACATGGACCTTAATATTCTAGGTTCCGGGGAGCCAGTGTTTGTCCGGGAACCCGTGGAAGAATGTATTATGTGAAGATTGCATGCTCAATAACTTCCTGATGATGTTCTCTACAATTAAAGTTCAAGTGATTCAGTACAGACTATAACTAATGCTCTATTTCGATTCATTTTTCAGCTAATCTCCCATCCGGAGGAAGCCCTCTCACCAACGTGGGAAGCCTTCAAATCAACGATGTGAGAGTAGAGCTCCCGGCAACGGCGGGGGGTGAGTACAATCCCTTATAAAAATACATAATACTTGTTTAATAGACATAGCGTGCGTGAGCGCCCCTCTTCCTCTACCTTCGGTGTGATAGCGTGAAAGGAAAAGAACACGTGATTATTGAGAGAAACTATGCGGGTCGTAGTGACCAAAAATGCCAGCAAATCAAACACTGTGTAATGTTCTTGTACTTCACTGTATTTTCCACTACTTATTCTTCACAAATCCAATAAATTTAATCAAAGAAAACAAAATTTTGTATGAAAAAGAATGACGCAATAATTCAGTGTGTGGCGTCTTTGGAGGTTAATGAAAGAGTGAGATGTTTTGCCGAAGGTGGCCGATGTTTCACATTTGAATGTTTCACGAATCAGTTTTGGCGGGAGTGCAGCGACATCCTGCCGGGGTCTGAAGTATCCACTTCAGAAGTTTCCTCAGAATCTTCCTTGGGAAATGGTGCGATCTTGCGGATCCCTCTGCGATAAATTCCATATGCTGTACGAACATCAACGCTCCGAATGTAGCCATCCCTTCCTGGTTGAACATCCACAATTCTGCCGCGAACCCAAGCGAGGGGTGGAAGATTGTCATCTACCAGGAGAACGAGATCATCAATGTTGACATTGGGCCGTTTTTGTTGCCATTTGCAGCGCTGTTGCATGTTGGTGAGAATGTCTCGGCTCCATCTCTTCCAGAAATGTTGCTTCATTTGCTCGATTTCCTTCCAGATAGTGAGACGCTTTTGAGGGACATCAGTAAGATCATGCTCTGGGAGAGAATTGAGAGCCTCGCCAGAGAAGAAATGTGCTGGTGTCAGAACTTCGTAGTCGGAAGGACTGTTGGATAGTGGCATGAGCGGGCGTGAATTCATGCACATCTCAATTTTCGCGAGTAGTGTGACAAATTGCTCGTGTGTGAGTCTCGCTTCCCCAATAACCCGATAGAGGTGTGTTTTGAATGATCTCACAGCTGCCTCCCAGAGGCCCCCGAAGTGCGGAGTTCTTGGTGGGATAAAGTGGAATGAGATGTTGTCACCTGATGTCGCCTTGATGATTTCGTTTTGATTGCTCTCCTTGGCGAAAAACTGCTGAATCTCATCAATCCTGGAGGCTGCGCCTTTGAAGTTGGTCGCGTTGTCGCAGAAAACTTTTGAAGGTTTGCCCCAGCGACATGTAAATCTTGTAAATGCGGCAAGGAACGCATCCGTGGACAAGTCGGAGACTAGCTCGAGGTGTACTGCTTTGGAAATAAAACATATGAAAATGCATACATACGCTTTTGTCGAACGTCCACCTCGAATTGGCCACTTGATGAGGAAAGGCCCGCAGAAATCCATCCCCACATTCCTGAAGCAGCGTGGTCGTTCACCCTGTTTGGCTGGCTGAACTCTGTCCTCAGGCAGGTCTCCCATGAATTGATGTGGAATTGTTGGCTTACACTTGAAACAGTTGATGCAGTTTCTGAACGCAGCCTTGGCTTCATCGATGCCACGAATCACCCAGTAAGTCTGTCTCATGGTCGCGTGGATGAGCTGCGGTCCACCATGACAAGTCTCAATGTGAGTTTTCCGAGCGATGAGCTTCGAGAAGTGATGTTTGTTGGGAAGAAGGATGGGATGTTTCTGCGTTGATGGCAAGTTTGACTGTTGTAGTCTTCCCCAAACTCGGATGATGTTGCTAGTGTCAAGAAAAGGCACAAGTGGCGCCGTCCTAGAGTCTCTTGGCACTTCACCGGTGGATTGGAGAGCTTTGAGTTCGCGCTGAAAAGATTGCTCTTGGATAGCACGAACGATGTGAAGATTGGTATCTCCCAATTCCTTGACAGACAATGGGGAGAAATCCAGAGGGGATTTGTTCACCTTGGCCTTGAGATTCGCGAAGTACCTCCTCCAGTAGGTGAGCATTCTGATCATTTTTGTGTGACATGAGAATCTCTCCAGAATATTCCAGAAATGGTTGACACTGATGGCACAAGTTGCACGCTGCTCAAGCATTTCGTCCGCGAAATCGTGTGGGATCTCTGGCGTTTCGTTCTGGATAAGAGAGAGATCGGGTCCATTCCACCACAGAGTATTGTTTGCAAGTTCCTTGGCAGTTGTTCCGCGGGAAGCAACGTCAGCAGGATTGTGTGCGGTTGGAATGTGACGCCAGTGTTCTCGTGGCAATTGTTGTTGTATGTCTGCCACTCTATTCCCCACGAAAGTCTTCCACTTGTGAGGTTCTCCGGAAAGCCAGTGTAGAACGATGGTTGAGTCAGTGTAAGCCGTGATTGAGGAAATTTTGACGGTAAGAGATTCCAGTGTGAGTTGTAGTAGTCGCATGGCCAAGACAGCACCACAAAGTTCCAACCGGGGCACGGTCATCTTTTTGAGTGGACTCACCTTGGACTTGGCGCACAATAGTCTGCAGTCAGTGTTGCGCTCCTCGTCAATGGTTTTGATGTAGACACAAGCACCCATTGCTTTCTCCGAGGCGTCGCAGAACACGAGAATGTGATATTCTGCAGGTTTGACAAGGCTTGTGAATCTCCTGGGAACGTTGATAAGTGCGATATCGTTGATGGAATTGAGAAACTCTGCCCATTCTGTGGTGACTTGAGAAAATTGCGACAGATCATCATCCCAATCCGCTTTCACTCCCCAGAGAGACTGCATGAGAATTTTGGCTTTGATTACCACGGGAGTAATGATGCCCATGGGATCGTAAATTTTTGAGATTTCGGATAGGATACTCCTCTTGGTGAGTTTCTCAGTGGCAATGGACGCCGAGAAGATAAAGGTGTCGTGATTTGTGTTCCACTTCACGCCGAGGGCTTTGAATGTGACATCAGCGCACAAATCGTCCTGTGTGTTCTTCTCGAGATCTTCCTCCGGAACTCCTTCCAGAGCTCTAGGGTCATTGGACATCCATTTGGTGATGTGGAAACCCCCGAGTGACAAGAGTTCGCTTATCTGACGTCGTAGCTCCTGGACTTCTTCGATTGTCGATGCGCCTGACAAAAAGTCATCCACATAAAAATCTCGCATGAGAGCTTCCTTGGCTAGGGGGAAAGCATCTCCTTCGTCGATTGCAAGTTGCTGGAGAACTTTTGTGCTCAGGTAGCTGGCACAAGCGGTGCCGTATGTGACTGTAGAAAGCAAGTAAATCCCGATGGGTTCCCTTGGATCCTCCCTCCAGAAGATTCTCAACATGGTTTGATCCTCATCTGCCACGCCGATTTGACGGTACATTTTGGTGAGATCACCCTTGATGACAAAGCGATACTGGCGGTACCTCAACAAAATCTTTATGATGTCATCTTGAAGCTTCGGTCCAACCATGAGCACATCATTGAAAGAGAGTCCAGTGCTGGTTTTGAAAGAACCATCGAAGACGACACGTACTGGTGTGGATGAGGAAGAGAGTTTGATGACTGGATGATGAGGAAGATAAACCGCGGGCTTATCTGAATGGTAGTCTGGTGGAAGCTTTCTCATGTGGTTGAGCTGTTCATACTCTCTGAGGAAGGCAATGTACTTGTCGCGAATTCCAGTTGCTTCCTCGCGTAGGAGTCGCCTTTCCATACACAAGAATCGTTTCAAAGCTTGATCACGAGTGTCACCCAGATTTTCCAGATTGGCCTTTGTGGGAAGGTTGACGATGTAGCGTCCTGTCTCATCTCTGGTGACATGTTGTGCAAAATGTGCTTCACACTCCTTTTCTTCGAGACTCTGAATACGCTTGGGGGTGCCAGGCTCTTCTTCAATCCAGAACTTCTCTACTGCCTGATGAAGTGTGTCGTCAGATGAAGTTGCACAGAGGCAGCTAATGGAGCGAATGCTGCCGGGGATTGACATGTCTCCAGCCACAATGTAGCCGAAAGCTGTTTCCAGAAGAGTTGGATTTCCTTCGATTCTTCCAGGGCGGCTCACTTTAGCGAAAATGTCCACGCCCAGGAGCATATCGATCCGACCGGTCTTGTGAAACTCAGGGTCGGCCAAGTTGATGTTTGGAGGAATGTTCCATTCTCCTGTAAGTGTGCTGGAGGGTTGATCGTCGGTGATCTTGTCCATGAGGGAAAATTCACATGTTTCAGCGAAAGTGTGAAAACGTGAATTTATTGTGGCCTGAACTGCAGTGGCAATGTCAGTAGTTTGGCTGCCAATT
The DNA here is from genome assembly GCF_024334085.1 of Lutzomyia longipalpis. NCBI lineage: Eukaryota > Metazoa > Arthropoda > Insecta > Diptera > Psychodidae > Lutzomyia > Lutzomyia longipalpis. Next base: position 31,060,247 of record NC_074709.1, read on the forward strand.
CCCACAATGGTGTGATTCTTCTTCACGTACGAAGGGAGTTTGCATTTCTCGACGAGCTTCCTAGTGATGAAGTTGAGTTGACTACATGAGTCCAGCAATGCCCTCGCCTTGTGCCTCTTTCCGTCGTTATCAATCAGGTAGAGACTGATTGTTGGAAGCACTGACTGGTAGCTATCTGCTCGGCGACTCACGAGCGATGTCGATGTGGGATTAGCAGGTGCAGGAGTAGGTTGTGTGTTTCCTACCTGCGAATTGTTTGACGCAGGGGCGTCAAATGCCTCGTGGAGAAGCGTGTGGTGACGCAAATTGCATTTTCTGCAATTTGATGAAGTGCAATTCTCGACAGGGTGTGCCTCTCGAGCGCAATTGGTGCAGAGCTTCGCCTTCTTCAATAGATCAACCCGCTGGGCTGGACCTGCATTGATAAAACGAGTGCACTGGAAGATTTTGTGTGCCTTCTCGTTGCAGATAGGGCACTTTTTGACCTCAGTGGTGGTCAAGGTTGTGTTGAGCTTTGAGTTGCCCTTCACGGATTTGTTTGTATTGTTTTTGGTTGCACCCTTGTCGATCTGTTGACCCTGAATCATCTCAAGAGAATCACATCGCTTCTCAAGAAACTCGAAGAATTTCTCCAAAGTGGCTATCTCTGCTGAGGATGTTTCACGTGCCCACAACATTTTTGACTCCTTATCCATCTTGTTGACGAGAATGTGCACAATCCAAACATCCCTCTGGTTGCATTGAATGGCGTCAAGCCGACCACTCACTGTATTTCCCGGTGAATTTTGGGATTTCAATTTGAGGGAGCTTTATTTGAGTGTGAGTGGAGCGGGGTGCGAGAGATTTGAGGGATTCTGCGATTGCTAGATGAACCTTCTGCTGTTCTTCCCAGAGTTTGGTCACGTCAGAAGCAGCTCCTTGCTGTACAGTTGGTGTTGGTGATGCTACACGTCCGGGCAGTGAGCTGCGGAATTGTTTGATCTTTATTTGTGCAGCTAGGATTCGGTCATCAAAATCGCTGTCCTCCTTCTGTTCAACTTCAAAACCTTCATCGGTAAGATCTGGATGTGCATAAATCTTCTTCTGATTGTCTTGAAATCGTTGGGAGATTGTATTCAATTGTGCCTCATATGCTGTGAGCTTCTCCTCCGTGAAGAGTTCACGTTTGTCGTCAAGAATCTTCTCCAGCTTTGTCAGCAGGGTTTTGGATGCCCCCCTGATGCGGTGCAACGTTGCGATTAGCACTTTTTCCATGGCAGGGCGTGCACAAGGAGCTTGAAGGCGAAAACAATGAAGACTATTGAGATTCTCGAGAAAGCGTCAGCAGATGAGCCAGGAGACGGACTGTGTGCAGCCGCTGTCCAAAACGCCGAAGGACCATAAATGTCAGGGCGTGACGTACCTTGTAGGGTGATTCCCGGAAAGAGAGAATATAGGTTAGTGTCAATGTAAATAGCGTGCGTGAGCGCCCCCTCTTCCTCTACCTTGTGTATGAGTGCCGGAAAGAAAGAAGGATACGTTAGTGAGTGTGTGAATGTCGTGAAAGTCTCCTCTTCCTCTACCTTCGGTGTGATAGCGTGAAAGGAAAAGAACACGTGATTATTGAGAGAAACTATGCGGGTCGTAGTGACCATAAATGTCAGGGCGTGACGTACCTTGTAGGGTGATTCCCGGAAAGAGAGAATATAGGTTAGTGTCAATGTAAATAGCGTGCGTGAGCGCCCCCTCTTCCTCTACCTTGTGTATGAGTGCCGGAAAGAAAGAAGGATACGTTAGTGAGTGTGTGAATGTCGTGAAAGTCTCCTCTTCCTCTACCTTCGGTGTGATAGCGTGAAAGGAAAAGAACACGTGATTATTGAGAGAAACTATGCGGGTCGTAGTGACCAAAAATGCCAGTAAATCAAACACTGTGTAATGTTCTTGTACTTCACTGTATTTTCCACTACTTATTCTTCACAAATCTAATAAATTTAATTAAAGAAAACAAAATTTTGTATGAAAAAAGATGACGCAATAATTCAGCATGTGGCGTCTATGGAGGTTATCAAGAGAGTGAGATGTTTTGCCGAAGGTGGCCGATGTTTCACATTTGAATGTTTCACGAATCAGTTTTGGCGGGAGTGCAGCGACAAATTAATTTAAGACTTTTAATATCCAAAAGAAAAGTTTTCTTCTTTTGTTTTAATTATCAATAATTTCCAAAAGATGCTGCCACACATTTTCGCGGGGAAACCATCTTTCAGATAGAACCCGTAAAATAAAAGTTAATTTTCTTAATTATTTTAATAGGATACAAAAAGCTCTTTTTCTTGTACATATTACAAAGAACATTTTCTGCAAACTCGATAGTTTATCCATTGTGGTTTTGCTTTTTTTTGTGGTTACAAAAAGACGTACTTCGTATAGGAAAATTTCTCCCTTGTGCATCACACATATTGGTCTTTGTTCACGCCTGATGCCGTGTCAGCAGAAAAGATTTTATCATTTTGGCCACCTTACCCTCGGCCACACAACATACTTACATAAGGTCCCTTAAGAAGATGTTTTTCATGACTGAGTAGTTGTGAATTAGAGGAACTAGATACGGATAATATTATATTTCTACAACCTTATTTAATTCAATGTTTAGAAAATTAAAAGATTTAGATTTATAAAATTTCTTTTATGCTACTTTTTATTTTGCTTTCTATTTAAATATCGCACAAAAAATTACTTTACCTTATGGTATAGGGGTGGGAATTAAAAAAAAATACTATGATTTCTTACTTTTCTTTGAATAGATATTATCTATTCTATACATACATATAAGCATTAAATTCCTTCATAATAAAACTCTATATATTAGGGCATTGTCTGATATTGCTTTTATTTGTTACACCAATTGTGTGCTATAAAAAAAATAGCCGAATGAATGTGATTGAGAATATGATAAGACTCGGACCCAAGAAGAACTGAAACATATTTTTGTTTACATATACTTATAAGTTTGTTTTATGTCGCAAATACTCCCACACTACGCATTTTGTAATTATTGTCGCGGTATAGGGTCTTGTATTTAACTTTGGTCCAGTAGGTGTGCAAACATGCAAAACAGCAGGAGTTGCTCACAGCCATTCATCAAACTCATGTGACACCATTCGGTTAAATATGAGGGTGGTATATGTGGGGCTCATTCCAAAATTTCCGGCTAAACCCCCTTATGTGTTGTTTAGATGCTGCGTACCCTCTTACAATGGGCTATTTCTCAACTTTTTTTTTCCTCTACTCGCCGTCACATTCCTTTCTTTTAGTTGTGTGCTTTTTAGATACGATTTGGGGGGCCTGCCCAAAAGGTGGTTATGCCACACACCACCGTATCGAAAGAAGTATAGGAGGAGTGCGTTATCAGCTAAAATCTGAGCAGAAATGATTACCCCTTTTTTTCTCGCCTAAAAGTTTCCCCAAAAATTGCTGAGAGAAGGGTACGGCTTCTGAAGTGATAACGTGTGCACTTTGTTTGCCCCAGAATTACATCATTTAGCATTGTCGAGACTAAATACACCCGAAAGTGATGCGGGGGTGTTGGGAACAACACCAACGTTAGGGGTGACTCGGACTCTCCTCAACAATGACACAATCAAATGGGTTTTTACTCAACGCATATATACATACAGCTGATGATGAACATTCTGTGATTATTTATCCAGACACCTCTCATACTCTGGCACTAGAACCACCACCAATTTCCAGAATATTTTACTCACTAAACCCCTTAGAATGATGGTTGGGGTTAGAGGAAATGTCTAATTGTAAAAAAAAAACTGACTTGTAAAAGAGAGAAAGATCCTAAAAATTCAGTTAAGACCATATTTTTTATTCAATTTCATTTTGGTTAAAAAAAAAAGCAAGAAATATTTCAAAGTATTGCTGGCAAAAGAAGGGTTTCACTGTTTAGGCACTCAATCAGAAAATTGGGAATAAAAGCCACCCCCGGCAATTTCTTTTAACCTCTCGCAACCCCCCATCCTTCCGGCACGAAACAATTTTTTTCCGGGATCTACCAAAAGTATTTTATTAGAATAATTTCAGAGTGTCACTTCTCACATACCTACAGCAGAAGAGGGGGTTTGTGTATCCACATTCACCCTCTACCCGCAAAAATGGCACATCCCCTCATGTTTTCGAGTATACGACACTTCAGTGAGGCATCATTCATCGTGAGCCACGAATTCCTGCCAAATCAGCAAGTATAGGGGGCGAATATTTTCCTCTTTCTCTCCCTTCCACATTTACAGCCAACACCTTGGCCCCCAACACACAATCTCATGAATATGGTTCGGCAATAATAATAAAGAGCGCGACGAAGTTGTAATGCCGCGAATACTTAATAAGATTTTTTTTCACTCTATGCGACACCACCCAAGAGACTTTATCTTCTCACAGACGGAAGGTTTTTTTTGTACATATATTAATGCAATGACACATAACTTTAGCGAATTAGGAAAAAAAATGTTCTTTAACTAGGATATTTTTGGAAGTAAAGAAATATTTGAAAAAAAAATTCAAAGAAGGAGCATAAAAATGAGTAAAATCTTCCAGTTTAATTGTATAAAAAGTCTTGGTTTCAATATTTCTAAAAATATCAATAATTGTGCTTTTCATACAATTTTTTTCTTTTAATATTATTGGTAAGATACCCCGATCTTCAATCTTTCGTTTCCCTTAGAAGTTCCTTCTTATATTTTTCAGGTAATTTACGTAGCGTCACTTGCAATTTTTTTCTCGTTCATTTTTCCTTTTGGCCTACAACAGCGATTTCCCTTTATTTTTGAGCTCAACAAATTACAAAAAGCCTCAGTTTTCAACAGAATATTGCTAAAAGACATTGGTAAAAGGACTTTGGCTATAAAATATTTAGTGTAATGAACAAAAATAATCAATAGACAAAAGACGGTAATTAGACTAGATGGACTATGGAAATTGTCTTGTATTTCCGCAAATATTTTCCCCCAAATTGTATTTTCCAATAGGAAAAAAAGTCACAATGAGCTTTTACTCCTCTAGGGGTTATTTCCATTCTCTTCCTTTTTTTTTTCGACGCGACACGTTGTGGAAGAAAAGAAAAGAATTGGTACCTACAGAAAAAAAACAGTGAAAATGAATTGAGATTCACAAGCTGATGTCTGATTTTTTTTTACCTCTCCATACCACCTTCCCCGCGGAAAAGCCACATGAAAAATCCGTCCAAATCAAATGTATTAAATTTCAGTTGTGATGGAATTTTCTTTTTTTTTATCACCAAGTCTCCAGTGTTCATTTTGCGAGGGTGAAATGTATCTAATTAGAAATGAAGCTTATTTGCCTTTGGTGGAACCTTCCTTCCCTCTCTACCCACAAGCTCCCCGCACAGACGCAAGGTGTGACCTGGAGAATGTCTTAACTCCCTCTCATTTTTTTTTCCTTCGCAACTTTTTTTTTTCACAATAACACCCTCATGCTCGAGCATTCACAAAGTCTTTCAGCACCTTTACGCGCGCCACCTTCTATTCAAGTCACTTTAACTAATCCCACTTGAGGAACTGCTCACCACAGGGGGGTGGGTGGTTGGGGGTAACTCAAATTGTAATTCAATTTCTCAGCATCATCCAGATGCTTACCATTAGATCTTTTGATCATTTTCTTCGGCATATTAAGGTTTTTTCTTAATTTTTTTTTTAGTCGAAAGACTCTTTTTGTTATTAATTTCTCACTATGTGTAAACCAGGATAATTTTTTTATGGTCAATAAATTTTTCTGTTTTTATTTAATAATATTGTCTTAATGTTTATTTGCTTACTGTTGTGCAGAATTATTTTTTAAACGATGAAATTGATTGAGATTATTCCAAGTTTAAAAAAGAAAAAAAAATCATAAAAGAAAATCGGTGAGGAACCATAATTTTCACGGGGGTTTGTGTGATGTGAATTTTATGGAAAGATGAGGAGACCCTTTCATCGAAAAGCCCGGCTTTTCCCCGCGAAAATATTTTCCCTTGTGTTGCTAAATAAACACACAACAAAATATTAAAAGCATCCCCTTGCGTTTTCGCAGAAGTTGTGTTGTTTTGGCGTAGAGCGCGTACAGCATGAGTTTGCGTGAGAGGGAGGGGGTGGTGTGTTCTTTTACTCGACTTAGAGGCAAGAATGTGGAAAATTATTTGATAATTTCTGTTAAGCACATAGGGCAGGAGAGGGAGAGGAAGGGTGGGAGGGTTGGAAAATTTTTATTGGTCGACAAAAGGTGTGTATTTGTTGGTAGGTACACATAGTAGATGTCTCAGGAGGTGACCAGGCGTTGTAGGTAAAGGAATAATAATAATAATAAAAAAAAAAGCTCATGTAGTACGAGAAATGTATGCGGGACGTCTAAAGCGCTAGGAGGTAAGCGTCGCCTCTTGGAGTTGGAGCATTTTGGATGGATGAATCCCGCCGTTTGCTGATTCTGTGTTTCAAGCAAAATAAACAGGCGCCTGTTTTCTTTGTTCCGGCAAACTAAACATACCCAACACGCCAGAAATCTAAACAAGTTGTGGAAGCAGGCTCGGGAAAATGTACGGAGGGACTTTTCCTGGGAAAAGTTGAGAGAATGAGGATGCCTCCAAAATAGAAGAGAGACAAAGATGAGGGAGAGAAATACGGGGCATATAAAGCATCGCATCACCACCCCTCCAACCGAACACCCCTCTGTTGGAAATGGATTTTCACCTTCAAAAACACCTCCCCGTCTCTCGGGTTCTCTGCCACACCGACCATCCTCTTTTCTTTTTCGCCATGGGAAAATGCCTGCCCTGCAAAATGTGCATATGCTGGCAAATTAATACCAAACCTCCCACACCCCGCATTTGTTTTTTCCCCCTGTGCACAAGAAAAGCCGCCACCATTTTTGGAAAATGCCCGAAAGGGGTTTTGGTCAGAGGACGCCCGGTCCAGACTCGCCCTTGTATCTCCTCCTGTATACCCATATTCCCTTTCTTTGCCAGAGTGCTACAACATCACCCTCTAACCCTAACTCAAAAAGCACCCTCTCTCTCCCACACTCTGGTGAATCGGAGCCGGGGGGGTCTAATGTTATATGTGTAAGAGTCCTTAATTTTTCGGTGTTTATTTTTCATCAAAATGCTCCACGCTTTTTCATCCCATAGCACATTTTCACTCTCGACTACCCCCATTTCACTTTACTTTTGTTTGTCCACCGCCAATATGTTTCTTACATGCTGAGAGAGACATGTAGGCAGCATAGATATCATATGCATATCTTCTCTCTGCAGAAGGACTAAAACAGAATAATATTTCACTCACTGATTTTTTTTTAAAAATAATTTGTATGTTTTGTATCAGAAATTTCTATAAACTGTTGTGTTGTAGCATTGTTGGAAATCGAGTAGGCTTTTTGCCATTTGTTTAGTTAAAAAAAAGTAGGAAAATGAGGCAGAGAAAATTTTTAAGTGACGCTGCGTTAAAGCAGAAAATTAACAGAAAAAGTAAGTTTTTTCAGAAAATTTTTAATGGAAAATGTAGATTGATTATTAATAATTAAATTATGATTATGGGATTCTAAGGAAAACAAAGGATTGAATTGATAAGTTTAGAGCCAGTAGATCTGCTAGACTTAAGTACAAGTATGTACGTATACCTATCTAATTTAAGGGATGGTCACGTTATTTTGGAAACTCGGGGACTTTCAAGAGCGATTTTCAAGCCAATTTTTAAACCAAAATTTTGAAATCTGCTTGCACTCTTGTTAAATGGCCAAATACTGATAAGAATTCAGTATTTTTGATTTAGAAAATAAATTTTTGTGCTCAAAAAATTTATTTGAAATTCTCACATTTTGGCCATTTTGTTCCTGTAGAGTTTCCAAAATAACGTGACCATCCCTTACATTTAAAAGTAAAAGTATTTGCTAGAAACTGCCCAAGTTCTCTTCAGTGCCTCACTGAGGAGGGGAAACCTAAATTTACATCCTATAAAGAAGAGATTATACAATATATAAGGCTCTTCTCATCTCTCATCCCAGAATCCTCCCACAATCAATGAAATTTGACAGTTGAAATTAATAATAGAGCGAGGAGGATTAATTGGATGGGAAAGGTATTTCGGAGTGGGTACTTTTTTTTGTCCTTTTTGGAAAGCACAGAGCATCTTAAGATAAACTTTTGACATTAGATGAATATTCATTGTTTTTTTTTTCACTGAACAACCCCTCTGTAATCCGTTTGGCGGGTGTGCCTTTTCTGGGGGACATTAATTGACGAGGGTGGTGCACAAAAAAAAATTGATTTCAACTCTGACACAATGAAACGTTGATTTTGGCGACTAAAGAATATACATACATAATATAAGGAAAAAAGAAAGTGGCAGAGGTGTAAACTCACTTCTTGAGGAAGCTGTGATGGAAAATTGAGGCGCTTGGTGTCTTTGGTATCGCTTTTGATGTCCGTGCTCTTTGGCTGAACATCCGTGCTTGGTCTTTTGGACGATGTGGACAAATTAATTGCTCCATCATCATTTACCTCTTCATTCATCGTTTCATCCTGAAAATAGGTTTATTTTTTTTTTTTTATTAAACTCAAACAATATATTATTATATTAATTAATATAATATATTAAAAAATATTTTATATTATTTGCTGAAAAAAGAATCAGAAGCTTTGTGTGTGTGTGTGCCAGCTTTCCTGACAATATGAATTTAACCCTTTCCACCGATAGATTTTTTTTTATTTGGAAATAAAAGTTAAAAACCATGGATAACAAAAAAAAAGAATCACAGCTAAAACAGTGGTGTGTATGAACTAACGAGTGGAATGTTTACATCAATCATTTCGTTTGCACACACTAGTTCTCTAATTTATCCATCAACAATAGCGCAGAAAAAAAGTGGGAGTAAATGAAAAGTATGATAAATGGAAAAGGTATATATATGGTGGAGGATTTGGGGTATAGAGAATCATACAAAAAAAATCGGGAAGCTTGTGTTTGGTGTGGGGAGGTATATATTGAAGCAACAGAGGCGACTCAATGAAAATTAATTCCATTATCCGCTTTTTTTTTTTGCAAAAGAATATAACAATTTAATCAACCCTGTTTTTGTGCCTATTGGCAGTGCTAAAATACCGTAAAAATCTCAATATCTATATACTACGGAGACACCTTTGAAGACACCGAGATAGAGGTCGGATGGCAAAGTATGAGTTTATTGAGTGATTCACAAAATGGTACCTCATACTCCTTGAAAAGAAATTCTTCCCAAAGTCCCCAACACCCCCAAACTTATTGCTACGTATATTTTTGACTTTCAATATTATTTATCCTAAATTCCACCCCAGAGATCTCACAATATTTCACATCCGTTTCGAAACTTTTCTCTCCCCTCTCTGTCTCTCTCTCTCCCTCTTTATTCCTCATGCTCCAAGAAAAAGGTGTGCTGCCAATATTTATCTCATAGGCTAAGGGGAGCTTCCTATACCTAAAATCTCTATAAGGAATACACCCCCACCATATTCCAATACTTTATAACCAAAGAGGGCTTCTCACTTCTGTAAATTTATGTTTAAGATTTTACTCAGGTAAATTTTTAACGGGCATCTCAATTGATACAATACAGTCATACCCCGCATAATCAAGTTTTGGTTAAACTCTTCTTACGCATTGACATTAATGGGTGAGAAGAGTTTAACCCAGACTTGATTAAGCGGGATATGACTGTACAATATCGTCAAATGTTGGTGTGGTTAGTTTCATTTGTTTTGAGTTATGACAAAATTTTCCCATCTCTTTCTTTCTTTTGCCTGATGAAGAGGGAATAAACTTTGAAAAAATTGAAAAAGAAAATCTTCGTCAGATTTTCCTTAAATTTGTAATTTTTGAACATAGCGAAAAAATATTTTTTTTTAAATTATTTTTCATAACGTAATTCAATTCTACAAATTGTTTGCCCCTAAATACGGAAATCCTTGGGGTGGTTTAGATTTGAGATTTGATATTAAAATTTGGTCACACTTCTTGATTTAGCTGCCACTCTTCGCAATTCTCTAAGAATTTTCAAATAGGGGAAGAGAATCTCAATGAAATGTGCACAGAATCCTTAAAATTCATGACACTTTTTTTTCTTTCATATTGAGTGGAAAAAGTCAAAGAAAAAAAAAGCGAAGTAATGTAAATTTTTCAGAGTATATCTGGAGGTATTTCTTTTATTTAATTTTTTTTTAAGCTTGGAAAAAGCAACTTGCATAGGTTAAGCTATGAGAGAGAATTAAAAAAAAAATTCATTGAATGAACCATTGAAACAGGCAGTGATAGTAAAGCATATTGTATGGAAGAAAAGTTATTATTGTTGGTTATAGGTATCACAGAGAGAATGAGAGAGATCGGGAAAAAGTCAATCCTCACAGTCAATTGTTTCGGCTACAAATGCCAACTGCCGATGCTCCAGCTAATGGTATTTGTTCACGAAAGGAAATCCATTAAATGTTTATGTGAATTCGAGAGATTGACATGGGAATGGTTCGGGGCTTTTGCGGGTATATATTGGCGAATGTTCCAAAGAGAGAAATTGAAGCGCGGTGTGCGCGCGGAAAATCGACAACGCGACCGATTGAAATGCAAATATTTGTCATAATTGCAAACAATTTATAGACAAGGCACAAATAGTTGCTGCTCCAACCAATTGAAGTCATATAACCTCATATTGACTTCCCGGCAACAATTGTGGATAACTCTTTTTCGTCATCGTGCTCTATAGGGGTGGCATTTTGGGGTATATACATCATTGAAAACCGCTTAGACAAATCTATAATACATCACCAAAATAAATCAAAAGATATGAACGATAAAGTAAAATTTTCAATAAACAAATTAACATTTCGTATCTATAGTAGGTACCTTAGTAAATTACACTCAGGTCTGCTCCTTCTTCAATTGGTATATAGTAAAACATTTAATTCAATTTCTTTTATTTTTGCGTGCCCTTAAGGTCAAGCAATAAGACATTTGAAAACGAATTAAACATATCTTGTGTATTAATTATAGGTAGACAAATTTCCACCAATTTTTTTTTTTTTTTTATAAATATGTAAGATATGAATTCTATTATCAATAATTTATTTTCTTTCAATTTGTCAGGTACGAAATTACTGTTATTCTAATGAAAAAAAATATTTTAGGATTTAAACAATAATATAACGTACAATCGAGCAAAAATTATTTAAAAAATAACTCATTAGTTGCATAATGATAGCTAAGAAAAAAATATATAAAATTATATATTGTAATGAGGAATCATTGCCTTTTATTTCTGTCTGGCATGATTTTCTAAATATGAACATAATGTACAAAATATATGGGTTATATAACAACGTGCAAAATCAGGGCGGAGTTTTGGCGCGCAGAGCTTTTACGAAGCTCACATGAAAATTGTGATATCAAATGATATTCTCCTTTACTCCTTAAACTTGTACTTGTGAGCTTTCGTTGTTGGTGTATCGATTGGGAATAAATCATCTTTATTTTATTTTGGGTTTTGTTACCTCTTCTAGACTAGACTCTCAGCTAGAATGTCAATTGTGTAGGTGAGAAAAACAAAAGAGATGTGGTAAAGGTATATATGTAAATACAGATTCAGAAAGAAAAAAAAATGTACAAAGAAAATGCAAGGACACGCCTCCTAGAAAGTTTTTGCAACTTTCAGAAAAGGACAACTAATATGAGATTTCTGCACAATTGCTTTTAATAATCTATCCGTTTTTAAGTTTTTTTTTATATTCTAAAAATATTTTATCTTTCTCCTATTTGTAAAAGAAAATTTTTTTGACTCACCTTTATCAGTGATGAATGATTGTAATTTGGATCAATATTCTCGACAAATTTTGTAGTGGCTTTGACCACATCTAATGCCTTTAGTCGTCGCGAGTGTGTTAGGTAGCTGTGAACTCCTTTTGAGAAGTGACGCGTGTGGCTATTTCTAATCCAACTATCTTGTGTTGCTGTACAGAGATTTTCACCGATGTGGCTCTGAAATACAGAAAAAGGAAACATTTTGATTAATCCTTCAAGATGCTACATAATTATCATTATGTAGGCATGTTATTTTGGCGGGAAAATCGAAGCTATTATATTGTGTGCAAGAAAGCACACCCCATATATTTTCTCTTCCGGGATATAATTATGAATATTTCTCCTTAGTGTTTGGCATCCATAAATGTTTTTGGTGTGATTTTGCGGGGGTGTATAACACAGAGCTTTTTACTATATAGGTGTATAGTATTTCCCTTAATGTCCCCCTCCCCCTCCCCAATTCACGCAAACTGAATTAGCATTTGGGTACGGCGGCGGGGAGAGTGAAAGAGTGTTTTACCATGAGCAACAAAACACCATACAAAATAATTGTTTTATTAATCCATTTCAGCAAGATTTAATTGCATCCCACAACAACCCTCACAGTTCTTGAATTTTCAGCAACATTTGTGGGGATCTCTCTCACTCTGGGAGAACTTTTCTTTTGCTATGTGTGGCACACAAATGCAAAAAGGGAAAATAGAAGAATTGGTATGAGGGGGTGCAGTTGATCATTAATTTTATCATTTGCAGAGAAAAGGGAAAAAGGCATAAGCGATTAATTGGTTAAAATATTTTGTCGTATACAAAAGGGGTGTGCGTATGTGTGTTGATTTAAAGAGGCATGAAGAGAAAGTCAGTGATGTGTTTTTGGCCGCAAATGTGGGGAGGAGGGGGTTGATTTGGGTGTGGGTTTTTCCGCAGACACATTCCATTGTTAGTGAGTGTCTTTGCATCTATCTTCCTTACGACGTGACATCATCAATTTGTAATGGCGCTGATACGAAAACAAGGCAATAAATACACTGAAATTGACTATTTCTTGCTCTCTGCCAGACCACTTCGTCAGCCCTTGGGTTCCTCCTTTTTCTCCTCACTCGCTCACAGTCTTTCATTCTCTTCTGTACCTAAAACAATATACATACATATGTATGTGGCCTACATCAGCATCATTCTGATATCACACCCTACTCATTCACCACATCATCACACTTCGACTCTATTCCATTTTAGTGCATGTTGTGTACTTCTTCTCTAACATCAATAGACAGACAAGCAAAGTCGAGAAAATGCATATTATGAAATTCTCAAGAGAAATTAAATTGAATTTGCTCTTTTTTTCGCGCATTTCACTTTTTTTTCTTTTCGTTAGAAATTGAAGGTTCTAGTATTGAAAATGCTTAAGGTATTGCCATTAACAATTTTGCAAAGTTTACCAAATTACCCTATTTTCCTCTACAATTTTTTTTTAATCTTAAAATTCTTTAGAATTCATATTGCAAAAACGCACAATTAGGCACAAATCTTCATCCAACCCAACTCACATCACCTCAAAATACCTAACATACAAATATATTCTTAGAAATCTGCGGTTGTGTCTCAAATGCCAATACTCTGTCCTTCCCTATCTTGATTGAATTTATCCACTTGATAGGGTGCTGCTGTGTGGCTAAATGTCTGGTGGTCCTGTTGAAAGGAAGAAGAACTTTGTGATATGGGGATTACGACACTTGGATGCCGCACAAACACGACTGGAGGAACCCACATTTCTCTTATGTACGGAATACGTTCTCTAAATCCCCCATACCCTCCTTTGTAGACAGGACTCCCTTGACATATTTCACACATTTCGCCAAGGGTTTCCCTTACCCTCCATCCATAGTAGGTAGGTACCTTTAGGGCCGACAGGCACACGGTAGCAACAACAGCAGCAAAAAAAAATTGAGGCAGCATATACCCCAGTCAAATTGATGATGATTATCTATTTTTGAGATGGAGAATTCGGGTGGTCCTCTGCTGCTCCCTTAAGGGCCATCTTTTTGTCTATTGTCGCTACACAGATATATTCAAATTTGTTCATATGTCAGTGACAGAGAGATTGAAAGTACCTTCGACACTTTCGCCCTACTTATGCGGGCTTTTCATTCGATGTGGGTTCAACAAATTCGATAAATCTCATCAAATGCCTGGCGTACAAATCCCCCAGCTTGGCATTTCTCATTCACAAAACAAAACAAGAAAAAAAAAGAAGAAGAGAAGCCAGTTAGGAATATCTTAATTATCTGCGACACACTTGTACGCACTATGTACCTATGTACATATATTATCCAACACATTTTTGGGATCCACGTTGAAGTCCCTTATTTCGTCCCTGGTGGAAAATAGGATGTGAAAAATGAACATCAATTTATAACACAACACATACACACCCTAAGCTAGAGAGAGAGCCTATACCTGGCGCAGCGTGGATATTTGGTGTGTTATGAAGTGGATTAAGTGATTTTATTGCATTATTTGCACCCTCAATTGAGGGTGGATTAGTGGGGGGTGAGTTGAGGGACGCAAATGGCTAAGCAAGTGGCCTTACAGACTCTGAGGGAACCATAAAAAAGGTGAACATTGCCCCTAATCGCCAGTCAAGATTGTGGGTTCCCCGTGTGCACACACAAATCCTATTAGAGGCTAGGGACCAGGGAAAAATTCTTTTAGGGACAAGGAAAACGTCAGTTTGTTATATACATAAGTAGGCACAAAGAGCAAGACTACCAACAAATTTACGAATAAAAGAGTTAAAAAAAAATAAAACAAACTTATAAAATAAATTTTAAAAAAATAGACAAATGAAAAAACCACATTATTAATTCTTCTATGTAGTTAATTTGTATCTATATTAAGTAAATGTTACAAAATACTTCGTTATATAGAGAATTTTAACGCAAAAAGGAAAAGTCTCGCGATTTTCTGAGGGGTGCGAGGGGGGGGATGAAGAGAACGCGAATCTCTGTGAAAAGTTTTTCAATTATTGTCCACATACATCAGCTTTCTTGGCTTTGTGGGGAGATGGGTTTGAGTATGAGTGGTATGGGTGTATTTCCTCCATCCCTATACAAGAGCTATTTATCCGACCATTTGGAAAATGCACGCAGCGAATTTCTCTTTTGGTGGGTTAAGAGTCACGATAATACGAATTTTGGGAGAGAAGCGAGATTTCATGGAAAAGTATACAAAATTCCCAAAGGGGGAATCACGAAAATGCCTTTTGTGAGGGTGGAAAATACAATTTCCACTAAATAATTATGTTAATTTGACTTTGTTGTTTCCACACACACTTTTGGTGGCGCAACTGATGCTACCACCCAAAAATGGGAAATGGCTATTTCATCCCTCGTCCCCTACCTCTCATTCAAGAAGGCATTTCAAGTGTTTAAGCGCTCAAAGCACTAAAAGTATTCTTCCAGATAAAATCCAACACCCTCTCAACCCTATTTCGGCATCAGAGGCTTATATCTGGTAGTTTTTTTTTTTTTTTGTAAGTGTACCTTTACTGTACAAAA
This sequence comes from Lutzomyia longipalpis, assembly GCF_024334085.1. Classification (NCBI taxonomy): domain Eukaryota; kingdom Metazoa; phylum Arthropoda; class Insecta; order Diptera; family Psychodidae; genus Lutzomyia; species Lutzomyia longipalpis. The sequence continues at coordinate 31,075,650 of NC_074709.1, forward strand.
TGTCTAAAATATATTTAACTCATCGCTTGTTGACTGCTGGAATGTTTTATTATTTTTTTTACTTATTAATTTTCTCCTTAAAATAAATGTCATATTTGGGCTATTTGGTAGAAAAAAATCTTTAATTTTTTAATCATTGTAAAGCCAGCTAAAGTCCCCTTGTGATTTTTCTGCGAACGCCCAATTCTCATTTTTGGGCCACAGAACACACATTAACAGTCATGCCGTAAGCAATTCGCCACTCTAATCGTTCTTTGGTTGTTTAACAGCATCATTCAAACTCACTTTTCTCCAAAGAAGAAACCCCTAAAAGATACCCTCCTCAACTCAATTGCGACAAAATTGAAGAGTTTTCGCTACAAACTTTTACAGTATTGAAAATATTAGACAATTTTTCTCAATGCCTTAAACAAGTAGTAAAACAAGCAAAATACATTTTTATTTAACTTTATAAAAGATAGGTAACTTGTGGATTATAAAAAAAAAATATTTAAAAAATGAATTGTAAGGGAAAAATTAGTTTTCCTACGGTCAGCGTCGGAAATGAATTTTGCCAGAACTTTCGGCACAAGACAATGCCTTCCTCAGTGGATCATGTGCAAACAATTTCAATGACGCTGAGCAGGGGAAAAAAATTCCATTGCAATTCATCAATTTTTACGTCGGATACACAAAACTAGATTCATAAATTGTTTTTGGATTAATTGAAAAAACTTTATGCCCTGTTAAAAAAAAACTTTTTTCATGTAGTTTGAACAAAATGAGGATTTCTTAAAACAATCATCGCTATTTTCGATAATATGTGAGAATTACATCCCTTTTGTTTAATAATTTTGTGGGCTGAGAAGGCAACATTGCGAGGATGTTTGATGCGTGGAGGTGAAGTATGAGGGAGGGGAGGACGAGTAACACATACTTTATGCATCAATAAATAATGAAAATGGGGATTTTCGTTTGGAGGGCTCCACAACTCGAGGCAGGAAAATAATAATTATATAAATAATGTGGTGTATTCTCTATTTATTCGTGCGATTTCTTACTTCGCCATCACATCGCTCATCCCCTGTGCGTTTTCTTCGGCTAATTTGCATAAAAATTCAAATATTTAATATTTATTCAGTGAATTTTTCTTTTTCTTTTGTGATTTCTTTATGATTTTTTTCTTCTCTGCCTCTACCCCCCCCCCACCCTATTGGGATTTTATATCCCCATTCGTGGGTGAGCATTATCGTTGGGCTTTGGGTGGAAAAATTCGCGTATTTTGTATACTATATATCTATATATGGAGTTTGAGGTGCAGAGAAACAATATATACAATTATTTTGTCGACGGAATGGGTGATTTCTTGGATTTTTTTTTGTTCTCTTACTTTTTTCCATCGCGAAAAGGGAGAAGAAGACTCTCTGCACACACACACACTTTACAATTTACTCTGGTGGAAAGGCAAAAAAAAAATTAAATAAGAAGGGAATGAAAAGCGATGAAAAATAAATGTTATAAGAAAAATTCCTTCCTTGATTAAGACAAACGACTCGATTGATATTTATTTATGATAATAAACTTCAGCAAAATGCCGAAGGGCTCCATCAGTGGTTCTTCATCTCATCTCTATTCCGACCGAATGTCATTTAGGCGATACTCAAAAAATATTTACAGGTGTAGCCCTATTCTCCGTGCATGGACTAAAATGTTCTAAAATCTTTGAGTTTTTGTCCAACTCATTGCTCTTATTAAAATTAAGACTAAAAAAGGATTTTTTAATTATATGACTCCCTTTTCAGTTATATAAAAAAAAATAACTTTGTCCTTTAATGGGGAGCAATTTAAATAACAATAGGGTATTTAGATGCTCTTTTCTGCCAGACACAATATTTCTATACGCTTCTTTTCTCCCCACAAAACTTTTTTTTTCCACCCCCTATATTCTATGGTTATGTCTGTGGCAAATCCTTGGGATAATTCCCAATTAGTTAAACATCTTCTCATAGTCAGTCACATGAGTATCTAGCAGAAAAATACGGAAAAAAAATCTAGGAAAGCAAATAGTTTTATCTAAATGATGAAAAATGTAGATAGATTATTAGTAATGAAATTTTGATAATAAGGATTCAAAGAAGAACAAAGGAATGAATAGATAATTTGATAGCCAGTACTGAACTACTGAGGTAAGAAAAAATTGTAAAAAATAAAATGTTAAGGAAAAAGAAAACTAAAAATCTAACATAAATAAGATATACATAAAATAAAAAAAAAGAAACACAGCTACAAAACAATCGTGAATCTTCTAGTTGAGCTAAAGTAGTTCGCTTAATACTCCTACATATAAAAGTATTGATGGAATCACGGAGAATCCGTATTTATTGTTTAGCTTTTATGGCGAGACTTTGAAAGTTTGAGCAAATACTCTTAAGAATTCGGATGTTAGAGGATAAGGTTGGAGCGGGAGGGGTGGCAACATAAAAAAGTCTTCTATTTGAAAGGCGAAGGGAATAAGAGAAAGAAACGTCCCCAAGAATTGCTTTCCATTGTCAGTTTCTTGGCTATTTAAATGACTGCGACTGATTGATTAATTCTTTTGTTCGCCCACACCGATTTTCATTTGCAGTTTCTTTCAATTTTTTTTATCTCTTTCTTTTTTTTCTTTTTCTTGTAAATATAGATTTTTTTAAGGGAGGATTATAGAAATACTCAATATTGTATAGAGAAAAGGTGAAATCGCACGAGCTTTGTATTAAGCAATCTTCTGTGGGAACACCTTTGCGCGAAATAGCTCTTCATTTTCATAATCTCTTGTCATTGATTACATTGAGAGCGTCGTCGCAGGGGTTGATATTTAAAAGAAGAAGACCAAAAAAAAAGGAAGAAGTATATCGACTATGTATAAAGAGGGGTGAAAACTGAAAGAATCTCAAGATAAAATATATAAATTAAACACTCGTGGCCTCAAAGTTCAAACTTCATTGTTGGGAGGGTTGTTCATCCGCCCTTCTTCACTGTCTTATTCCTTAAGCTTACTTTTTTTTCATTCTTTCTTTCTCTTCCACTTCTTTTGCTCTTGTATAAGATGAGAAAAATCGCTCAGGAGGGTGCGGATTTCTTTCCAAAATGACGCAGGCAGAAAATGGTGCAAAGGCTCACCGCAAAGAGACAAGGCACAAGCTATACACGAACCACACACAGAGCACAGGAGAGGAACAAAGTGATCGGTTCCTCAAGAGAAGGGAAATCCACTTGAATCCTCACACTCCATTCCCTCCCTCAATTGACTATTGTATTGTGTATTGTAATGTGTTTTACTTTTTTCCGCTCTCGCTTTCCACCACCACCCACTTCCCATTGCTTACCAATAGCACCCCTCTTGTGCGTGGGTGAGGAGATTTATAGAACAATTACCTATCGTTCAACTCATGAGGATTCCACCCACCCCCATATCGGCTACTCTCCCCAAGCTTTGAGTCTTTGGAAAAGAAAAGAAATTTGCCGTGAATTATGGATGGTTCACGTGTAATGAGATATTTATTTATCAATGCGGAAATTTTATATTATTATTCCCAGTTTAAGAATTAAATGGACAAACAATATGAAACAAATATGCCTATGTATGGTACTAGGTGCTTTTACACCTCAAATTAGCGTAGTTGGTAACTACACAAAAGAGCTATAAAGACAGCTCTAACTCATAAACGGCAACATAGATTTTTTAATGGTATTTGATAGGAAGTTTTTTCTTTTATTTTCTTATTTCTTGTGGTCATATCTATCCAACAAACATGTTCTTTTGCATAAATATGTACGTAAATAGTACGCAGTGTTTTGTGTTGTTTTCCCAACATGGGTTAAATGTGTGATAATAAAAACTCCTTCTATCATTAAATTTCCAAAAACTTTCTCAATTGACTTTCTTCTGTTTTTTATCGCTTAGGGTTAAATACGTTTTGAAATCGGTGTGGTGGTGTTTGCATCTGCAAAAAAAACACGGTATGTGGGGAGAAGAAATTTTCGGTGGCAATCACCATAAATTCAAGTAAAGACAACCCCACACCTTGAGTCACATCAACTTGTGTGACTCCCCAAAAGCCTCGAATGCATTGACATGGGCGCGCGTAGGGTGGAAAGAAGTTGCGATATAGAGGGGGGGGGGCGGTGGTATGGCGAAGTTTATCCATGAGTATCCTGGAATTTAAACATCAGACTCCTTCGTACTTTCTTGCCGCATGGCTTTTGTTTGCTATCGAGACGCCAAACGGAGTTGAGGCGATGATATTTCATTGTTCAACAAGAATTGAACGGTCCCTCAATGATTTCGGCAATTCCACATAGCCTTCTTACCTCCCCGAACTTGTACTCCTTACAACACCCTCGCAACAAACTCCATCAACCCATTAACAAAAGTGTGTTGTACATGCATCCAATGAAGGGGTGTTGGTACGGTAAAAAACAAAGAAATTTTTAAAAAATTATTTTCTTAAAAAAACAAATTGGAATAGTTTAATTAATGGAAAAAAAATTTATGAAATATAATTGTTGAGCACCGTTAGAAATAAACCCACATCGTAGTTCTAAATCTCAGAATTAAAATTTGATACAATCATCAACAATAGCACAAATAATGTTCAGATACCTTAACAAAAAAAAATTAACAATGATGAATATATTTTTACATAATGCATACCCCCTTAAACCTCAAACCATATAGTTAAGATATCGCTTATTTGGCAACGCACGACATAGGCATACACACAGGGTTGCCGATACGAGAAAGGGATGGATCTTGTCGTGTTCCTCCAAGACTCCCTCCGACACGAAAGAGGTGGTGGGTGAATTTACAATGGTGAAGAGGGTAGAGAAGTGGTAGCACAGTAAACGTGAATCGTTTGTTTGAAAACGTAATTAATTAATTGTGGCGAATTTCCTCCAGATGGAAGTCAATGCTGAAATCCTTTTTGCACGGCATTGGGGTCAGGCGCTAAAGAAAAAAAATATTTATTTACAATTTCTCCAGTTTTACTACACCACCCCCCATCTCCATTTACTACGTACGTTACGTATCGCCTTAGGACTTCCTCCATTCATGCAGAGTATCATAGTATTATTATTTATAGAATAAACAATATTATCACGATAGTTAATTGAATTAATAGTATGGGGTGATGCGAATATGTTAGGGGTTAAAGTTCTATCCCGTATAAAAGGGTGGTATGGTTGTGTGTCTTACAACCTCCTTACAATGTCATCTGAAAATTTTGAAACAATAAACACATACTGTCGGGAAAATTTTCGACAAACTTAGGCCTCCTCCACCTCTTTTACACATTTAGTATTCAACTGTCTGAGAGTGTTGTGTGTGTAAGAAAATGTTGGGGGTGAAATGATACAATGTATCACAACAAACATGCTAAAGATCGTCTCTCCTTTATAGCCAAACCCCCCCAATACATACTAGGTGGGTAGGTTAAGGTACTGGGAAAAGTCACAAGTTTTACTTCAACTATTGAATAATAAATGCAACATACATTGATATGCCTTCTTGGCCTCAAGCAAGGGGGGTTTGAAGACTTTTCTATGTATAAGGGAAATTCTCAGCCCCACATTCAAATTTCATGTGATTTTGCAATTCGAACACATGGAAAATGATCCCAACTTATATGTTCAAATTTTAAAGATTTTCTTCGAAAAAATTTCCCAAAGAAAAAACCTCAATCACACTGTTGCGAAATTTCCATTTATTCCCGGTTAGGTATAACATTAAATTATGAGAGAACTTCCCCTTAAGACTCAAGCCCTTTGAATTATTTGTTAGCGAAACAAGATACTCATCAGGAAAAGTCACGACGACTAAAAATGGTAAATTATGGAATTGAGTGATTCTATAAAGATTGAAAACACACCAAGATATGCGGGGAGGGATACAAAATTAAGAGAACCCTCTGTGGTAGATTTTGCGCCTTTTTTATTCTGTCTGATGAGTCTGCGGATGGATGGCAGCTTATACACCAAGGCGGGGGTGAAGTGTAGGAAACTCTCGGCATTAGTTAAATATTGCTGATCACACGGAATAGATAATGCAATTATGGTTTATGGAAGAGAAACATCACCCTCCGCATGAGAATCTCCTTCAAAGGGATGATGAAAATACTCGCGCGAGAAGTGCAGCAATGTATGATTGCTATATCATCAACTTTGAGATTATTACGCCTTTTTCTTTGTGGCTGTGTGATTTTTATTATATTTTTTTTTTCAATTCCTGCGGTGTAACGGATTTTTTTTCCTAATTATTTGAGAAGAAATTTTCTTTTAAAGTTATCTATATGTACTATCGAAATATAAGGATCGAAGTGATTTTTTTCCTTAAAAAAAAGTTTAGTAAAAGACCTCGAGCTTCGAAGGGACGGACGGTAAAGAGAAGGGAAAAGCCAGGGAAAAATATTGAGGGGATTGTATGATGGGGCGAGAAAAAGTGACAACAACTTCAGTAAATCATGAAAATAGCACTCATAAATTTCATCTCAAAAGCCTTTTTCCCGCGCTTTTTTTTTACTCCTCCACCTCCACACTCCCGCATTTTCCTAAAAGAGCATTGAGCGCATATCGAGACAATATAGGTATATGAATCCAAGAAGTGTTTATGTGCTGAATATTTTTTTTTGGCGAATTTTTTCAATATTCTGAATATCATTCAAGATCTTGCATTTTTTAATGTGGATTTTATGCATACAAATACTTACATGGAAATGTGATACTATCATTTCAGCCAAAAGTTATTCCAAATCTGATTTTTTTTGTTTTGTCTTCAGGATTAATTCCTGCGGAACACTTTTCACATGGATTCACAGCTTACATATTGAACACTTACTCCCATGTTTCTGTGATCACGATTATAATGCTACTGAGAGAGATTGTTTGTAGGCTTAGTTTCCACTGCTTCTCACTCACACCCTTGTTTACATATAACACACGAGTGTTGGTTTGAAAAACTATTTGGTCAGTGCAAAAGTTTCAGTTGATTTTCAATATTATGCTACTTGTAGATATTAGTTACGTATCCTACCCTTATCTAACTATTCTAATTATGTTGTGACTAGATCATTTCTTTTAACAATAAAATAAAGCTTTTTTGTTATTAAAGCAGATAACTAAAAAAAAAAGAATTTATAGAGGTCCTTAAATATTAAAACCAATTTGATAGATACGTCAATTGGATTTATTGTGTAAATTCGTGAATTACTTACGCAACTAATGATGTGTACAACTGTGAATCTAGGGTACAAACTCAATGAAAAGTATTATGAATTTATTTTGAATTTACTAATTTTTTAAACTGAAAAATCACCATACATAAAATTCTTTCGTGTGAATTATTACTGAAATTTTCTTAGATTTAAAAAAAATGTTTTAATTGTTAATATTTTCAAAGACGAAAACAACATGAATTTCTTATTCTTGTAATCATATGTAGCTTTCGAAAAAAGTACCTGTATATTACAAAACGTATAAATCATCAAAACTATTTAGAAAAATCTTTATAAAAACTATTTTTTAAGCAATTTTTTTTTGTAAAATTTTGCACCAACAAATTCACAATAAATGATAAATTAAAATATTATTATGTACATACATACAAAGAGAATAATGAGAGAGCTCTTTAAAGCACAATCTTTGTACACCAAATGACTAAATAGAACTGACTGAGGAAGGAAAGGCGGTTCGATAAAAATTTTCCCGCCAAAAAGATGGATCACACAATGGCGAAGAATAAACGACATGAGAAACAAACAAAAGTATTTGGTATGAGGCACCAATAAATAAACACATCGACAAACAACGAGCACTATATGGGAGAGAAAGAATGAAAAAAAAAATAACGCGTCTATGATGTCAGACTTTTGTGAGGTTTTTGAATGTGGAGTTTCTTTTTCTTTGACTCGCGTCTTTACGCTTAAATTTTAAATATAGGTACATTTATACCATACTCCACAGGAATGTCCTTCTGCTATCATCTTAAGCAATTTGATACCGCTAAAAGTTCCTTAAAATTAAGGTCAATTGAGGCATGGGTACAATCAGAAGTAATTTCCAAATACAGATTTTTTTCTTTAATAATATTTTTTTAAAGATCTTGAATTATGAGAATAATCATATTTTCTCACCCTGTGTCTTCTGATAATTTTCTTTTTATCTTGATGTGCTCTGTGTGGTAGTTTTGCAATTTTCATAATCTTCCAGTTTTTCCCCCATCTCCCCCTAAAATGTATATAGATAGATAGTGATGAGGGGCAGTGGAAAAAGGCGGAAGTGAGACGCTAGAGGCGCAGGCGATGAAGAAGAAAAAGTGATAGTGGGTGAAAAAGAGAAAATATGAGAGGAGAGACTTAGGAGGCACACACAAATGTGTGTTATATTAAAGTAAACATAACCATTTATAAATGTTAAAAGTAAATATCGTGTGTATAATTTGTTTTGTTTTCTGCCTGTTTATATTTATTTTTGCTTGGTGTTTTTTCTGCCCCTCCTCGCGCCTTCCATATAGCGCGGCCACCATCTGCCTCACCCATACTCCTCCTATCCTACCAATGCTCTCTACTCTCCTCTTCCAACTGATATCTTTTTTCGATTTAACCCAAACTCAACTAAGCACACACTATATACGCAAAAATACAATAATAGTAGGTTCAAGTGCTCAAAATAATTTTCAAAAAAAAATATAAATTTAAAAAAAAATAAAAGAAGAATATACACTACCCATAAAAAGTTCTCGAAAATGACGTGTATTATCAAGTAAATTTCACGTGGGCTATAGTGAACCGATTTTCAAAAATTTGCTAATTTTGGAAAGGTACTTTTATTACCTTTTCAAAATTGGTAGACTTTTGAGAATTGGCCAAACTTTTTTTTTCTCGGCAGCCATTTAGACAAATGAATTTGTAAAATGTTTTTTTATCAACATTTAACGATCTCGGTCATGCATCTTGATCACCATACCCTGTTTCAGAAACTTTTTCGTCTTTTAGAACGACACTCCGCTCAAAAAAATGGGGGATGGGTGTTTTGTTATTTCACTGTTAGGAGGACCCAACAATAATCGCGGGGAGACACATAAGTTTTTTTTTCTCTATACGAAGGTGCCTCATACTCGTTGCGTATTTATTTTCTAGATATACAACACAAACACCACACTGCTCGATAATTTGTCTGTATAAAGTATTAAGTAAAAAAAAATTATAGATATATGAAAAGAGAATCCCTGCAATCTTTGAAATGAAGAAAAAAAAAGAACTCATCTCCGCTGCGTGAGAATATTAGAAATTTATTAAATGTGGATGTGATTGTTTATATGGAATTGTATATGAGTATTGCGGGTTGCAAGCGATATTGGAATTTTATAAAAATAAATGATTGTTTGTGTTACAAGCACAGGGGAGAGCGCGGGCACAGAGCAAGATGAATACACAGGAAAAGCTCGATGAAAATTTTAGCGGATGACGGCGCCATATGAAGATGTGCCTTCACCAAAGTAAACCGGAAATTATGATTTTTCTCGCTCAAGAGATGTCTTTCCAATATTTACATGAGAAAATACCAAATCTCCACACAGTGTGTGGATATATGTATGTATATGTAGGTATATATTGAGAAATATCCCATCATGAATTTAGCACAGTATCAAACTTATATGTAGGTACATTATTAAGTATAGGTATGCATTGACTTTGACATGCATTATAATATATTTATTATCAATTGGTTGACTGTATTAAATTTAATTCTGGAAGGTTTAGGATTACGGTGTGGGTGGTATAAATAGAGGAATGGGGTGTATGAAGAGATTGTTGTTGTTTGAATTTATTTTATCACATTTTCTTCAGTTCTGATCTTCAATCATCACTTTTTTAGTACTGGCTCTCAAATTATCTATTCAATCCTTTTTTCTCCCTTGAAATCTTAAATCTAAAGAAAAACGATAATTTTTGCACGTAAAATCCATATCGAAGGAGTTTTAAAAGTCCACATAAAAAACGTTTTAAGTCAAATGGCAAATTTTCACTCTTTTCCCAATTTTCATTTTCATTTAGACCGAACATTTCGGCGGTGATAAACAATAACGAGATCATTTCTATTCAGAGATGAAACACCAATGTGTCGTTTTACACGTTCCTTTTTTTTCTTCCAACAAACCCCACACCACCCCCGCACTCGTGTGGATGCCCAACCATCCTTATCGGCATAGAATGTGTATTCAATATAGGAGAGCAAACCCTTTTCTGGAGGGCGCATCGTTCTGAAATAATAATACAAATTTCGCCCTCATGAAACTCGAGGGGTTGCCAAAATATGTGCATGGAATAAAATTAACATTTACCTAAGGAATTAAGCAAACTTATACAGTCGAATGTCTTGGAGATAATTTGTATGGCGTGTTTAGAGAGAGAGGGAGAGAGAGAGAGAGGGGTAGACATTGAGATTTCTATACTTTCAATACTCACAAAAAATAAATGAAAGAAAAAAAATCACTAATATATATTGGAAACTTTAATATTCTCTCGCCAATACATTGCTGATGAGAAGAGGGAAGTTTTTTTTATTTTCGTCTCCCCTTAAGAAGAAATATTGTATGTAAATATTCAAGTAAAAAGACAAACAAGCCTCTAAAAACTTCTGAGCTTCTTTTCTTCTTCAATGTAATTTGTTTTGCCCTCCTGAATGCTCCCTTCTTTTTTTTATTAAAGTTTTATATCTCACAAACCCTGATTTCCCATTCTTTGCAATATTTACTCATCTCTGAGTGAGGGATATGCTTCCAAAATAACCCAAACTTTTTCCACACTGACAAAAACACATTGCTCGCAAACACATCCAGTAATTATGCTACAAGGAATATTTTGGATTATCCTTCTTGATGGGCAGATAAGTAGTCAATTCGTTAAAAAATTATAGTATCTATTGTATGATATTTTTAAAAGTAAAACGAATCATTTAAAATTCCGTAAATTGCCATTAAACTTGATTTTTTTTTTGATTTTTTAAGTTTTTTTTAATGTCTCTATCTTGCGTTAGAATTTTTGGTTACTTAATATCCCCTTTGAGATTTCTCTGTAGTACAGTATGTACCAAACTGATTCAAGACTATTAATTGATGTCTGGTAGTAGACTCAGCGGACGCAAACCGTTGTTTACGTCGCAGTTGAGGGTCCAAAGTGGGAAAATATCGTGAAAAACAATCGCATGGAACTATACTATTTCTAGTGGATGAGGGTTAATGGATATATGGGAAAGAGGGATGCTGGGGGGAGGAGGGGGGTTTTGCACGAAATTCTGTTATTTGCGTATTATAATACGTAAATCAAATGCGGGAGAGTTGCTATTTTTCTCGTTTTTCTTTTTCTTTTTCCCAAATACAGACGCGACATAAAGTGGAATGCATAAAGTGATTTTAATAAAAATCCTATAAATACAATTATTGAGAGCAAATTGAAAAGTTATATATATATTTCGGGAAAGCTCCCTCCTATATCCGCAATATCCAACCAAGAGCAGCCCTTATTTATTCACATCCCAAACTATACTTCGGCAAGTTTTCTTCTCCTTTCGCATTTTTATTATTATTATTATGACAGTTGACGCATGATTTTGCCTCTTTTTTTCTCCCCCTTTTGCAAGATATGTAGTATAGGTATGCTCCTTCAAGGGATTTCCCTTTATGCATGCATTGGGGGAGAGGAGGTTCACCTTATGCGGGTGAAGGGTGGAAAAATCATTCACACTCATTCCTCAATTTATTCACGTGAGATGGAGGTTGGAATGCCACCCTTGGGACTCGTACAGCATTCACATAATTCGGTTGAAAATGAAAAAAACGTAGAATGGCAACACCAAGTGGGGAACATTTAAGTGCTCCCTGGGGATAACACAACAGAGTGTTTATAGCACGATGATGATGATCATGCAATTGAAAATTTATTTGAGAGACATGACACTCAGAATAGTGATTTTTTTCATATTGTAGGCAAACTATTAAATTAGCAAAAAATAATAAAATAAGGGAAATCGTAGAAGAAGATAAACATAAAAAGAGGACTCTAAGGTGATCAAAGGACTCAATAGATAAATTGAACACCCTAATTCTGGGAATTAAATTTGATACATGGTCACCAATAGACCTTTAATTGCAATCACCAACAATTTTTTTTTTCTTAAAATTATCTTTTCATCCTTAACTAAAGAGTAAAGAAAGTTTTTGTATTAAATATTCCCACAAAATGGTAAATGAAGTCAACCCTCTGTGCTTCATTTGTTCTTCAAAATGAGTGAACCCCTCACAGTGTATGTGAGAACCCAAAAGAGAAAATTTCAGTTCCCGCCTTTCAAGTGTCATTTTCTCAACGAGAAGAAGAACACCCATACTCAACCATAAAGTATACTACGTACAATTATCCCATGAAGAGAGGGAAGGATTTTGAAGATTTTATTAACACGTAAGTCACGGGCGAAGCATTTGCCGTGCAAAAAGAGATGGTATAACGTGGTAGGAGGGGTGGATGGAATAGCATAGGACGGGGGGTAGGTAGTTGTGGAAAAACAGGAGGAAAATTATGCGAAAGGTAACATGAAAATTAGACAAAATACAAATTATGGAGTTGTAATTCGCCAAAGTTAACCAAATGCCGTGGCGTGAATTTTTCGCGCGAAGGCGGAAAAGTAGAGCAAAAAGGGGACGTCTCGTTTGTGTGGTACGTGTGACACAATTAAAAAGTTATCACTCCACCCCCCCCCCCCGCCCCCCCCTTTCCGCATTTAATACCAATGCTAGATTCTACCATATATACCTACCTACCACCACCCTGAGTTATTTAACATTACAAAATGACATATAACAAAGAGGTTTCATCGATATGTATGTCCTCTACATATTGTATGTATAATTCATACATATGTACATATAATATTATTACAGGTACATTATATTTCATAATCATTTCAGACACTGATTTTGTTTTATTTCCACATATTATCACAATTTTTTTTTATCACATTGTGAAAAGAACAAAAGAATTTCCGCATTCAGGCATCTACCTATACAAACACTAAATTCTTTAGTTTTATTTTTTTATAAATTAAACAAAAAATCATTTAAAAATTCACCAACTCAATTAATTTACAATAAATAAAAGAAAAACTATGAGAACATTGTTTGAATTAGATCTAATACATTAACTTTAAATAAAATGATATACATACCACAAACACAATCCTTTAGAAAGTTATTTTTCTTGAGAAATTAATTTGAGAAGAAAAAATATATAGAATCACCCTGTTATATAGTCTTCAATATTAATTCAAATAATAATATCTCAATAAACATTTCTTTGTCTGCAAAACAATTAGCCTCAATTGTTTGAGGGGATATCGAGTGGAATTCCTTCGATGTGGAAAAGTCTGCATCTGCGAGATATGGTTAGGATTTTCATTTTGAAGCTGGGCGATGCGTATTGGGTGGGAGTTGGGTAATATTGTCGTTTTGTCAATTAACCGTCGAAACCCATTAATTGCAATACCAATGGGCAGGTGAATTAATAAAACAAATAAGTCTCTTTCTATACATATATGTATAATATGTACTACAGTAGTATTATGTGGAACATGTATATAGCATGAAATTGTGCTGGAGATTACGGGGGTGGCTTCTGGGATTCCGGATTAAGAGGGGTGTGTCGCTTGGAAGGAAGTGAATATTGTGTGTGGGTTTAAAATGGTGTGTGGTGGGTATTTTTGACCACTTTATCGGGTGGATACATCCCTTTTCTGGCATTTTGTATCTCTTTCACCATTCTTCCTTGCTCTCTCTTACTTTGTGTATTGCTCTACATTTTTGCCACAGCAAACTCCACAGACTACAAGGATGTGGGTGCTCTCGCTCTGTGTGTGTGTTGATTTCCAAAAGTAAGTGGACTCTGAAACATTGCAAAGACCAGGGAGGGGGGGGCTTTGAGAGTGGCTCACTCACAACTCTCCCCCGCATGTGAGTTTCAGTGTAGAAAAAAGGGGGATAAAGTGAAATTTATGCTTCAGATAGATTTTATACTTCTCCCCACACCCCCTTCATATTCAGTGCAAATTTATATTTTTCTCTTTTTAGAATTCAACGCAGTACACCAGAAACTTCCTGAAGAGCCAAATCAGGCGTCATATATACATATATATGAATTTCTTAGGTCATTTTAGTAGATATACCACGACCAGACCCCTGACCATTACCATAAAAATCAGAATATTCTACAAAATATCTCTTATAGGTTTAAGATTTTAGTTAATTTAGAAGATTTTAAAAATTAATGATTTGAGTTTACCGTGAATTAATTTCCAAAAACGTTAAAATTAATTCTGATTAACTCTAAAAACTCCTTTTGTTTGAAAACTTTCTTAAACGTAAATTATTAAAAAAAAAAACAATTGAGACTTTTTGGGAAATATTTTAAGTTTATTATACGATGATGCTTGATAGATTGTATCATATCATCACCCATATTAACACTTTGAATAACAACGTTAGCCGAAGAATACTCTAATTTTTAATAGCACACCAAATTGCATTTCATTCAGGAATTCCGGTGAATTATCTCACAGAATGTTCTTAATTTTCCCCTTCTTGACGCATCTTTCCTCACCGCACTGATCTGATGAAAAATGATGCATGATCACATGCGATGAATGATGCGTGTACCCCACCACTTGTTCACCCCCCTTTTTTTTTGCCTATTTTCTTGAAGGGGATGAGATTCTTGAATCTCCTTCGATTGACGGTAAGATAAACAAACATGTGCAAAAGAAAGAAAATTTCTTGAAAGAAAAAGAATTCTTCCAATGGTTCTCAACACTTTTATCCAATATAAGTTGCAACACTATTATTTTCTTTTAGTTCTCCCCTATGCGAAATGGAGGAAAAATTCCCAAGTATTGATAGCTGACTAAGCTAACGTATATAGATGGGGAAAGTAGATAAACAACGCACAGAGGAGGATGGAGAAATTTAGAGAGAGAGAGAGAAGGCAAAGCGAGAAAAGTAAATAGAACGAAAGTAAAAATTGATGGACATTTTTCGATCAATTCCACAAAGTTTGCTGTTTCTGGGAGGAAAAAAAAATAAACTAAAGCACAAAACGATGCCATGGAGGTGGTGGTTAAGGGAGACAAACCACAGGATTGTGACACCCTTCCTTTTTTCAAAAAAAAATAAGGGGTTTTGTATTTATCACGTGAATTTCGCCATCAAGAGGCTAATCACCAACGAAACCGGACCACACATTTGTGGACAACGCGGGTTGGGATCTTTTACACACATATGTACACAGTTATTGTGTTTGTTATGTGTACCTATAAAGGAAATCTATTGCCATCATCCCCATTTGGAATTAAACCACTTTAGAGGAGATTATAAATTCTCAAAACCACGTCTCGTCACACTGAAAAATATTTATGCATCGACATGAATGGTATACCAACATACATGTGATACGAATATGGACAACCCTTTTTGCTACAAAATCTTCTTATTTGGAAGAATTGACGACATCACAATATATACATAGGTATATAGTGGCAGGGTGTCTTCAGCATAGTGTGACAATTTCCTTTTGCCATAATTAAAATTCCAACAGACACGCATATAATCTGCAAAAGGCATTGTTACATTACATTACGTATAAGAAAGCAAGTAGAAAGCACCTTGAAAGCTCCCTCCAAAAGATTTTCACACAACCAAATGGAAAGATTTATGGGCAAGCATTCGTTAGCGGTGTATTCCTCCTTAACCATTTTCAACGTTAACTATTTCTCACAAATTTACTCACATTCCAACTTATTCGCGCCATCCAAAAGCGGAGACAAGAGACACTCAACAACACATAAATAAACTGTCAAATTACATCCTTCGAAACGTGATGCAGAACGCGAGGAATGGGGAAAGGGTTTAAGGTTGTTGATCACTATGAAATCTTCATTTTACCCGTAAATTCTTTTGCTAGCTCTTTTAGTCTTTCAGTAGGTATAATATTTTGGTTAGAGGATACATGTTAATTTAAATTGAACAAATAATTTTATCATTAATCATTTTTTTTAGTGTACTAATATTAAAATTACTTTATGCACAGCACAATACATAATACATGAAATGAATGTAAATGTTTTAAATGCTTAAAGAGGGAAAAAATGTAGATACCTACCTATCTTAATTTTTCAATATAAAATTAATACTTTAGAATTTTTTTTCTTGTAAAATATCGATCTAAAACAAACCTAATCAAGGATTAAGTCTTACAAGTTGATCACGTAAATCTCTAAATCTACCCAAAAACATCACATGCTTCACACAAATTCCATGATCTCTTAAGCCTTAAACACTTGAGCTCAATAGATATCAGATTACACGCAAAACTAAACACACACAAAATCGAACCAAAAAAATAAAACGAATTTAAAAGAGAAAAGCATTTAGCGAATACTTTTTTTTAAATTCAGGAGTAATACATACTTAAATAATAATATTTTTTTTCGTAGTTCTGATTTTCTTGTTGTTTTGTGATTAATGCATAATTTAAGGACATATTTAAATTATACACATAGATCCTCCTACAATATACATATCAAACACATTATATTGAACCATTCTAATCATGGATGATTTTAAGTCTGATGTGAGAGTGTTTTTGGATGAAAATCACCAATTACTTGGATCTATGCTGTTTTCTCCATCATGTTGATAAAAGTTAGATAAAAGTGGGGGTATGTGGAGTACGGACGGAGGGTCTTTTCGATTATAAGTTTCTGTTGACTTAGGTTCAAGTCCATTAAGTGTGTGTGTATGTGTGGTGTCTTCATTCAGTGCTGGTCACTCTCTTTCGAAAATGTGTCTCAATCATTAAATAAACCCTCCCCGTTTGTAACTCAACTCATCAATTTTCACCAATTGATTTTCCAATGGTCCCCTCCATATATTCTTTTTTATTCCTGCGTGCAATTGTTTTCCACCTACAACTGCGAAAGTAAACGTACACACATATGCTCTATAACATGTATTTATAATAGGTAACTGTCGATCCAAATTGGTTGATGCTATTCTTTGTTTTTTTGTGACAAAAAAAACACCTTGGAGGGATGTTGTTGCATACATATAGATAATGCCTGAGGGTGTAGAAATTTTCTAATTAAATACAATGAAACATAGTATATACCTATGTACCTACATATTGTAGATAGATATAGTAATATTTTTTCGCGGGTATTTTCTGGTAATGTGTAGAAAAAAACGATATCAATGTTGATTTTAGTACATTAGGCTTACCAAATAGTTTTATTTATTTCACATATATAGGGCGATTTCTTGAAATGCAAATTATTTTGAGAAATGTTAAAATTGCATTAATAATTTTTTATGAAAAGAAAAAAATCATTCAGTTAATTTACACAAAAAAAGGAAACAGACGGAGGCAATACTGAGTGAGTGAATGCGAGCGAAATGCATTGGAAAATAGGCGTCAATGAGAAAATTGGTGCGAAGAGGAGTGAGTTGAAGGGTTTTCGAGACGACTGTGTGTGGGGGGATTGTCGATGTTAATCTTCCTTTCACGGCGAATTCACCCCCGCATCGAACAATGCCTCATACACCAGTCAACCCCTTGAAAAATGTATGGACACAAAAATTGGCACTGGTTGTCGCGACGCCGAGACAACCACAGAATCGTCGGAATTTTTCATTAGACACTTTTTAGCCCTCTTTTCTCAATTCATTTACCCCCTCACACCTTACTACCATAGCATGGCTCTTTCGTAAACATCGCCGCATTGGTTCGCGAGGGTGGAGGTAACGTTTTGGGCGGTTGTTTATGTAGTGCATATAGAGAAGACTAATACAGTAATACACACAAAATATCGTGTCACAGAAATAGGAAGGAATTAAAAATAATTTTTATTTAATTAATTTTTAAAAATTGATGACATATTTGGTGAAATTCACTAATAAGTTCGGCTTAATATAACCTAGCCGAAAAAAAATTTAGAATAAGCCAAATAAACTTTAGTCTAGCTTATGAGAAATTGAGTTAAAAGTTAAAGAAAACTGAAACCTGTGTTAAGGTACTTAAGCCGGACTTAATAGCGAAATTAACTCTGCATGGTTTAAAATATTAAATATTTTTCTCTTTTAATTAATGTGTCTAAATCTAAGTGCCAACTTAATTTTGTAATTCCTGAATTTTGATTTTAATTTTATTGTTCCTGAAAGGGAGTTAACATAATGAAAAGATTCAACATTAGCGTCCTTTTTCAATTATTTCACTTATTAATTACATTGTTGATGCATATATCCCTTTCATTCTTTCATTCCCTAATAAACTCTTCAATAAAGTGTTGCCATATAGCTTGAAAAAAAAAAGATCCCTAAATCATTGGAATACAAATCCATGTTATGGATATACAGTTGGTTATTGTTTTAAACATACCTACCTACCTACATAGCTATACAACATTATCATTGAAGCTTGCAATTGCACCGCCTAGGGATGTCTTATGGAGACACAATACAAAGGGAGAAGGGAGCTTGGACAGCCGCGACTTTTGTTTTGCTTTAGAATTGTGTATAGAGGTACCTATCCCCCCAAAAACTGCCATATGCGTCATGTTTTGGGTATCGATTCCAATATGTGTCGTCGTCGTTTTTTTTTTTTTATTTTTCGACATGCCAACATGGAAAACAATATTTTGCCACCCTTGGCTTTCAATTGATGGTTGGGAGTTGTTTTTGAAGGGAGACAGCATTGCGTAGGATATTGTAGAAACGAGTGGGTGAATATTTTTCGGATGCTTACATACTATATATGTACGGGAAAGGTCCATAAAGTGATTTTGGAGGTCAATTGCTTGGAATCACTCTATATAATTATATTCTTTCAATCAAATTAAATGATTTTGCTATTTTATTTTGAATTTTTCGTTGTAATCATTTATTATATCTCAAAATTAAAACTTATTTTGTGACTGGTTAAAATGACAAAAAAAAACAAAATTCTGTGATTATTATTATTTTCTTATAAGAGATAGTTGGGGGATAGTATAGGTACATGCTATGTAGTACATATATAGGTATGCCAAAAGAGAGGGCTTAATAGCCCGTTGATTTTCTGTGGTCATTTTTATCATCCCTTCTACTCGATTAAATCCCAACATACAATTCCTCCCAAAAGTCCCCTGTACAACAAAGTGCTGTCCTATTATCTTTTTTCTCCCCCAATTCCCCCTTTTGCCAGGAGATAATAATTAAAAGTTATGTGGGTCAATTCAGTGTATGTGTGTGTGTGTGTAGGTTGTGTGACTCCTGCCGCAACTCAACCCTCTAATCACGTACAGCCTATATGTTGGTTGTCTTATGAATATACTATACTCTCTCCTCAAGATTTCCCTTCCTTAACACTTGCAATTATGGGACACCGCGTCACACAAGAGGGGTGTGGGAGTTTAACCTTTGACTAAACAACACACTCCTGTTCGCATAAACCGACTGATGCCGAAGTGAAAAATGCCATGAAAATTTCCCGCAAGCGACATCACATGAATGCTAAGCAAGCATTCCGGAAGCAAAACTGTGTGGAGTTCCACAAGATGCTGCAAATTCATCTTTATACCGCATATAGCATCTGCAGAAGATGGGTGATCATAAAATATAAAATTCAAAAAGAAATATAATAAAATAAATAAAATTAAAGTTTCTAGAAAAGGATATAGCATTTATTGCATCAGTGCGTTAATGATAATTAATTTGAATTTAGTCGGTATCATACACTAAAAATTGAGGCCTGGACAAAAATGAGAAAGATATAAAAAATATAGCAGTAATTTATAAAGAATAGTTGCGAAGAAAAAAGGAATTATCAAAGAATATATCGCCATTATATACAAATATCGTATTTTTCGTATTTTTATTATTTATTGGTATTGGTTTTATTATTTAGAAACTTTAGCACGCTGCGGAGGGCGTCCAATTTACTCTAAAATTTATAAAAATTCCGTTGATTAGTCCTTATGAGATTTTTCACATTGATATTTTATTTTGTTTTCTTTCTCAAAAAATTACCCATTCATATCAACAGCAAAAGATAAAATAAAAACGTCTAAGAATTCTTACAATATTAATAATCTGATCCACAATTAATAACAATAATGCCGCCTTTTCAACGTTAAATATTGATCTTGGTCCATTCTCAGTTACATCCACAATTGAAAACCTCTTTTATGCCTCTTTTTTTATTCGATCAAGCAGTACCTTTCCTATAGTCACCTTTTTTGTAGCCACAATATTTCATACGTGAATGTATCCATTTGGGTTTTGTCACCAGAAAACGGCCCTACCGCCCCAATTGGGGTGAAAATGGATGGATGATTGAAAAGGCGGAAAAAAAGGAAAACTAAAGGGAAAGAATTTTGAGTAGAACTCCAACTCTCTCATTCATTGGTACATATAACATACCTATATCCCAACCTATAGTGCGAAAAAGAGTTGTAGGTATTTATTTATTGGAGGGAAAAGCAAAGTGAAATTGTAGGTAATAATATGTTCTAAAACTTACCCTTTTTTTCTGCCTCAATTGAAAATAAAGGGTAATGCAATATTTGATTGGAAAATATGTAAAAAAAAAGGAAAAAAACTACATATATACAAAATCTATTTTGCTCAGGAATCTCGTAAAAAGTTGGTACAACATACATAATATTTGTGTTGTGTCTTAATAATTTGAAGATGTACGCCATGCGTTCATTTGAATGTAGCACGCAGAGAGAAAAAAAAACAAAAGAAATCTGTCTCTTTGCCTTCTTTCGCGGTACACAACAACACACTTTTCCCGCCAAGCGCGTCATTGGGTGAGGGTGGCGCACCCTCACGGATCGCAAAGTCGCCTCCACTCGAGAATAAATTTGCATCTTTATATGCTTTATAGGTGCGATCTCGGGGCTAATATATTGCGTTTACGTGGCAAATGAACACGGCAATTTTCTCATTCTGCGGGTATTTGTTCATCCCTCATTCAACCTCATTCCTCTATATATAGTGTAAGGTACAGAGGCATCGGGGCCCAACCCCTCGGGAATGTGCGAGAATATGTTTAAAGCTTCTATATACCTCAGCAGCACTGCTTTTGCCTGCTTTGAATTTTCTTCTTTCACCCATCCCCACACTTGACGTGATTGCTCCTTGAGGATGTTCACCGAAGGCGTTAGATTGCGAAATACCTCACTAAATCCATTATTGATGGGGCTGAAAAATATTCCTCCAACACAAATGTATATAATGTCCAAAAAAATATAAATAGTAAGTTATCAGATATTATAGATTTCGTTTCGATATACAGACAATTATCTTCATGTCTTTTGTATACTTATATTTATTTTATGCAAAGAAAATTAATTAAAGATAAAAATATTATTGGATTGATCCACCCTGATTCACCAATAAAATATATTGTACCTACCTAAATGCAAAGAACCTTTTTTTTAATAAATGAGAGAAAATCTTAAAGTTATGCTAAGAAAATTTGCAGAGAAGTAGCAGATAAATTATAGAATTATATAGTATTAGGAACAAACTTTAGAATATTGTGATCGATTTTGTTTAAAAAAAATCTTTTCAATTCTTTTTTTTATATAACTTGAAATGTGTTTGTATAATCTTTTATGGTTGGCCTTTTTATAGCGTCCAATTATCGTGCAATGGAAAATAAGCAAAATATATCTTTTTAATAAATCCTTCAGAATTAATTAAGAATAAGATTTCTGGAAAAACATTTGTTACAAATTCAAAAAAAAGGAAAAAAAAGGAAAAGGATAAAGGATTCAACTCCTTTAACGCTGAGCTAACTTGGAATTAGAACTTTCTATGGAATTTAATAGAAAAATAAAATCACAATTAAGTCCTTGAGTTTATCAAGTAAAAGCACATACACTGTATATTAGTAATACAAATATACCTAGGGTACAGTGAAGTGGTTCGAAATTATTGAGCGTCCAATTTCTTGGGTAGTGAGAGGAGTTCTCTGTCTCCTGAAAATGCCCACATAATCCAGTCTCATGCTATTATTTATGCTATTAAGTCAGTGCGGTTTTCCTCTCAATTGATTGCATATATTTGCAAATATTGTCACTACCCAGCCAGCTAGACTACCTGGCTTTCAACCTAAGGCACCCAGATTAATAAATATTGCTCAAATGTATCAAAATATGCAAATAAGTTTATCATACTTGCACTTATAGATATATGTATATGTATGTAATGTATAACAATATTAGAGATCATTTATCAGCAAACTTTATAATATTGTTTTCGCAATAAAATAATTACGAACAAAGAAGGCAGTTCCCGAGTCACGTGGTTCGGGACTCTCCCTCTGATGGTCCAACCCACTGAGACTTGAAGTTAGATTGGGGAAAAAAAATGTTGGGATAGGGAGAATTACTAACATATTTACAAATTTATTTATTCATTTTAATATTCATCCGTAAAGCTTTTTGGTATCAACCTCTTTTGGTGCTGGAGGTGCATTCGATAGGTCCTCTTAACAATTGAAGGTTTGTGTGTATATGGGGGGGCTAAGACATCCCTTGGGGAAAAGAGATGGCGATACATTGGAGCTCAAGAGTGGAGCTTTGGGATGTTTCCTTTTGCCTTGAAAGAAGCAACCAAAAGGGGAGGGAAAGCGCATGGAGAATCGCACAATTGGGCGTCAACTTTTATCTTTGGGGGCATGCCTTCCTTTAAAAAGCACCTTTCAAGGCATCCACCGCGAATAGCAGAAAGTCCTAAAAGTGTATGTAATAGTTGCACAAAATAGCACTAGACTGTTGCAAAATACATTGGGTATTGTTTTTTTTTTCTTCCTTTTCTTTCTTTCTTTTTTTTTTTGCTTCACTTTTTTGCGCACTAAACCCACCTGCATTTGCCTCCAACGTGGCTCCAACATACTCCTCCGCGTTACTAATAAGTCTCAACGAACTTTCCTCACAATAAAATCACACACTCTCCCTCTTTTTCTTTCTTTCTTAATTTGCGTTCTTCACATGTTTGTTAGTTTTTTTTTTACTAATAGTAACACATAAGATTTGAATTATTTTTCTTTTAATTCAACAAAAATAAACGTACAAATTATATTATAGTTACAGTTTTAAAAACAAAAAGCTAAAAACACTCGCAAGCACTAAATGGGCATGAGAAACGCGACGAATGCGTGTACGTCGGAAAAACCATGTGAACACTGAACACCCAGCCTCAACCCTCAAGGCGCTACACCGAAAACTCGGGAAAATGTTGTACCCGGAGAGAGCGCATGAGCGCCCGTACGCACACGCGTCTACAAAAGGCAGCACGACGGGCCAAAATAAGTTCAGGAGACAAAGCTTAAATTTAGTTGCATGCACGGGCTCTAAGGGATACATAGCATTCACGAGCCTTGGTTGACTATTAGTTTTTCCATGTGCCAAATAGATTACTTGGAGACTTCAATGCCATAATATATAGAGGATATTTTTATTATGTACAAAAATTGAATTAATTATTAACAATCTTATTTTATACGAAAATATTCCTCATGTGAAAAATTCTATTAATTATGTATGTACTATACATACATAAATACATAATAGGTAACGTATAATATAAGTAAATTCGCACCTCCTCATTTTATTCCTTTCATTTTTTATACGTAAGGTATAAAAACGGCAATAAGTTCAGCAAGCAAGTCTATAAAGAAGCTTTTCAGCAAGAAAAACTCATTTTCAAAGAACTAAAGTACGTAAAGAGCTGAGGGTTTAAACGGGTTAAAGCGGTTTAATAAAATATATAGTATCTACCTAGTTTTTTTCTTACATACTAGAGAAACTTAGGTCGCGATTTTTTGTTTTTTCAGGAAATTTAATTTAATTTAAGTTAATTCAACCTGATCCCACATCAATTTGGCAAACATTTCATGGTAATTTTAAGACCTTTGAAGTATAATTAATATATTTTTTTACCCATTGATTACAAAAAAAGAAGTTTATCTTTAATTTTTAATGCTACAAATCATTAAAATCTTTGACATGAATCTTTATATAAAAAAAAATACGAAACCCTTACCACAGCCGTTCCAAACGAAAGATGCGTAGCATTTTTTTTTAGTAGATCTTTTATAAACATGGAGAAGACTCATCTTAAGGCGTCTAGTGGTCTGGGATGTATGTATAATGAAGAAAAGAAAAGAAGAGGAAAAGAAAGAAAGAAAACGGACCAAGAGTGTACCTTCTCTGTGTATCTCCAGATGTTGGCATTAAAATTTTAATTAAAACTGAAAGTTCATCATTTTAGCACCCCTTATATACTCATCAAATAGTTGACCATGCCGTCAGGACGCTGAAAAATGTCACAAAAGGCACATAAGAAAGTGCTCAAGCAATATCCGGCCACCTTCTTCCATCACCCGCCTTGCGGGAAAAGGCGCAATTATTTCATTTTCCCAACCTTCCCGCAGAAAAAAAAAGTGCGAAGGAGAAAATGTGTGAAAAAGTCTTACGGTGTGCGGTGGATGGAACCACCCCCCTTCCTGCAATGATTCTCTTGAGGAGTCATTCTTCTCTTATACCATCATGACTATTTGTCAGGAGTATTTCCTATTAACTGACTCACACCAAAATTTTATGTACAAAATAGAAGACTATATAATACCAGTTAGATGGTGAGGGAGAGTGTTATTGTTAAGAAAGTCATTTCATCTTAATTCTTGAGACAATCGATTGAGTTGAATTTTAGGTCCTTATGCGGAAAACTGCTGCTGGACCCTTCAAACACGACTCAAATGATGA
Source organism: Lutzomyia longipalpis (assembly GCF_024334085.1). Lineage (NCBI taxonomy): Eukaryota > Metazoa > Arthropoda > Insecta > Diptera > Psychodidae > Lutzomyia > Lutzomyia longipalpis. The sequence goes on from NC_074709.1 coordinate 31,100,517, forward strand.
CAAATATATACAAATGTATGTATGTATAAAAAAAAGCTAACTCAAAATGTGATGAGACATTCTGCTAAGATCATTATACAAAGAAGAGAATGAGAGAAAAAATGCTTTTTAATATCCTTATTCATCCCCCAACCCAAGCCCTTGTGGGGAGGGGCTCTTGTGACGCTAATTCACGAGGACACGGCTCTGCAGATTCCATGATAATTAAAACCATGAAGAGGCGCCTGGAACTCTGTGACGCGAAGAAAATGCACAAATTGCTTTTCTCGCCCTATTTAATGACCTTTGTTGGTTCCCTTCACCCCATTTGAATAAAGAATTTTTTTTCCTAACTAATTTCATTTAATATCATTTATTTCTTTATTATATACAAATTATTAGGAATTTTGGAAAGTATTCCTACGTAAGAACTAAAAAAAGTATTTCTTTATGAAAAAATAAACAAGAACTTCAAAATTTTGCACATTTAGTCAACAATATTTCATTATAGGATGACCTATTAGGTCTATAAGAAGAAAATTAGATTAACGTCATGATCAACAAACAAACAACCTTCACCAGCTCAGTCGGAATAAACGTCCTCCATGTACTTTTTTTTTTTTAGATTGGCGGTATAAAATTTCCAATCCAATCTATTAGCTGTTTAAATTGTGACTTAATTTCTTGGCCAGCCGAGTATTATCTCTATTTAATGTACCAAATTAAATGTCTTCTATAATACAAACATGTTTAAAATGAAAAACAGGAAATTGGGTAATGCAATCATGCATCAAAATATCCCTCGAGGAGCACAGCTCTCTGCCTTAGTCCCCATACCTACCTAAACCTTTACCCGATTGTCTAATGGAATGTCTACTTAAGCAATGAGCCCCTTTTGTTCTCAAACCCCCCTTTCTACGTCTGCAGCTAACTATAAAGTTTCCCGTCTCACGAACATACGAAATATTAATGTTTTCTTCAGAATGGAGGAATACGACGTATACATATCTATGTATACGTATATTACATAAAATCATTGGAGGAATATAGCTTTTGAGACATTTCAAAACATCCCCAAATACACACCAACATGTGTCACAAATTATACTTAAATTGCTTCCAAAAATTCACCTACTCTCAACCCCCTCATACCCCAGACAAATCTTAAATCACACAACCACCCTCCGACAATTTCGAATACCATCCCCCCCCTCTCTTTCTTTCTCTGCCCCAAACCCACCCCCTCCTTTGCAGAAACTTTCACCACAACTCATTCCAAGCTGCCACGTTTAGTTTCACGTGCCGAAAGAAGGATGAGCACCAAATGAGGGGGTGTTTTGTGGGCCAATGTTTTCTTGTGCTTTTAGTTTAAAAATAAAAATGCAAAGATAAATATATATAAACTGCAAAGATAGACATTAAATATAGCATGGATGGAACAGTATAAAGCGAAAGAACGGTAAGTAAAACTTACGGGCTGTGATTCTTTCTTTGTCAATGAAATGTGAAGATGGCTGAAAATTGAGGATGGGCAAATTTTGAGGAAAGCTTTCTCGCGCACCGAATCACAGCCAACGCGCAGATAATTTGTGAAAAGCCTTAATAGTGGGCGTTGGCTGTGATTCGGTACGCGTGAAAGCTTTCCTCAAAATTTGCCCATCCTCAATTTTCAGCCATCTTCACATTTCATTGACAAAGAAAGAATCACAGCCCGTAAGTTTTACTTACCGTTCTTTCGCTTTATACTGTTCCATCCATGCTATATTTAATGTCTATCTTTGCAGTTTATATATATTTATCTTTGCATTTTTATATGTATATGTATATCTATGCATTTATATATATTTTACTTTACTTTTACTTTTATATGTGTATATATAAAACGCCCCGCTTCGCGGGGCGTTGGACTTATTCAAATCAATCAGGATATGACATGTTAATTTTAAAACGCGATATCTCCGGAACGGCTACATAGATTTTCTTCATTTTTGGCATGATGAAAGATATTATAGCCAACTATAACATATCAAAATTTGAAGCAATTCTATAAAGCGGTACTCGAGATATTCATCGAAAACTCATCGAAAATTTTGTTTTCGATTTTAGCGCCACTTGCGGTCATTTTATGAACTTGCAATGTTCCGAGCAGTTGTAGGGCTCATTAATATCTTTCATTTGAGCCCGAGTTGATCAAAATCGGTCAAGCCGTTCTCGAGTTATGGCCGATTTTCGATGAAAAATTGTGGCGGCCATATTGGATAAACGGCTTGGCCGATTTTCGAAAATGAGGTATCGTTGGAAAGGTCTTGATGGCCCCTACAACATATCAAAATTTCAGACATCTAGCTATTACAGAAGCTGAGATATAGCGAAAACAAAATTTGACAGTTATTCAAAATGGCGGACGCCGGGGTGGGGGGTTGGATTTGACGTCATAATCGGATGTCTTCCACCCGATATATGAACTTTGCCGTTGACCGCAAGTCTCTATCTATTACCGTTCTCTTGTAATTTAGCGAAAGGTTCCGGACGGCCGGACGGCCGGACGGCCGGACGGAAAGATTTTTGGCGCCACCATTTTTTGGAATGTAGGGACCCTAATTCGTGCTCATCCCAAGTTTGAGCCCGATCTGACGACTTTGCATTTTAGAGTGTACACAGAAGCTGTGCTTCTTTGAAGAAAGAATCACAGCTAAAAATCCCAAAAACTAATTACAAAAAAAAGAATTAGTGACAATTTTTTTGTGATTACCGTTGAGGGTTTCTTGTTTAAAAAAACACTTTTGTTGGAACTTAATTCAAAAGGTGACATCACCAAAGAAGAAGCAATAAAAGGGTAAAGGGGTTAAAGGAAAGATAGGAACGGATTGGGGTGGAGGAGGTAGGCAAAAATTATATATACCTAATATAAACCATATAGCATCAACAACAAGATGCCACAGAAAATGGGGATAGGGTCTTTATACGGAGTAATTCGGGTTCTGAGAAAGACGATTAAATGTCGGAGTTTCTTGGCTATAAGGAGGCAATAATAAGATAAGATTTTCACTCCTGAAATGGTCGTTAAATTGCTGTAATTGGGAGGAAGTGAGTCAAAAGTGATGGACCCTCATGTACCACCACCAATTGGGTTTCTCCTTCCCATCGCCCACAACACCCCCTCCCCGCATTCTCTTCCCTGTACTGTACACGAAAATATAAAATCATTTTAGAAACAACCCCTTTCGCACAAACCGCCGTACGGGGTACCGTACTACATACACCTTTAGGAGGGGGCTTCCTTTTTGGCATTTCACCCTTCTGCTATGTACCTATAGTTTAAGAAAGAGGAGATATGGTAGATTCATCCTTAAGGGCATTATAGAGCTAGGAATTCATTGAATATTTTACTTATGGATTTTACGGTTAATAATTAAATTACACTGCGGACAAATGACATCCGCGATTTAAGAGATTTTGTGCTGTATTTAATTAATGTGGTTCAATGGCCCCTTTAAATTGCAACAAAATGTACATCGGGGGTGTAGGTGTTTTCTATTACTTTTTTTCCCTTTCTGTTTGTTGAAAAATAAAAATATATTAGATACTTTTTGGAAATTCCTATTGAAAATTTTACTGATTTTCTTATAAATAAAATATTCATTGAAAAACAATTTTAAATCAAATGTTTTGATGAAACTTTTTTTTTAAACATTGGAAAGATTACAATTTAATTAGATTAAGAAAATATTAGCGTACGGTCTAATGTGAAAAATGCAAAATGATAGGTAGGTGGGAAATTCTGTAACTATAGGTAATATTTTTATAAGAATTTACCCTGTAGGTATTTTTTAATTTACTTTTGTTTCTCTAAAAGGCCTTCTTGCTTACCTCACTCAGATAGTTCCAGGTGATTCCCATTTTATGCATTTTATCGAATTTCTGGAAAATCATAATCAACTTTTGAGTGTAGAGTGAACGAAAAAATATCAATTCGGTTCATTTTTGAAATTTAAAAAAAAATACCAATAATTTCGTTTTGTACAGAGAGATTTTATTATTTTTCTTTTTGTCTTTTCTACCTAAAGTACATTTTGTTTGTTAATATATAAAAAATACAATCCGACAAAAAGTGTCGCTTTCTGAATAAGAAGAAAAAAAGACAAAAAAAATAAGGCTGGTCTGCCGTGAGACGGAGTGGGCTACTTAAAACGCACAATACGTGCAATATGGAGATTCCTGAGTTGCCCAATTATTTTTTATATTAATATACTTTAATTGTTTCATGCCTCCCCACTCTAAAGTGCAGGCCAATATGGACGGAATTGTGATACGAAGATATTTGTAAAAATTAAAAAAGAAATTACGAACGCGACAACTCCTAGTGGAGCCATCTAATGGCTACTGCTAAGCAGAGAAGGGCTACATAATTTACATGATGATGGGTTGTTGTGGCTGCATTACGTTGTCGCGTGCGTCCCATTTGGAAGTTAAGCGTTGGGCTACTCATGCGTCCATCACCACCATTACTGAATGCCAAAACGCGCATCTTGTATGCCTTTCCGGGTGCTAAACTATCAATGTATGCCTCAAGTTTTCGCCCAATGGGTATAATGGTATCATTGGCAGTTGACATATCCTGATCTGATTCCCATACGCGCACTTTGTAGCCCTCAATGGGTTCTTCCTCTTGACTTGGTGTTACATATCTCCACGTAACACGCACCGTTGATGGATTGACGGCAGTAAAAGAAACACTTGATGGTGGTTTCTGCGGTGCTTTTCTGTACGTTCGTTCTAAATTTATGAAAAAAGAAAAAAAACATTTTTTGAGTTTATTTTTTTTTACACCATTCAAGTTAAAGATTTTTCTTTTCTTACCGAGATATCTTTCACTTTCGGGACCCTCTCCAGCTGCATTGTACACCATAACCTTTGTGTAGTAGTAGGTATCAGGTTCAAGACCCACAATAAGGGCCCACGGGCGTGTTGTGCGTGATAGATAGTAAACAGCATTCTCCTCGGCATGATTGCTCTTCCAATACTTGAGCCTATGCCCAATTAGTCTACCACGAATCTTTTCGCGTGTCAACTCCACAGGTGCCCATGTAATGTTGAGTGCTGTTGAATTGTAACCACGTGCATAGGTACGCTGTGGTGCCACTTGTGGCATATCCTCAGCTGAGTAAATTGTCTCAACGGAACTTTCGGGTCCGGCACCTTGATCATTGAATGCCTGCACCTTCACATCGTATTGCGTGTAGTAGTTGTCCAATGGTACGGGTACTACTGCTCTCCCAGCTTCAGTTGCACCAATAATCTTTGTTGCCCACTCCGTAGCACCACCTTTCCCATGCAATCGCCACGAGACTTTGTAGTAAATTCCATTGCTGTTTTGCTTCTCCGGCGGCAGGGGTTTCCACGTGATGACCAAATCACCAATTTTCCCACCACCACCCCCCACTTTACTCGGTGCCTCATAGGGAATGTCATTGAGTGTACTATAAAGGGGTGAGGGTGGTGATGGTGGTCCCATGCCAACATCATTCACTGCACGTACTTGAAATTCATATCCTGACCATGGGGTGAGTCCAACTACTTCGGCACGTTTTCTACCTGTATACCGATCAAATTCACGTGCTTGAACACCCTCAGATACCGGGATCCACGTACGATTCCACGTTGTTCGTGCCCAGACACTGTAGAAGATCACTGGACGTCCATTGTCAGGGCCATCGATCCATTCCAGAACTGCAGATGTCTTTTTGATGTCAATCACTTTTACACCACCCGGAGCACCTATAAAAAAATAACTTTTATAAATACTGATTCGTTTGTTTTATTTTTTGGTAAGTTTACCAGGTGGTCCTTGAACGGTTATTTCAGCACGTGATGAGACACGATGCAAGGCTGCCATGGCAAGACATTCATACTCTCCGGAATCCAAGAGACTTGCATTATGGACTTCCAAACTATTTCTATTTACAAGAATTCTTCGATCATTTGGATCCTCCGGTAGGAGAGCTCCATTGCGACGCCATGAAAATGTTACATCCAATAGGGCATCATGGTCAACGTCACAGTGTAAGAAAAGGAGTTCACCTGCTTGGAGAACTTGTCGCGTTGGTAGAGGTGTGCGGAATCTACACATTAGAATTTTTTTTAATTATTAGAACAATCTGCGAAAAAAAATCGAGAATTTTGGGCCATTGATGTACCTCAATTCCTGTAGTACAATCAATCTCGCATGACTTTCAGCTGTTCCATAGGAATTAGTTGCTGTACACGTGTAGACACCTTCATCATCGCGCGATGTGGGTGATATAACAAGCGCCCCCGTAGCCAAGATACGTCGATGCCCACCACTCCCAATCACAATACCATCCTTCTTCCACTGAAATGTTGGCTGCGGAGCTGCTTCGGGTTCGCACGTAATTGTCGTATTCCCCGAAGCTATGGCATAAATTTCAGCTTCAAGTGGGCGCTTCTTGAATGTTGGCTTCAACGATAACACCCTCAACTGTGCTGAGGAGTACACGGCCTTTATTTGATTTTGTGCCCGACATTGGTACATCCCATCATCTTTATTCGGATCAAGGAATTTTATTGTTAACACATTATCCTGTATTATAAATTTATCACGCGGCAGTAGTGCTTGTTCGAGTAATTCGGCATTTTTGTACCATGTGTAATTTGCATCGGGAATGGCGGATGCTTCGCACACGAAGGATACATCAGTGTTGAGATCGCGAATTTTATCAACGAGGGGAATGGTAAAATTGGGTGCCATTTGTATGCTAATACGAATACTTTTTGATGTGCTCTTTCGATCATTTGCCACTGTACATGTGTACTCTCCACTATCATTTATAGTAGCATTTGGTATAATCATAACACGATTGTAACTCAAAAGGTAGGCATGTCGCGGGAGATTCCCATCGCGGCGTGTCCAATTGAATGATGGCACAGGATAACCAAATGCCATGCACTCTAGGCGTACTTCTTGTCCGGCTATTGGAGCCTCTGGGAATACCTACAAGAAATAATGGGAAAAAAATTATAAAGTATTTGGCCTAATTCAGCGATCAAGAAACCTTTGAAATCTTGGAATTTTGTACTGAAATTTTAAGATTTCAAGCGAATTTCAAGGGTTTCTTGGTCTCTGAATAAGGCCCATTATTTTTAACAAAAGGAATAAAATTTTATCTCTTTCCAATAAAATAAAATAAATAGGTAAATAAATAAAATACCTTGGGGAATGTATTTGCAAAAAGGAGCTCCTGGTAGTTAGGATGTGGTTTAACCCTTAGCGGAAAGAATGGTCCATTGCGTCCGGTGTCACTAACTAAACTCTGTACGGTGCACGAGTAGTCAGCACGATCAATAGTTTCAAGAGCTGAAAAATACAAGGCACCATCGTAGCTGACGAATCGCCTTTCGTCCTCTTCAACGAAATTTGGGAAGAAATCCCGTGACCAGTAGTACTTAACCCCCGGATAGTGTTGCGGTGGATCACAAAAGAGGGATTTGCCCCAATTCATGTCACCACTCTCAGGGCTACGTTTTAGGTTGAATTCCATAATGTAGCCAAAGTTGAGTTGCACACTATCCGATAAGATACGTCCGAATTTATTTTCAGCTACACAATGATATGTTCCCTGATCCATATGCTGCTCTGGTTCTGTTATCACAAGATTCCCACCAGCTGTTGTGATGCGACGATCTGAGAGTGCACTAACATGCTTAAATGCTAATCGATCACTCTCATAAACTTCCTTGAACCATGTGTACGTTGGTGCGGGATATCCTTCAGCCAAACATTCAAGTTGCACCCAATTAGCAATTTTACGTTTGCCCGTATCGAATGTCGTGTCACGTGGTTGCAGGACAAACTTGGGACCCTGTGGGAGTCTTTCTTCATCCACAACCTAAACACACACAACACACAGAGGCAGAAGAAAAAAAAAGAAGTTATATTAAAATTAATAAATCATTCTAATGAAATATTTGTGTTGAAAATTGAATAGGCTGCATTTTATTAGGTTTAAAAATAATGGGAAATTATAATAAGTTTAGAAAGAAAAAAAAATGAACGAGAGAAAATTTTGAAGTGATAAATTTAGCAGAAAGATTTTAATAAGATGAACAGAGGATAGAGAGATAATTTGAGAGGATTGAAGATTTAAGCTAAAGAACGTATTGTACGAAATTGCCGTTTCCCGCGAAAATCATTATTTTTTTTTACAATTTCCATCATTTTTCAACTAATAAAAATTAATCTGACTCGCTGGCAATCTCCGCCAATTTTTGGAGAAACCAGCGAGCAAATATCCTGACAATGAGCGAGAAAGATAAAAGATGCACCACTCCACAGCAGAGGATAATTGCTACCTCAGTGAGTCTCATCGTCGCACCCACATTTTCGTCTGGGTGTAACATACGGCATAAAAACTCCCGCCGTCACCAAACAAGTTGTAAAACATGACTAACCTGCACTCCGTACTCAATGGTACGTCTATCCTCGGCGAGGGTGTTGGCATTGCGTGTCCCAAAGAGTTCACGTGATTCGCAAATGAAGAGATTTTGCTCAAAATCATACGACGGAATGAAGAGCCAACGATCGTGCGATGGTGAAAAGCCATAAACAAGCCTATCGCGGGGGATTTGATGAAGGGGTGCCAATGGGTCACGTGGTGTTAGAAGTCGCTCTATTTGTGCATAGCTCAAATGTCCCAGGCTCCCACTTGCTTCCAACTCCTCACGTGTACGTAGGTCCTTTTCGTCAAGCGATAGTCCTTCTTCAGGTGCCACAAATGCTGTATTATCATCATTTACCCACGTCGATGGACTTGTTTGGCGTGCTGATATGAAATATCTGCAAAAAGATTTTTATTAAAAATCATATTCGTCTTGTTTGACTCACGCATGAGTCATCCATCTTTTGAGCTTGATCTTATAAGAATTTTTTTTTTTAGGTAAATTCTCTAATTACACCGTTGAAAAGAATAATGTAATAATATGGGATGAACCCCACCTGTTCTGCCTCTGATCATGCCTAATGAGATAGTGAAGAATAAAGCTGTGCTTCTCAAGACTATCCACGTGCACTAAATCAGCCCCATAGGCCTGACATATTTTCTTTGCATCATGCCATGACCGTTTGGGGCTCCCAATAAAACGCATGCACGAAGAACGAAATGCAATCCAATGCTGTGGACAGAGATCCTCGGGTTTTAGTCCATCAAGTTGATTGCCAAAGTTAAGGGCGGGGCGCGTCTCAAACCATCCGGATTGACTCACATTCACCGGACGATCTTGGAATTTTCGAAAGTCTCGCAGCTGGGCCGATGCCACAGCTAGGAGACCCACAGTGGCCACAATCCTTGGCCACATTGTGTGGGATAAAAGGACACACAATACAAGGAAAATATGCAAGAACTACAAACACACAAAACAAACCAAACCACGGGAAAAAGGAAAACAAATCAAAACGTCACGATTGACACACCCAAACATGAGACCTTACTAAAGTTTTACGCAAAAAAATTAAACACTTTCCGTTAATTTTGAATTTATTTGCTCACAGAATCCCGAATCAATTACCCATGAATTACCCCTTTTGTACAAGATTCAGAGAAAAGAAAGCAAAAGTGGCAAAAAAAAAGTTTGTTGTAGAGAAATGTCAGGTATGTTTTTTTCTTATAAAATAATTTATTTTTCGCAATAAAACACCATTGTGATTGGCAATATGACCCACATGTCCAGGTTCAGGGGGCTCAGGGACTGCCAAGTCATCTCCGGGACGTGTAAGGGCACCAAAACGCAAAGGAGGATGTCCCGCACCAACAGTTGCTTTTCGGAATTTTGAACGGGAAGCTGAATTACTGGAAGGTACCAGTGGGAAGCGTATCTGCCTGAGTGATCTCTTCCGTCCCCCCGTGGAGATCCTTCACCGTGGTACATGGGAGAGTGGTCGTGAAGTGGCCCGTGCTGCTGACAAATGGCTCCTTGTGAATCTTCAGGATAGCGGTGATTTCAAGTGTCAATGCCTAAATCGCGATGTGTGGTCAGACGAGGTCATCCGGGAAACACTTTCACAGTACTTTATCATGTGCCAAGTGAGCATAACAAGTGAAGAGGGTGAGAAATTTCGGGCTTTCTACCATGCCACCACTCTCCCATTTATTGGCATACTTGATCCACGAACTGGTGGTGCTGTAGATACATGGCCACCCAATGTAACACGTGATGATGCCCGTGATCGCTTACTAACTTTCCTACGGCGTCGTCCAACACCCACAGCAACAGAAGATGCAGCAGCAGCAGCGAATGCAATAGGTGTACTTGAAAATTCCCAATCACAACCACCTCTTAATCCCGATGTACTCTCCGAAGAGGAACAAATGCGCATTGCCATTGAGAATAGTCTTCGTGAAACTCAAGCTTCCCCAGAAGATTTTGAGCAAGCTGATGATGATGACAAGGAAGATGCCGTAGTAGAGGACACAACACGAATCTCCCTGCGACTTCCGGATGATACCACAGAGCTTCTCACATGGCCTGCTTCGTACACAATTGATCGACTACGCAGATATGTTCGGCAGCGTCTTGGGGGTGTAGCGCCGTGTAAGCTTATCTTTTCCGCTATGCGCTCGGATTTACTGCAATTAGATCCAGGAACGAGTCTTCGGGATGCCAAGCTATACCCCAGTGCTGTACTTTTTGTCCACTTAGAGGAATAGGTTCAAAAAAAAAAGAAGTCCCTCCCTATCCCCAAGTCTCACAATTGTAAGAGAGAAAGAAAACAAAACCCTAAATTTAAATACATCTTTATTCGTCCCCAACATTTCTTAGTTGTCCATGGCGTAGCGCTGCGTCCATTCGCGCGCATTCCGAATCGCCTCTGCCTCATTCACCTTCCACAGCTCAGCCACGTCGTTGGCCAACGGGTCGTCCGGGTTGGGGGCACTTAATAAGGCTTGGATAGACAGCAGTACAGTGCGAATCTGGAGAGCTGGACTCCATTTGTCCTGCATACATTAAAAATTGATTAATTAAAAAAATCATTTTCATTGGAAATCATGAAAATTAAATTATTTGTTTTCACTTGAGCCTACTTTGCTTAAATAAATACTTTATATTGACTAAAAAAAAAGAGAAACAATTGAATAGTATACGCTATGTAGGTGGTCATTTTTAAACTTCCTATTCTATTCGATGCAATAAAATCAATAATTGCACGATCTCACAGACGAATGTTGCAAAATTAAGAAAGAAAAAATGCTTTGCAGATGAAATGAAGATTTTGCAGCCTCGCAAAACAATCACACCCTCACAGCGCAATAAAACAATGGAACGAGAACGCTCTGCACACTCACCTTGAGGATGTCCAAGCAAATGCGCCCGAGTCGATCAATGTTGGGGTGGTAGATCTTGGTGATGAAGCGTACCTTGGGGGCCGACATGGGGTAATCTTCAGGGAGGAAGAGTTCCAATTTGAAAAGGCCCCCCTCGAAGGGGCTATCCTCCGGGCCTGTTACAATCACATGGAAATACCGGGCATTACTTTCATCCGGAACGGCACTAATACCGGGTACGGGTTCTTGCAGTAGGCGCTGCGTCTCCTTTATTATTCGGCGCGGCAGGGCCGCCATTGCGCGGCCGTGAAAAGCTGTCTGGACACAAAAATGGGGTACCGCCGATGCTGAATGTGGGGGTGGCGCTCAAAAAGACATCTGCGGGGTCACACAGACCCAAAATACACTGTAATACGGGGGGCACTAACTACACACTTTTTGTTCCGCAGCAAAAAAATATCAAAGATAGCACACCACCACCCTTCTCTGTGAACTTTTTGACATATAAAAATTTTGTCTTCTTCTTCTTCTTCTTGGAGTTCCTCGCGGGCCACGAAAAAAAATGTCAATTTAAACAGAATTTTAAAATTTCGGCAGCTCTCTTTGAGAATTTAAAGAAGAAGTAAACTTATTTTATTGTGGCTACTATGTTTAATTTAAAAGAAAAGTGTTTTAATAAAAATCTGTATTTAATTCACTCGTGCTGGCTTAGTTTGTTTTGTATGTGTTTGCTATAAAATATGAAGGAAAATGTGAGCAAAAGCGCCCTCAAGTGAATTAATTTTAAAGCTACTCAAATGACACTCAAATTGACACCTTCTTTTTTGTGTGAGGTCAAACCTTTATTTTTATAGCGCATGTCAGGTACTACGTGTCAATGTATTTGTGCTAAGGCTGGCTGCTGGAGGAATTATGGTGAAAAAGTCCATGTGTAATTAAAGAATGTCTGCAAAATGGTGGATTGTGGTGTTCTTTGCATTAAATAGTGTTTGTGGTTGCACAGCACGTGAACCAGTAATCTAAGACAGCATCAAATATCAACGGGAATCCCGTACGTACGTTCTGTGTGTTTGCAAACAAAAGGTGGTGAAAAGCATCAACGGGTGTGTAGACGCGGGGGTCTACATTTGCAAAGGAGCTCATGCAAAGCCCCAACTGCCGTGTCGTGATTTTTGCGTGATTTAGTGTTGTAAACAAGGCAGGCGCCTCGGGTGAACGGCAGCCGCAGCAATGATCCCCGTGCTCATTGCCGTGGCAGCAGCCATACTACCAACCCTTTTGGCTGATCAGGTCGTCTTGCTGGACACCACCAAGGAGGCCACCCTCGAATGGACAAGATACCCCTATGGACCTCAATCTCAAACTCCTGGCGTAAGATTATCTTCATTGAATTACATTTATTTTTTTTGTGCTGCACGTACACTTCATAAACACTTTGGCGATCAGTGAGATGAAAGCGACTAAGTATACGCATTCACCTCAAAAATGAAATCTGAATTAACTGCAAAACAGTAATGTTTTCAATGTTTCGCAGTATAGAAGTAACTAACAATGATTCATTCCTAATGATTTGCTATGAATTAAACTTAATTAATTACTGCAAGAAAAAAAAACAAAATAAAGTCGATTATTTTAGGCTTCAGATCAGATGGTGATGCTATAAGAGTTATAATCATCATCCAATCAATCATACACTTTTTTCTTTTAATTTTTATACAATTTGTGGGTGTGAAAATCAGTGTAAAATTGCTTTGAAGTTTTAATAGAATAAAAAAGAGTTTAAAATCGAATACTTTTATTGTATTTTGCAGTGGGTTGAGGAGTCTTTCACGAATTTTGGCAAAGGAATCAATTGGCGAAGTTACGTTGTGTGCGATGTTGCGTACCACAATGTAAATAACTGGCTCTGGTCACCTTTTATTGATCGTGGACCTGCAAATCGTTTGTACATTGAAATCCAATTTACAATTCGTGACTGCAGCTTATTTCCCGGCAATACACTTAGTTGTAAGGAAACCTTCAGTTTACTCTTTTACGAATTTGATGCTGCCACAAGGGAACCACCACCTTGGCAACCAGAAAGTTACAAATTAATAGCCAGAATAGCAGCTGGTGAAGGTCGCTTCAACCAGAATTCCGATGTGGATATAAATACAGAAGTCAAGAGTATTGCAGTCACAAAGAAAGGGGTTTACTTTGCATTCCGCGACCAGGGTGCCTGCATAAGTATTTTAGCTGTTAAAGTTTACTACATAACATGCCCAGCAGTTACAGTGAATTTTGCGCACTTCAATGAAACCCCAACTGGGCGAGAAGTCACAATTATTGAGCAACAAACAGGAATTTGTGTTGCAAATGCCGAAGCAGCAGAGCCTCCTACGTACTTGTGCAAGGGAGATGGGAAATGGACAATTCTAAGTGGGGGTTGTAGGTGCAAAGTAGGCTATGAACCAGATTTTGAACGTCAAATCTGCAATGTATGCCCCGCTGGAACATTTAGATCGGCCGAAGTGGCCAAATGTACGCCATGCCCACCAAATTCCCGGACACCGGCACTTGGGAGTGCATTCTGCCCATGTTTACCTGGGTTCTATCGTCATCAGCGTGATGCCAAACATATGCCATGCTATCGTCCACCGGGTCCACCCACAAATCTCACACTACTCTTCCTTGATCAAACAAGCGCCATTTTTGCATGGAATGCACCCCAACGTGCTCCAGATTCTGCAAGTGTTGCCTATCGTAGTGATGTAATCTTCAAAGTTAAATGTCCCATATGCAATTCCAACGTTGTTTTTACACCATCAACAGAAACATTCAACGATACGAAATTAACACTTAATAATCTCGAACCCGTAACCACCTACACCATTCAAATTCATTCCCTCAATGGACAAGCCATTCCCTTGGCAGTAAATGATGACGATGATAATACCACATCGACGGAATTTATGAAACGCGTTGCTATATCAGCCCTACTTGCTGATGAAAGTCAACAAGTGACGGATTTTGCAGAGATTACCTTCACCACGGAATCCGCAACACTGAGTACGATCTTCAATGTGCGCGTCACGTCGATTAGTAGCAAGGATGTGGAATTAATGTGGGATAAACCGACATCGAGTGAAACGAATGGAGCACAAATTCCAATTGAATTTTACGAAGTACGATGGTTTCCGAAATCAGAGGTGGATTCCGTCAATAAAACTACATTAAATACAAAAGAACCCCGAGCACATCTGGAAAATCTTGCAGAAAATACAGAATATGGATTCCAGGTTAAAAAAATGTTTTTTTTTTCTTTCATCTTTAGATTCTATTGATTCTACTGTCTTTTATGCTATTCCCTCCATTTCTATATTTTTTTTTTATAAGTATAAACTAATTGTTTTCTCTTTCTCTAAATCTTATCTCTAAGTCTAGTCAAAATTTTAACATAACTCCATTTCTTTAGGTTCGCTGCAAAACTGTAAATGGTTGGGGTACTTTCTCCAACATAGTTTATGCTCAGACACATCAAAGTGTCTCACCAGTTTATGATGATTCCGTCCAAGTGAGAATCATCGCAGGAGTTGGTGTTGCTGTTGTCTTTATTCTTGTACTCTGTAAGTTTAATTTTGAGTGCTATGAATGTTTTTTTTTTCTTTCTTCCTGTAATTAAAATAAAACCTTTCTTGTATATTTTTAGTAATCGTAGCTACGGTTCTTTTCCTCCGTTCCAAAGGACATGATGATTTAGATAAGAAAACAAATAATCACCTACCACTGCAGCTTGATTACGCTAGCAACGAAGGTAAGAATTGTAAAACTAAATTTAAAAAAAAAGTACCAAACTATCAAAGTAGTATGAGAAAAGATACCCCTTGTAGTCTACTGTAGCTCCTAATAATTCGCTTTAATCCTCTTGCATCCGTTAAAATAAAGGACTCGTAGTTACATATAGTAAGTGATCAATTTCTAACCTAAAGAAAGTGTTTCTTTTTCCTTCACTTGGTATTCTTCCCAGATTTTTATTTTCTTTGATTTTTGCTTTTATTATATTTTAGTTTTTTTTATTTGCAATGTTTTTATTTATTTATTTTTTAGTTAATACAATGGACACAACACCTATTGTGAAAACTGTTCAAAACAATGGTAAATCACAAATATTTGCCAAAAACTTACAACTTTTATTGGAATAAAAACATAAAAAACTAATTTGTGCTTATTTTTTTCTTGGAAAATTACTTTTTCTTTATTTAGTGACAACACCCCTCTTTGGAGCCAATCGAAGCTACGTCGACCCGCATACGTATGAAGATCCAAATCAGGCGATAAGAGAATTTGCACGGGAAATAGATGCAAGCTATATTACAATTGAGGCAATTATTGGTGGAGGCGAGTTTGGTGATGTTTGTCGTGGACGTCTAAAGGTACCCCCGAACTTTGTTCAAGACATCGATGTGGCCATAAAGACACTGAAACCGGGCAGCACGGAAAAGGCTCGATGCGATTTTCTCACCGAAGCTTCAATTATGGGGCAATTTGATCATCCAAATGTTATATATCTACAAGGTGTTGTAACAAGATCAAATCCCGTTATGATAATCACTGAATATATGGAGAATGGTAGTTTGGATACATTCTTAAGGGTAAATATTATTTTATTTATTTATTTTATTATGGGTTTCTTGTTAGAATCTCAATTACATTATGTACCTACTTATGTATTTTATTATATTCACAGGCAAATGACGGTAAATTCCAGACACTTCAGCTAATTGGAATGCTTCGTGGTATTGCATCGGGAATGGCATACTTAGCCGATATGAATTACGTCCATCGGGATTTGGCAGCCCGAAATGTTCTTGTGAATGCTCAGCTTATTTGCAAGATTGCGGATTTTGGGTTATCGCGTGAAATTGAAAATGCAAGTGATGCATACACAACACGTGGTGGTAAAATTCCCGTTCGTTGGACAGCCCCTGAAGCCATTGCATTTCGTAAATTCACATCAACAAGTGACGTGTGGTCATACGGGGTAGTTTTGTGGGAAGTAATGTCCTACGGGGAGCGACCATATTGGAATTGGTCTAATCAGGATGTTATAAAATCCATTGAGAAGGGGTACCGTTTGCCAGCCCCAATGGACTGCCCCGAGGCACTGTACCAACTAATGTTGGACTGTTGGCAAAAACAACGAACACATCGACCAACATTTGCCAGTATTGTAGCCACTTTGGATAGCCTAGCGCGGCAGCCACTTGCACTTTTAGCCGCCCGTCATTCCCCTGAGGCACCCGATATGGATACGAGAATAATGACCGGGGTACCGACGCATTTCATTAGTACTGATCTATGGTTAGAAAGCATCAAAATGTCACGCTACTCACAACACTTCAAGGAGGCCAATCTCATAGCAGCACAACAGGTGAGTTCTCTAATTCTTTTATGAGTGCATTTTATTTAAAACTTTATTTTATGTGTTTTTTTTTTAAATAAATTTCAGATTTCACGATTGACTGCCCAACAGCTGTCCGACATGGGAATAACACTTGTAGGTCATCAGAAAAAGATTCTCCATCAAGCCAGACAATTGGATACCATAATCTAAGTTTTTAATAAATGTGTGTCTGTGTAGTATACCTAAAGTTATTCTCTCAAGATTGCGCATTTCATAATGGAGATAGAGACTCGATAAAGTACAAACAGTGAGTGAGAAGCAATTGACTAAAAGAAATTTAAAAGGAAAAAAAATACATAAAATATACCTACGGTTGAAGTGCGAATTTGGTTAATAAAAAAAAAGAATGATAAACAAACAGAACAAAAGAACAATGTGTTTCTTCCAAGTGTATTAATTTATTTTTTGTTTGTTTTTTATTTAGCATTATTATGGGACATTCTGAAGCATCTACATACATATAATTATATTGAATCTCAATGTGATTTTTTTAAACACAACTTTTTGTATTTTCCCATTTCTTTTTTTTTATATACAAGTGCATAATGTACATAGGTATATACTTACCTATAAATTGCATAGAAGAAACCAACTCATAGATTAAAACAAAAATGTGGTTTTATATTTTTATATATTATAAAAATGAGATTTAATTGGAACAAGATCCTTGTACGCGTTGATATTTATTTTGAATTTTCCTTAATCACATTACAACATACTTATAGTTAAAACAAGAATATTTATATAATTATTTTATAAGACACTGCGCGATTACTTAATCCGTTTTTTTTTTTTAGTAAATTGTAGAACAAATTGAATGATGATAAACTACGATGTTTTTGATGAGCAGGACTGACTTACATAATAATACTACCTACCTTACCTATGTATAAGATCCCAGTGTAATTGATATTCTTGTTTATTGATTATCCTTTTTTTACAATATATAAATCATTTATACTCTTTTTTTTACTTATATAGTACTTTATTATTGTACATATCGCGATTTTCAGACATTCCTTTAAAAAAAACAAACTCTTTAAAAAATCATAATTTAACTGAAAAAAATGTAATAATGTAGGGAGATTGTATATTTTTTGCTTAAGGCCAACAAAAATTAAAAAAAAAAATAATCCCCCCATTGCAAACTATGCAAATGGTAAAAAAAACAAGACATTACATACATTTTAACTTAAGCAATTAGAAATTAATGTTAAGCTATGCGTCAGACATTTTTCTCAAATAAAGTCTCAATATGGCTCTAACTACAAGTTTTTTATTTCATTTAATATTTTGTATGATGAATAATCCAAGATAAGGAAGAAAAAAAAAGAATGGAACATTCCTTCAATCTCTGAGGGATCCAACTGGATGGTCTCTACTCTACTAATGAATGGATGGTATGAATTTTGTGATCTTTGCAGGACATTTGCCATCGTCATCTTTCTCTCTCGAGACTTCTTTTAATCAGCTCCTTCGTCTATTGAAGATGATCTCAGTTTTTGTCACCTACAATCAACACTGTCTTGAGGATTTCAGTTTAACATATTGCTTTCACATCTCACAGCACACGTCAATACTCTCTGTGCTCAAGAAAAAGCAATGCAACATACAAAAATTAAAGATTTTGAGAAACTTCTGTGAGAGAAAAATTGCTCCTAGGTTGCCTTTGGGAATTCACACCATTGATTGGATTTCAGGATCGCTAAAATAGAACCTTATTATGTAATTTCTTGCGAAAACTATCCCGTAATTTATGTTATTAATGCGTGGAAGCCATATTACGATTTTTCTTTAGAAAATTACCTCATCATTGCAATAAATGCGCGATGGAGTGCCCCGAAAATTAAATAGAAGTTTATAGAAAATTGATTCAAATGATTCAAACTATGATGGGCGTTTCACCTCTTTTCCACAAACAGCGATAAAAACTTCCAGCGGAGTTTTTGAAACTATAGTTAGCTTGGCGAGAAATCAAGAGAATATAAATGAGAATATAATGCTTTTTTCAATCACGCAGTTTTTCTTTTTATTTTTCTTTACAGTTTTTGTATTACAATGTAGTTTATTGTACGAGTGCTGCATCTTTCCAAAAATGTGGAAATATTCACTAAAATAGACTCTGAATTTGGCAGATTAGTGTCTTCTCCAGCTGGTCATCCGCAATCAAAGAATTGAATTAATTGCTCTCTGACGCAACAATTGCTCCTTGTGTGGTGTTCTACCCAACATTCAGGCAGTTCTCCTGCCCAAGAAAAGCAAGAAGAAGGCCTAAAATTCTCTCAAATAATTGTCATCCTCTAGATTTCATGATTTCGCACATTTCGCACAAAAAACCGCCCTTTTTAGGGCGACAAAAACCTTGCATAAAGAGTTTTATTGAGTTTCTTAAAAAAAAAAAACATTAAATTTTCTTTAATAAATTAAACATTTTAATAAAATTATTATGTTTATTTAAAAAATAATTATTCATTTAAATTCTCTTAAGAATTAATTTTGTGGGCTCTGAAAAGAGCCATTTCTATGAGAACATAAATCTTTAGAAGGACGGTTCCAATAAGTGGGTGTGAAAAGTAATGTGGCGACGAAAATCGAGTTGAATTTTGACAAAAAGACGGTTCCAATAAGTGGGTGGGAAGTTGATGTGGGGTGGCGAATCGAGGACAAAAATTAGTTCTCTGCCAGCTCTCGCAGAGTTTATGTCTTCCGTGGAGGAAGACAACATTTTGGTGAGCTCCACTTCCCCGTGGGACGCATCCATCGTCTCTTGCGCATGGGAAATTATGCTGAGATTGCCGGTGCTGGTGCTCCTCCGGATTTCATGATGCACAAAAAAACCGCCCTTTTCAGGGCGACTAAAACAATGCATAAAGAGTTTAAATGAATTTCTTAAAAAAAAAATCCATTTAATTTTATTAAATTAATTAACTGATCATCCGCAATGAAGGAATTTAATTTAATTGCTCATTGTGTGATGTTCTTCCCAACATTCAGGCAGTTCTCCTGCCCAAGAAGATGAAGAAGAAAGGCTAAATTCTCTGAATCATGTCATCCTCCGGATTTCATGATTTCGCACAAAAAATGCCCTTTTCAGGGCGACAAAAGTATTAAGTAAAGAGTTTATCTTGAGTTTCTTTAAAAAATCCTATAAAATTTTGTTTAATAAATTTCAATTAAAATAAATTCTTTTTTATTTAAAAAAAATTATTCTTTATTAAACTCTTTAAAATATTAATTTTGGGGGCTCTGAAAAGAACCATTTTAACTCACTTTGGGTGCCAAGCTCCCCATTGTACCGACGTGCACTCAAAAGAGTCGCACGCGATACTGATTCTCTTTTCCGTTGCTTCTTCTATTTATAGAGAAAGTTCCCCTAAACGAACGAGTAACTTTTCATCGAAGCGACCCGGAACTTTTAGGTAAAAGCATGCTATAAATAGAGGTGACGCCGTGGCTGAAAAATCAGTTCTTTGCGAGATCTCGTAGAGGCAACATGTTTCTTTACAGAGAAACAAAACTTTAGAGAAATCAAGGGAAATCTTCTTGCAGGAAAAGGAGATCGCCCTGCTCAGTGAGAAGCATTCCGAGGAGCTCTCTCTTAGTCACCTGCAGCTAGTTGTGGCCACAAAAACCATCGAAGAGCTGCGTGAGAAGCTGGGTTAGCATGAGAGTCGTCGTATGGACATTGCACAGACAGCGTCTGCATGGCGTCATGGAGGTACAGGCAGTGGTAGAAAGCCCTTGAAATCCTCTTGAATCCCACTCCTGACAACACAGCTCGTGCCCTGAAATTTTCTCTGCGTGAATTCCTGGTGCACACAAAAAAGAAGAAATTCTTCTGCGATGTATGTGGATTTAGCACGGGGCACTGAAAAAAATTCTCTAAAATCATGTCATCCTCCGGATTTCATGATTTTGTACCAAAAAATGCCCTTTTCAGGGCAAAAAGACATTAAATAAAGAGTTTTAATGAATTTTTATCCAAAAAAAAACCTTAAATATTATTTAATAAATTTTAATTGTAAAAATTTTTTATTTAAAAAAAATTATTCTTTATAATCTCTTTAAATTATTTATTCTGGGGGCTCTGAAAAGAGCCATTTCTTTGCATTTTGGGAGCCGTAGCTCCCCATTGCACCGACGCGCACTCGACAGAGTCGCACGCGATACTGATTCTCTTTTTCGTTGCATCTTCCTTTTATAGAGAAAGTTCCCCTAAACGAACAGGGTTACTTTTCATCAAAGCGAACGGGAACTTTTGGGTAAAAATCTGGCTGCTTAAGTTCGAGAATTTGTGGGAAATGCTGCTCGTGACAACCAGAAGACCAGGATAATTCCACGTCATCCTCCGGATTACATGATTTTGCACAAAAAACCGCCCTTTTCAGGGCGAAAAAAGACATTGAATAAAGAGTTATCATGAATTTCTTCTAAATAAGAAACTATTAAATTTTATTCAATAAATTTGGCGATTTTAAACAATTAGATTATTATTTTATACTTAAAAAACATAATTATTCATTTAAATTCTTTAAAGAATTAATTTGTGGGCTCTGAAAAGGGCCATTTTGTCTCATTTTGGAGCCTAAACAAACAGGATAACTTTTCATCGAAGCGACACGGAACTTTTGGGTAAAAGCATGCTATAAATAGAGGTGACGCCGTGACTGAAAAATCATTTCTCTGCGAGCTCTCGCAGAGTGAATGTCTTCTGTTGAGAAAGACAAAATGTTTTTTTTTTTCAGGGAAATGCATGAATGCGCAAAGGAAGGAGGAAAAGACACGCTCAATCCATGGTGAGCTCCACTTCCCCGTGGGTCGCATCCATTGTTTCCTGCGCATGGGAAACTATGCTGGGAATGCCGGTGCTGGTGCTCCTCCGGATTTGATGGTTTCGCACCAAGAAAAACGCCCTTTTCAGGGCGACAAAAATAAAGCATAAAGAGTTTAAATGAATTTATTTAATAAAAAAGTCATAAAATTTTATTTAATTAATTAGCTGGCCATCCGCAGAGAATTGAATTAATTTCTCTTTGGCGTAACAATTTCTCATCGTGGTGATCTACCCAACATTCAGGCAGTTCTCCTGCCCAAGAAGAGCAAAAAGAAGGCCTAAATTCTCTAAAATCATGTCATCCTCCGGATTTCATGAATTTGTACCAAAAAATGCCCTTTTCAGGGCAAAAAGACATTAAATAAAGAGTTTTAATGAATTTTTATCCAAAAAAAAAACATTAAATTTCATTTAATAAATTGTTTTTTATTTAAAAAAAAAAAGAATAATTATTCTTTATCAAACTCTTTAAAAAATAATTTTGGGCTCTGAAAAGAGCCATTTCTTTACATTTTGGGAGCCAAGCTCCACATTGTACCGACGTGCACTCGACAGAGTCACACGCGATACTGATTCTCTTTTTCGTTGCATCTTCTTTTTATAGAGAACTTTCCCCTAAACGAACATGGTTGCTTTTCATCAAAGCGAACGGGAACTTTTGGGTAAAAATCTGGCTGCTTAAGTTCGAGAATTTGTGGGAAATGCTGCTCATGACAACCAGAAGACCAGGATAATTCCACGTCATCCTCCGGATTACAAGATTTTGCACAAAAAAATGCCCTTTTCAGGGCAAAAAAGACATTGAATAAAGAGTTATCATGAATTTCTTCTAAATAAGAAACTATTAAATTTTATTCAATAAATTTGGCGTTTTTAATCAATTAGATTATTATTTTATACTTAAAAAACATAATTATTCATTTAAACTCATTAAAGAATTAATTTGTGGGCTCTGAAAAGGGCCATTTTGTCTCATTTTATAGCCTAAACAAACAGGATAACTTTTCATCGAAGCGACACGGAACTTTTGGGTAAAAACATGTTATAAAAAGAGGTGACGCCGTGGCTGAAAAATCATTTCTCTGCGAGCTCTCGCAGAGTGAATGTCTTCTGTTGAGGAAGACAAAATGTTTTTTTTTTTCAGGGAAATGCATGAATGCGCAAAGGAAGGAAGAAAAGACACGCTCAATCTATGGTGAGCTCCACTTCCCCGTGGGTCGCATCCATTGTTTCCTGCGCATGGGAAACTATGCTGGGAATGCCGGTGCTGGTGCTCCTTCGGATTTGATGGTTTCGCACCAAGAAAAACGCCCTTTTCAGGGCGACTAAAACAATGCATAAAGAGTAAATGAATTTCTTATAAAAAAATCCATTTAATTTTATTAAATTAATTAGCTGATCATCCGCAATGAAGGAATTTAATTTAATTGCTCATTGTGTGATGTTCTTCCCAACATTCAGGCAGTTCTCCTGCCCAAGAAGATGAAGAAGAAAGGCTAAATTCTCTGAATCGTGTCATCCTCCGGATTTCATGATTTCGCACAAAAAATGCCCTTTTCAGGGCAAAAAAAGACATTAAATGAAGTTTCATTGAGTTTCTATAAAAAAAAACATTAAATTGTACCTATTTAATAAATTTGAAATAAAATAAATTCTTTTTTATTTAAAAAAATAATTATTCTTTATTAAACTCTTTAAATTATTTAATTTGTGGGCTCTGAAAAGAGCCATTTCTTTGTATTTTTGGAGCCAAAGCTCCCCATTGCATCGACGTGCACTCAACAGAGTCACACGCGATACTGATTCTCTTTTTCGTTACATCTTCTTTTTATAGAGAGATTTCCCCTAAACGAACAGGGTTACTTTTCATCAAAGCGAACGGGAACTTTTGGGTAAAAATCTGGCTGCTTAAGTTCGAGAATTTGTGGGAAATGCTGCTCATGACAACCAGAAGACCAGGATAATTCCACGTCATCCTCCGGATTACAAGATTTTACACAAAAAAATGCCCTTTTCAGGGCAAAAAAGACATTGAATAAAGAGTTATCATGAATTTCTTCTAAATAAGAAACTATTAAATTTTATTCAATAAATTTGGCGATTTTAAACAATTAGATTATTATTTTATACTTAAAAAACATAA
This sequence comes from Lutzomyia longipalpis, assembly GCF_024334085.1. Classification (NCBI taxonomy): domain Eukaryota; kingdom Metazoa; phylum Arthropoda; class Insecta; order Diptera; family Psychodidae; genus Lutzomyia; species Lutzomyia longipalpis. Next base: position 31,124,252 of record NC_074709.1, read on the forward strand.
TTATTCATTTAAATTCTTTAAAGAATTAATTTGTGGGCTCTGAAAAGGGCCATTTTGTCTCATTTTGGAGCCTAAACAAACAGGATAACTTTTCATCGAAGCGACACGGAACTTTTGGGTAAAAGCATGCTATAAATAGAGGTGACGCCGTGACTGAAAAATCATTTCTCTGCGAGCTCTCGCAGAGTGAATGTCTTCTGTTGAGAAAGACAAAATGTTTTTTTTTTTCAGGGAAATGCATGAATGCGCAAAGGAAGGAGGAAAAGACACGCTCAATCCATGGTGAGCTCCACTTCCCCGTGGGTCGCATCCATTGTTTCCTGCGCATGGGAAACTATGCTGGGAATGCCGGTGCTGGTGCTCCTCCGGATTTGATGGTTTCGCACCAAGAAAAACGCCCTTTTCAGGGCGACAAAAATAAAGCATAAAGAGTTTAAATGAATTTATTTAATAAAAAAGTCATAAAATTTTATTTAATTAATTAGCTGGCCATCCGCAGAGAATTGAATTAATTTCTCTTTGGCGTAACAATTTCTCATCGTGGTGATCTACCCAACATTCAGGCAGTTCTCCTGCCCAAGAAGAGCAAAAAGAAGGCCTAAATTCTCTAAAATCATGTCATCCTCCGGATTTCATGATTTTGTACCAAAAAATGCCCTTTTCAGGGCAAAAAGACATTAAATAAAGAGTTTTAATGAATTTTTATCCAAAAAAAAAACATTAAATTTCATTTAATAAATTGTTTTTTATTTAAAAAAAAAAAGAATAATTATTCTTTATCAAACTCTTTAAAAAATAATTTTGGGCTCTGAAAAGAGCCATTTCTTTACATTTTGGGAGCCAAGCTCCACATTGTACCGACGTGCACTCGACAGAGTCACACGCGATACTGATTCTCTTTTTCGTTGCATCTTCTTTTTATAGAGAACTTTCCCCTAAACGAACATGGTTGCTTTTCATCAAAGCGAACGGGAACTTTTGGGTAAAAATCTGGCTGCTTAAGTTCGAGAATTTGTGGGAAATGCTGCTCATGACAACCAGAAGACCAGGATAATTCCACGTCATCCTCCGGATTACAAGATTTTGCACAAAAAAATGCCCTTTTCAGGGCAAAAAAGACATTGAATAAAGAGTTATCATGAATTTCTTCTAAATAAGAAACTATTAAATTTTATTCAATAAATTTGGCGTTTTTAATCAATTAGATTATTATTTTATACTTAAAAAACATAATTATTCATTTAAACTCATTAAAGAATTAATTTGTGGGCTCTGAAAAGGGCCATTTTGTCTCATTTTATAGCCTAAACAAACAGGATAACTTTTCATCGAAGCGACACGGAACTTTTGGGTAAAAACATGTTATAAAAAGAGGTGACGCCGTGGCTGAAAAATCATTTCTCTGCGAGCTCTCGCAGAGTGAATGTCTTCTGTTGAGGAAGACAAAATGTTTTTTTTTCAGGGAAATGCATGAATGCGCAAAGGAATAAGGAAGAAAAAGACACGCTCAAACCATGGTGGGCTCCACTTCCCCGTGGGTCGCATCCATTGTTTCCTGCGCATGGGAAACTATGATGAGAATTCCGGTGCTGGTGCTCCTCCGGATTTGATGGTTTCGCACCAAGAAAAGCGCTCTTCTCAGGGCGAAAAAAACCTTGTATAAAGAGTTTTATTGGATTTCTTAAAAAAAAAACTATTTAATTTATTTTATTAGCTGATCATCCGCAGAGAATTGAATTAATTTCTCTTTGGCGTAACAATTTTTCATCGTGGTGATCTACCCAACATTCAGGCAGTTCTCCTGTCCAAGAAGAGCAAGAAGAAGGCATAAAATTATCCCAAATCATGTCATTCTCCGGATTACATGATTTTGTACAAAAAAACGCCCTTTTCAGTGCGACAAAAACCTTACATAAAGAGTTTGTGTGAATTTCTTAAAATTTTTTGTACCAAAAAATGCCCTTTTCAGGGCAAAAAGACATTGAATAAAGAGTTTTAATGAATTTTTATCCAAAAAAAAAACATTTAATTTTATTAAATAAATTTTAATTAAATAAATTGTTTTTTTATTTAAAAAAAGAAAGAATAATTATTCTTTAATAAACTCTTTAAAATATTAATTTTGGGGGCTCTGAAAAGAGCCATTTCTTTGCATTTTGGGAGCCAAGCTCCCCATTGCATCGATGTGCACTCGACAGAGTCGCACGCGATACTGAATCTCTTTTTCGTTGCATCTTCTTTTTATAGAGAAAGTTCCCCTAAACGAACAAGGTTGCTTTTCATCGAAGCGAACGGGAACTTTTGGGTAAAAATCTGGCTGCTTAAGTTCGAGAATTTGTGGGAAATGCTGCTCGTAACAACCAGAAGACCAGGATAATTCCACGTCATCCTCCGGATTACATGATTTTGCACAAAAAAATGCCCTTTTCAGGGCAAAAAAAGACATTGAATAAGGAGTTATCATGAATTTCTTCTAAATAAGAAACGATTAAATTTTTTTCAATGAATTTGGCGTTTTTAATCATTTAAATTATTATTTTATATTTAAAAAACATAATTATTCATTTAAACTCATAAAAGAATTAATTTGTGGGCTCTGAAAAGGGCCATTTTGTCTCATTTTAGAGCCTAAACAAACAGGATAACTTTTCATCGAAGCGACACGGAACTTTTGGGTAAAAACATGTTATAAATAGAGGTGACGCCGTGACTGAAAAATCATTTCTCTGCGAGCTCTCGTAGAGTTAACATATTTTTATTTTTCAGATGTCGGCCGAGAAGCTGGCCCCATTCATCCGCAGATGCTTGAAATCTGCCGTCGAAAGTGGGTGCTCTTGTACAAACAAAGGGAAAGGGAGCATCTGGCTCCTGCAAATTGGCCATAACAGCCAAGGCTGAAGAGAAAACAACAAAACAGAAGCCACGTGCCCCGAAGAGAGCTGCAACAAGTGAGAAGAAAGCAAAGAAAGCCCCAGCATTGCTAAAGAAGCCAACGGCAGCAGCAAAGAAAGCTGTGACGGCAAAGAAGCCAAGTGATGAGAAGAAGACCCCGCTGCTTCACGGAAAAATGCTGGTGAAGCAAAGAAGGTAGCGCCAAAGCACAAACCAACAAATCCATCTGCAAAATCAGCGGGAAACCGAAAACACCAAAGAATGCTGCTGACCCCAAAAAGACAGTCACAATGAAGAAGTAAAATTCTTCATTGAAATCCACATTATTTTCTCCCATACAGCGAAAAACAAAACAAAACAGCCCTTTTCAGGGCTCTCAGAAAATCCATAAAGAGTTGATCAATGAATTTCACTATTTTTAAAAAACTTAATTCTCTAAAATCATGTCATCCTCCGGATTTCATGATTTTATACAAAAAAAAAACGCACTTTTCAGGGCGAAAAAAAGACATTAATTAGCTGGCCATCCGCAGTTAGGAAATTGAATTAATTGCTATCTGGCGCAACAATTGCGAACAAAAAACCGCCCTTTTCAGGGCGACAAGAACATTGAATAAAGAGTTTTATTGAATTTCTTTAAAGAAAAAAAAAGCCATAAAATTTTATTTAATAAATTTTAATTCAATAAATTCTTTTGTACTTAAAAAAATATTTTAATTATTCATTTTTTAACTCTTTAAAAAAATTAATTTTGTGGGCTCTGAAAAGAGCCATTTTAACTCTTTTTGGGAGCCAAACCAATTCCCTGCTGGCTTCCATGTGGCCGTACAGCAATCCCCAGCCGCATAAATATCCACCAGGGATGTTCGCATGAGTTCATTGACTGAAATCCCACCGTCTGTGGCACGCTCCAGTGGTGAATCTACCGTGTAATCAATTCTGGGATTGACACCACTTGCTGAAACGACAAAGTCGCACTCAAGAGTTAGTGAATGTTGACGGAATCCGGGAGATTGCGTCCACTTCCGGAAACATCGGGCATTCAATGCCAATCGGGACCCAAGGCTGCTCCATTAGTTCCCTGCGTTTCACCTGCGGAGAAGAAGGAACAAAGTTTAATCGATTTAATCAATTTTTGAGAGATCCTTAAGAGGAAAATTAGTAATCGTCTCACCATACTGGAGCCTTTTCCCTGCAGATTCTTCTTGAAGAATTCAGCAGCTCCTGGATCAAGGAATGTGGAGGAAATGAGATTGATTATCCCTGACTACCCAATCAATTGTAACAGCTTTCACTGCGTAGGCAATCTCACTGGCAATTCCACCATTTCCCACGAAAACAATTCTCTTACTATCCGTGATCCTTCTCTGAAATTCCTGCACTGATTCTGTGTCACGAATCCCAATTACATGGGGGTGCTCTTCTATTAAATTGGGACGAGCTCCTGTGCAGAATGAGTCGAGACTCTGTTACGAGGATTATTTTCTCTTCTGGACAGAGAAAGGCAATTGTCTCAGCACACGATACTCCGGCAATTCCTCCTCCCCCCACAATCCCCCGGAATTAAGCAGAAGATTACACGAGACCTGCAAACAACACCAAAATCATCAGAAGAGTTCTTAACATAAAAATAATGCAAAATTCTTACCCGGAAGAAGGGAATTTTCTGAAACCAACAAACTCCCAACAATAAAAACTAACCTCAACACGGAGCTTCTGCTTCTTGGCGCCCCAGTCACCAGGTCACCACACACCTTCTCCAGGGAACGCACATTCCGGGATGTGAGGGTGATGCGAATATACGATGAACTGAAGCAACTTCCGCCTGGGGCTTCTCCTCAATATCTTTAGCAAACTGCAGCAGCCTGTGGAAAACACGTTGCGATCTAATTTTTTTTACATTTCTCACGAAAAACAAACAAAATCACGCGTATTTCTACGAATTGACCACAAAATGGGATTATGCTGGAACTTACCATGCTTTGGGAGATGTTTCCTGGGCGAGATGGTTGTTTTTCACGTAAAAATTGCAACCAGCGCTGAATCAGAACAACTGACTCGCACGAACGCTTGCAGAGCACAAAAAAGGAACCCTCCTACGCCAACTTTTTAACAAGGGGAAAACTTCCATGGAATTTCTTTGATGAAGTTCACTCGAAGAAAGACAATATTGTGGATATTTTGTCCAGCATTTTTACACGTTTTAATTACACGTTTTATGACCAAATATTGTGAAAATTAACCACGACATTTTTCCTCATTTCCGTTTTTTTTTTGATTGAGGTTTTAACGTAATTTCATGTTTCTCACTTTTTCACTTCTTCACAGCTAACAGCGCCAAAAGCTTCCAGCGGAGCTTTTTGAAACTGATTCCACCTGATTTCTTTCTTCTGCAAGATCCGGAGGAATCTGCCCGGAATTCCCCTTTTAGCTGTGAAACAGAGTTCCAGGAAAAGCAGGAAGCCTTGGAGTACGCATATCCTGAACATTGGCAAGTGGGGCAGCAGCTGAGTGAACGAATTGAGGGTTCGGTGTCTTTTCTGCGTGAGATTGATTCATTTCTGAAGGATCACGGAGCTGAGAGAACACCTGGAAAGCAATCGGGGAAGTCTATAATCAATCTCAGTGACATTTCAATGGGAGATCTTCAATCCCTGGGCAGGAGTGGAGATTTTGAGACCATGCCGAGGGGGGATTTGCAGCATGAGAAGGCAACACACAATGCACTGCAAAGGCACACAGAATCAATGGGTAGGAGGATGAGGGGATCGAGGGATTTTGAGACTTCCACCCCGGCAGTTAATAGAAGTCTCAATTTCTCATCAAATGCCCAAGATGCTCCTCTGATTAATCTCAGTGATCTCTTCAGAACAAGAATGAAGTGTTTCATGCAAAATTAATCCTCCTCACAAAGGCAAATGACGACGTGAAGGAGATTACGAAGAAGCAGATGGAACAGCCTGGAGAGTTGAGTAACTTCTGCGTGAATTCCTGGTGCACACAAAAGAGAAGAAATTCCTCTGCGATGTATGTGGATTCAGCAAGGGGCGCCTGAAAAAATTCTCTAAAATCATGTCATCCTCCGGATTTCATGATTTTGTACCAAAAAATGCCCTTTTCAGGGCAAAAAAAGACATTAAATAAAGAGTTTTAATAGATTTCTAAAAAAACCACTAAAAATTTAATAAATTTTAATTAAATAAATTCTTTTTTTATTTAAAAAAAAAATTTAATTATTCATTTAAACTCTTCAAAAATTAATTTTGGGCTCTGAAAAGAGCCATTTCTTTGCATTTTGGGAGCCAAGCTCCCCATTGTACCGACGTGCACTCGACAGAGTCGCACGCGATACTGATTCTCTTTTTCGTTGCTTCTTCTTTTTATAGAGAGATTTCCACTAAACGAACGGGTAACTTTTCATCGAAGCGACCCGGCACTTTTGGGTAAAAACATGTTATAAATAGAGGTGACGCCGTGGCTGAAAAATTATTTCTCTGCGAGCTCTCGTGGAGTAAATGTCTTCTGTAAAGGAAGAATAAACATGCTGGACTTCGTCATCTTCAGCATTTCATGATTTCTCACAAAAAACCGCCCTTTTCAGGGCGACAAAAGCAGGACATAAAGAGTTTTAATGAATTTCTTAAAAATAATCATTTAATTTTATTTAATTAATAAGCTGATCATCCGCAATGAAAGAATTGAATTTAATTGGGCAGAGTGTGGTGTTCTATCCAACATCCAGAAAGTTCTCCTGCCCAAGAAGAGCAAGAAGGCCTAAATTCTCTCAAATCATGTCATCCTCCGGATTTCATGATTTTGCACAAAAACCCGCCCTTTTTAGGGCGAAAAAACATTGCATAAGGAGTTTAAATGAATTTCTTTGAAAAAATCATTAAATTTTCTTTAATAAAAACATATTTTTATTAAACAAAAAATAATAATTATTCTTTGTTAAACTCTTTAAATTATTAATTTTAGGGGCTCTGAAAAGAGCCATTTTAATTCATTTTGGGAGCCAAGCTCCCCATTGTATCGACGTGCACTCGACAGAGTCGCACGCGATACTGATTCTCTTTTTCGTTGCATCTTCTTTTTATAGAGAGATTTCCACTAAACGAACGGGTAACTTTTCATCGAAGCGACCCGGCACTTTTGGGTAAAAACATGTTATAAATAGAGGTGACGCCGTGGCTGAAAAATTATTTCTCTGCGAGCTCTCGTGGAGTAAATGTCTTCTGTAGAGGAAGACAAAACTTTTTTTTTTTCAGGGAAATGTTTGAATGCGGAAATGAAGGAGGAAAAGACACGCTCAAACCATGGTGAGCTCCACCTCCCCGTGGGACGTAATCCATCGTCTCTTGCGCATGGGAAACCATGCTGAGAATGCCGGTGCTGGTGCTCCTCCGGATTTCATGATTTTGCACAAAAAACCGCCCTTTTCAGGGCGACAAAATATTTCATAAAGAGTTTTATTGGATTTCTTAAAAAAACCAATAAATTAGACGTTTTAATTCTTTTTTATTTAAAAAAAATATTTTAATTATCCATTTATTCTCTTTAAAAAAAATAATTTTGTGGGCTCTCAAAAGAGCAATTTCTTTGCATTTTGGGAGCCAAGCTCCCCATTGTATCGATGTGCACTCGACAGAGTCGCACGCGATACTGATTCTCTTTTCCGTTGCATCTTCTTTTTATAGAGAACTTTCCCCTAAACGAACAGGGTTGCTTTTCATCAAAGCGACCCGGAACTTTTGGGTAAAAATCTGGCTGCTTAAGTTCGAGAATTTGTGGGAAATGCTGCTCGTGACAACCAGAAGATCAGGATAATTCCACGTCATCCTCTGGATTACATGATTTTGCACAAAAAACCGCCCTTTTCTGGGCAAAAAAAGACATTGAATAAAGAGTTATCATGAATTTCTTCTAAATAAGAAACGATTAAATTTTTTGCAATGAATTTAGCGTTTTTAAACAATTAGATTATTATTTTATACTTAAAAAACATAATTATTCATTTAAACTCATTAAAGAATTAATTTGTGGGCTCTGAAAAGGGCCATTTTGTCTCATTTTGGAGCCTAAACGAACAGGATAACTTTTCATCGAAGCGACACGGAACTTTTGGGTAAAAACATGTTATAAATAGAGGTGACGCCGTGACTGAAAAATCATTTCTCTGCGAGCTCTCGCAGAGTGAATGTCTTCTGTTGAGGAAGACAAAATGTTTTTTTTTTTCAGGAAAATGTTTTGAATGCGGAAAGGAATAAGGAGAAAAAGACACGCTCAAACCATGGTGGGCTCCACCTCCCCGTGGGTCGCATCCATTGTTTCCTGCGCATGGGAAACTATGATGAGAATTCCGGTGCTGGTGCTCCTCCGGATTTGATGGTTTCGCACCAAGAAAAGCGCTCTTCTCAGGGCGAAAAAAACCTTGTATAAAGAGTTTTATTGGATTTCTTAAAAAAAAAAACTATTTAATTTATTTTATTAGCTGATCATCCGCAGAGAATTGAATTAATTTCTCTTTGGCGTAACAATTTTTCATCGTGGTGATCTACCCAACATTCAGGCAGTTCTCCTGTCCAAGAAGAGCAAGAAGAAGGCATAAAATTATCCCAAATCATGTCATTCTCCGGATTACATGATTTTGTACAAAAAAACGCCCTTTTCAGTGCGACAAAAACCTTACATAAAGAGTTTGTGTGAATTTCTTAAAATTTTTTGTACCAAAAAATGCCCTTTTCAGGGCAAAAAGACATTGAATAAAGAGTTTTAATGAATTTTTATCCAAAAAAAAAACATTTAATTTTATTAAATAAATTTTAATTAAATAAATTGTTTTTTTATTTAAAAAAAGAAAGAATAATTATTCTTTAATAAACTCTTTAAAATATTAATTTTGGGGGCTCTGAAAAGAGCCATTTCTTTGCATTTTGGGAGCCAAGCTCCCCATTGCATCGATGTGCACTCGACAGAGTCGCACGCGATACTGAATCTCTTTTTCGTTGCATCTTCTTTTTATAGAGAAAGTTCCCCTAAACGAACAAGGTTGCTTTTCATCGAAGCGAACGGGAACTTTTGGGTAAAAATCTGGCTGCTTAAGTTCGAGAATTTGTGGGAAATGCTGCTCGTAACAACCAGAAGACCAGGATAATTCCACGTCATCCTCCGGATTACATGATTTTGCACAAAAAAATGCCCTTTTCAGGGCAAAAAAAGACATTGAATAAGGAGTTATCATGAATTTCTTCTAAATAAGAAACGATTAAATTTTTTTCAATGAATTTGGCGTTTTTAATCATTTAAATTATTATTTTATATTTAAAAAACATAATTATTCATTTAAACTCATAAAAGAATTAATTTGTGGGCTCTGAAAAGGGCCATTTTGTCTCATTTTAGAGCCTAAACAAACAGGATAACTTTTCATCGAAGCGACACGGAACTTTTGGGTAAAAACATGTTATAAATAGAGGTGACGCCGTGACTGAAAAATCATTTCTCTGCGAGCTCTCGTAGAGTTAACATATTTTTATTTTTCAGATGTCGGCCGAGAAGCTGGCCCCATTCATCCGCAGATGCTTGAAATCTGCCGTCGAAAGTGGGTGCTCTTGTACAAACAAAGGGAAAGGGAGCATCTGGCTCCTGCAAATTGGCCATAACAGCCAAGGCTGAAGAGAAAACAACAAAACAGAAGCCACGTGCCCCGAAGAGAGCTGCAACAAGTGAGAAGAAAGCAAAGAAAGCCCCAGCATTGCTAAAGAAGCCAACGGCAGCAGCAAAGAAAGCTGTGACGGCAAAGAAGCCAAGTGATGAGAAGAAGACCCCGCTGCTTCACGGAAAAATGCTGGTGAAGCAAAGAAGGTAGCGCCAAAGCACAAACCAACAAATCCATCTGCAAAATCAGCGGGAAACCGAAAACACCAAAGAATGCTGCTGACCCCAAAAAGACAGTCACAATGAAGAAGTAAAATTCTTCATTGAAATCCACATTATTTTCTCCCATACAGCGAAAAACAAAACAAAACAGCCCTTTTCAGGGCTCTCAGAAAATCCATAAAGAGTTGATCAATGAATTTCACTATTTTTAAAAAACTTAATTCTCTAAAATCATGTCATCCTCCGGATTTCATGATTTTATACAAAAAAAAAAACGCACTTTTCAGGGCGAAAAAAAGACATTAATTAGCTGGCCATCCGCAGTTAGGAAATTGAATTAATTGCTATCTGGCGCAACAATTGCGAACAAAAAACCGCCCTTTTCAGGGCGACAAGAACATTGAATAAAGAGTTTTATTGAATTTCTTTAAAGAAAAAAAAAGCCATAAAATTTTATTTAATAAATTTTAATTCAATAAATTCTTTTGTACTTAAAAAAATATTTTAATTATTCATTTTTTAACTCTTTAAAAAAATTAATTTTGTGGGCTCTGAAAAGAGCCATTTTAACTCTTTTTGGGAGCCAAACCAATTCCCTGCTGGCTTCCATGTGGCCGTACAGCAATCCCCAGCCGCATAAATATCCACCAGGGATGTTCGCATGAGTTCATTGACTGAAATCCCACCGTCTGTGGCACGCTCCAGTGGTGAATCTACCGTGTAATCAATTCTGGGATTGACACCACTTGCTGAAACGACAAAGTCGCACTCAAGAGTTAGTGAATGTTGACGGAATCCGGGAGATTGCGTCCACTTCCGGAAACATCGGGCATTCAATGCCAATCGGGACCCAAGGCTGCTCCATTAGTTCCCTGCGTTTCACCTGCGGAGAAGAAGGAACAAAGTTTAATCGATTTAATCAATTTTTGAGAGATCCTTAAGAGGAAAATTAGTAATCGTCTCACCATACTGGAGCCTTTTCCCTGCAGATTCTTCTTGAAGAATTCAGCAGCTCCTGGATCAAGGAATGTGGAGGAAATGAGATTGATTATCCCTGACTACCCAATCAATTGTAACAGCTTTCACTGCGTAGGCAATCTCACTGGCAATTCCACCATTTCCCACGAAAACAATTCTCTTACTATCCGTGATCCTTCTCTGAAATTCCTGCACTGATTCTGTGTCACGAATCCCAATTACATGGGGGTGCTCTTCTATTAAATTGGGACGAGCTCCTGTGCAGAATGAGTCGAGACTCTGTTACGAGGATTATTTTCTCTTCTGGACAGAGAAAGGCAATTGTCTCAGCACACGATACTCCGGCAATTCCTCCTCCCCCCACAATCCCCCGGAATTAAGCAGAAGATTACACGAGACCTGCAAACAACACCAAAATCATCAGAAGAGTTCTTAACATAAAAATAATGCAAAATTCTTACCCGGAAGAAGGGAATTTTCTGAAACCAACAAACTCCCAACAATAAAAACTAACCTCAACACGGAGCTTCTGCTTCTTGGCGCCCCAGTCACCAGGTCACCACACACCTTCTCCAGGGAACGCACATTCCGGGATGTGAGGGTGATGCGAATATACGATGAACTGAAGCAACTTCCGCCTGGGGCTTCTCCTCAATATCTTTAGCAAACTGCAGCAGCCTGTGGAAAACACGTTGCGATCTAATTTTTTTTACATTTCTCACGAAAAACAAACAAAATCACGCGTATTTCTACGAATTGACCACAAAATGGGATTATGCTGGAACTTACCATGCTTTGGGAGATGTTTCCTGGGCGAGATGGTTGTTTTTCACGTAAAAATTGCAACCAGCGCTGAATCAGAACAACTGACTCGCACGAACGCTTGCAGAGCACAAAAAAGGAACCCTCCTACGCCAACTTTTTAACAAGGGGAAAACTTCCATGGAATTTCTTTGATGAAGTTCACTCGAAGAAAGACAATATTGTGGATATTTTGTCCAGCATTTTTACACGTTTTAATTACACGTTTTATGACCAAATATTGTGAAAATTAACCACGACATTTTTCCTCATTTCCGTTTTTTTTTTGATTGAGGTTTTAACGTAATTTCATGTTTCTCACTTTTTCACTTCTTCACAGCTAACAGCGCCAAAAGCTTCCAGCGGAGCTTTTTGAAACTGATTCCACCTGATTTCTTTCTTCTGCAAGATCCGGAGGAATCTGCCCGGAATTCCCCTTTTAGCTGTGAAACAGAGTTCCAGGAAAAGCAGGAAGCCTTGGAGTACGCATATCCTGAACATTGGCAAGTGGGGCAGCAGCTGAGTGAACGAATTGAGGGTTCGGTGTCTTTTCTGCGTGAGATTGATTCATTTCTGAAGGATCACGGAGCTGAGAGAACACCTGGAAAGCAATCGGGGAAGTCTATAATCAATCTCAGTGACATTTCAATGGGAGATCTTCAATCCCTGGGCAGGAGTGGAGATTTTGAGACCATGCCGAGGGGGGATTTGCAGCATGAGAAGGCAACACACAATGCACTGCAAAGGCACACAGAATCAATGGGTAGGAGGATGAGGGGATCGAGGGATTTTGAGACTTCCACCCCGGCAGTTAATAGAAGTCTCAATTTCTCATCAAATGCCCAAGATGCTCCTCTGATTAATCTCAGTGATCTCTTCAGAACAAGAATGAAGTGTTTCATGCAAAATTAATCCTCCTCACAAAGGCAAATGACGACGTGAAGGAGATTACGAAGAAGCAGATGGAACAGCCTGGAGAGTTGAGTAACTTCTGCGTGAATTCCTGGTGCACACAAAAGAGAAGAAATTCCTCTGCGATGTATGTGGATTCAGCAAGGGGCGCCTGAAAAAATTCTCTAAAATCATGTCATCCTCCGGATTTCATGATTTTGTACCAAAAAATGCCCTTTTCAGGGCAAAAAAAGACATTAAATAAAGAGTTTTAATAGATTTCTAAAAAAACCACTAAAAATTTAATAAATTTTAATTAAATAAATTCTTTTTTTATTTAAAAAAAAAATTTAATTATTCATTTAAACTCTTCAAAAATTAATTTTGGGCTCTGAAAAGAGCCATTTCTTTGCATTTTGGGAGCCAAGCTCCCCATTGTACCGACGTGCACTCGACAGAGTCGCACGCGATACTGATTCTCTTTTTCGTTGCTTCTTCTTTTTATAGAGAGATTTCCACTAAACGAACGGGTAACTTTTCATCGAAGCGACCCGGCACTTTTGGGTAAAAACATGTTATAAATAGAGGTGACGCCGTGGCTGAAAAATTATTTCTCTGCGAGCTCTCGTGGAGTAAATGTCTTCTGTAAAGGAAGAATAAACATGCTGGACTTCGTCATCTTCAGCATTTCATGATTTCTCACAAAAAACCGCCCTTTTCAGGGCGACAAAAGCAGGACATAAAGAGTTTTAATGAATTTCTTAAAAATAATCATTTAATTTTATTTAATTAATAAGCTGATCATCCGCAATGAAAGAATTGAATTTAATTGGGCAGAGTGTGGTGTTCTATCCAACATCCAGAAAGTTCTCCTGCCCAAGAAGAGCAAGAAGGCCTAAATTCTCTCAAATCATGTCATCCTCCGGATTTCATGATTTTGCACAAAAACCCGCCCTTTTTAGGGCGAAAAAACATTGCATAAGGAGTTTAAATGAATTTCTTTGAAAAAATCATTAAATTTTCTTTAATAAAAACATATTT